>NC_058407.1:150094235-150345232 GCF_002201575.2 Neomonachus schauinslandi
CTTCCTTCCTTCCTTCCTTCCTTCCTTCCTTCCTTCCTTCCTTCCTTCCTTCCTTCCTTCTTTCTTTCTTTCTTTCTTTCCTTTCTTTCGGCAGCGAGGAGCCTACAGGGGTTGAATAGCATGGGTCTTCTAGAGCTCTGGAGCTCAGCACCCTCATGTCTCTGTATATGACTAAGATTTTAAATTTTTTTCTCATTTAGCTGTCAGGAAAAACCTATCAGTGTTGGAGAGAGGATGGACCAGCCACTGTCAGGGCCTTGGCTCTGTCATCCCCAGCACCCTGGCCCCAGGGACAGGGATACCCTGTTTCCAGTTCAGATTTAGTCCTGAGCAATTGGACCTGATTTGCCTTATCCAGACCACTTTGCTGCCAGGGCCGATGCCACGTACCTGGACATTGAGTTTGAGTTCAGAGCTCTTTTATCATTGTTTATTCTGTTTATTGCTTACCAAAGAAATGTATTGTTAACTAGTTTCTATTAGAAAAAGGGACAAATCTAAGGGGAAGGTATGATTTTGTTTCTCTTGCTATGTTGGGTCCTACTTTTTTTTAATAGATTTTATTCATTTATTTGAAAGAGAGAGAGCACGCACGTGTGCACGCGCATGAGTTGGGGGAGGGGCAGAGGGAGAAGGAGAGAATCTCAAGCAAACTCCGAGCTGAGCATGGAGTGCGACATGGGGCTGGATCCCATGACCCCGACATCATGACCCGAGCTGAAATCAAAAGTCAGATACTCAACCGACTGAGCCACCCAGGCACCCCAAGGCCCTACTTTTAATGAAGACCTCTCCTTACTGTATTCACTCCGCAAATGTTTATAAAGTGCCTGTAATGTGCCAGACTCTGGGAACTAGGGATAGCGTGTGAGCAAGACCTGGAATCATGGCTAGGACAACACTGTCCAGTAAGACTGTGCTGATGGAAATCTTTCCTATTTGTGTCAGCCACTTAAAACATGGCTGGTGTGACTGTGAAATAGATGTTTGTTTTGTTTTATTTGAATTAATTTACACCTAACTTTAAATAGCCACATGCTCTTTACCACGGCTACTGTATTCAACCAGACAGGACTGGTGAGTGAGGATGGCACATCATCTAAATATATGCTGACAGCATCTATTATGTGCTTTGAAGGAGAAACATAAAGTGCTTTGAGAACATCTATCAGAGGCATGGTATGTCATCTGAGGGGAAGAAGAAGGCATTCCCCAAAAAGCAACATTTATGATCCTTTAATTCTGCCTAGAACTTCTCTTCAGTGGAGGCCTCAAAAATATCCCTGTGAGGGGCGCCTGGGTGGCTCAGCTGTTAAGCATCTGCCTTCGGCTCAGGTCATGGTCCCAGGGTCCTGGGATCGAGCCCCGCATCAGGCTCCCTGCTCGGTGGGAAGCCTGCTTCTCCCTCTCCCACTCCCCCTGCTTGTGTTCCCTCTCTCGCTGTGTCTCTCTCTGTCAAATAAATAAATAAAATCTTTAAAAAAAAAAATATCCCTGTGAGGACCAGATGCAGTTTCATTGTTACATTTTTTTTTTAAGAATTATTTATTTATGAGAGAGAGAATGTGAGAGTACAGGTGGGGGGAGGGGCAGAGGGAGAAGCAGACTCCCCGCTGAGCAGGGACCTGGAGGCGGGGCTCTGTCCTAGGACCCTGAGATCATGACCTGAGCTGAAGGCAGACACTTAAGCGACTGAGCCACCCAGGCACCCCTTGTTACATCCTTTTGATTGCCCTTGGTTTCTTCTCTCTCTAGGAATCCTCCTTCTTACTCCTTAGCCCCAGAAAAGCATCCCTACGCAAATAAACCCATAAGAGGATCCCTGAGTCCGCCAACTCAAACACTTCATCACCATATCCAGGTAAGTAAAGATGAAAACTTATCGTGTTAGTGTAAATATTTTCCTGTAGCATTAGAGATTCTTCTTAATCGTAATTTTGATGGCAATCATCATGTTTCCCCCTGTGGTTCTACACTGTCATGTATCTCATCAATTTCCTACCTTTGGCATTTGGGCACTATTTTCTTTTATCCGCATTATAAATAATGCTGTGATGAACATCCTTATGCAGAAATCCATGCTTGCATTTCTGACTATTTTCTTGGGGTAGATTCTTCGAGGAGAGGAGGGTGATGACTGAATCAAAAGTCAGGAGGTTTTTTATTTTAAAGGTTTTTGATACATGTGGCAAAATTGCCTTCTGGGGTGTTTGTACCAATTCATAATTTCTTTAGCAATGAATGAGAATTCTGGTGTATTCTGCTCTTCTCTCTTAAACTCATATCAAACATGTCTGCATGTCGCTAGAGAGACTTTATAACCATTATTTGTAGTGGCTGCATGAAACTTGATCGCAGTGATGTGCTATAATCATCCTCTCTCAAAAGAGGTTGCTAATTGATGCCGTTCATGCTGGGCTCTCCCTGGCCCTGCCAAATGGAGCGCCTCCATCAAGTCACAGCTGTCTGGAATCCATCTGGCCCTCCTGGGCTGTTCTGTCAACTTTCCACATCCATGGGCAGCATTTCTTAGGCACATACTTTCCTTTAATGATACTCCAGGAAACGGGTTTCTCGGAATAAAATCCAGCCCACGGAGGCAACATTGGCCTTTGGCTGGGACAAAAGATACCTCAACCAGCACATTCATTTCTGCCTGAAAAGAAGGAGCACTGGAATGGGAGTCAGAAGATTTAGGATGAGACCTGTTCTATGTGTCAATCAGGACTTTTCTGGATAGAAACAATGGATAGAAACCTAACTCATACTGCATAAGCAAAAAAGAGAATTTGTTATTTCATATATAGCAGTCTTCCTTATCTTCAGGGGGTATGTTCTAAGATCCTCAGCAGAAGCCTGAAACAACAGGTAGTACCGAGCCCTTGTATACTGTGATTTTTCCTGTGCATACACACCTATGATCAAGTTTAATTTATAAATTAGATATAGTAAGAGATTACTATAATAATTATTAATAATAAAATAGAACAATTATAACACTATATTGTAATAAAAGCTTTATGAATGGCTCTCTCTCTCAAAATATCTTAGTGTCCCGTACCCACTGTTTTTGTTGTCATGATGTGATATGTTAAAATGCCTACAAGGTGAGATGAAGTGAGGTCAATGATGTAGGTCTTTTGACATAGAGTTTAGGCTATTGTTGACCTTCTGATGATACATCAGAAGGAGGATCATCTGCTCTTGGTCCATGGTTGACCATGGGTAACTGGACATGGAAAGTGAAACCACGGATGAGGAGGGTGAACCCGTAAATGAAGATATCAGGGGAATTTAGTTTCAAGTGTGGCTGGATCTAGGATTTCTAATAATGCTGCAGCCTTGATCTTGCTCTCCAATATCTCTATTCTGCATCTCTCTACACTGGTTCAATTCTCAGAAGATTGTCCTTTTATAGTCTATCACCAAACATGCTCTTAAAGACCCTAGTACAAGGGCCAAATTTTATTTGCTGCCTATTTTTCTAAACAGAATTTTATTGAAACACAGCCATACTTATTCATACATGCATGGCCTATTAATGCTTTTACTCTCGAACCACAGAACTGAGTATCTGAGAAAGAGACTATAGGTAGCCTGTGAAGTGGTTAATATTTGCTATAGGTCCTTCACAGAAAATTTTTGCTGACACCTGCTCTAGGTGAAGGGTATTAATCCTCATTCTCAAAAATGTCTCCATGCTCGATCGATTATTAGCTCCCAGCCACCCTCTCATTCTTAGTTTCATATCATGGTTTCTACCTAACCTCTTGAGTCTTGGGTCTCGTTTTTTGGACCTTCTAAGTGACTCAGATTGTAATCACTCTAAAATATTTTCCTTAAAGGCCGTCTTGACCCTAATGTTAAACCCTGACCCTCAACCCCAATCTACACTTGAACTTAACCCTAACCTTAATCCTCAGAGAAGTCTGGGACTTTGAGTTTGATAACCACCATCTTAGAATAACTTAATGAGCCATGCTGTTCAATGGATATTGTATGTATTTTGCACTGAAAGAGGAGAGATGAGAAGAGTTGTATTTACAATTTAAAAAGAAGTGCTTTGATCATCAGAAAGGCTTAGTGTTGCCAAGGCATGCTCCGGCAAATAATTATTTTAAGCAAGTGACAAACATGTTCCTTTATGTTAACATGAAAATACAATCCCTGACTCATTTTAGGACCATCTGCCTCATTTTCAGAGCCCTCATATTGCGAAGAAGTGCCCGTTAGTGTTTTCAGTGGTATCAGAATGGAATTTTATCCCCTTGAATCCCAGTTGGTGCTGTTAGGATGATCTAGCTTCATTCATGATCCTCTGACATCTTGGGTCAACAAAAGTGTAAATGGAAACTGAGGGAAAGGAAAGAATATATTCAAGAAGACATAGGAAAGAGAACCGGGTGGGAGGATGGGAAGAAAGGGAAATAATCAGATAGTAGGTCCCAGGTACCAATCCCATGCCACAATCTGATCAGATCAATCCCCTGCTTTACATTCTTCAATGGCTGCCCAATGTTTACAGCATAAAGGCCAAGTTTCTTTTTAAATTTTTATTAACATATAATGTATTATTTGTTTCAGGGGTACAGGTCTGTGATAAGGCCAAGTTTTTTGATGGCACCCACCACCCAGCATCATCTTGCATACCCTACTCTAGAATCCTGTATTTCAGTGCTGTGGAATTATAGGAAGTTTCCCCAGTGCTTCTGTGCTTTGTCCATGTGCTCCTCTCTTTCTGGAATGCTCTTACTCTTTTTATCTGCCTGGATAAATCTTGCCTGTCCATCAAGATCCTGCTCAGGTATCATCCTCCATCAGGCTTCCTCTGACCCCTTCCATGCTCCTCCTCTGTGCCCCATGCAAACATCAATCATGGTACTCATTCCTTCATTCAGCAAGCATTTACTGGGCTCTGCTCTGTGCCGGGTGCTATGATAGATGGCAAAGTTTAACAGTCAGTTTACCATCTCAATCCCAAGTAGTTGTGGAAACAGATAAATCACCAGGAAACTACCCAACCATGCTGTAATGTGGGAGATTCGAAGGGCTGCGGGCCACGGAGGTAGGCAGCTCCCTGGAGCCTAGGGGCTGAGTGTTCTAGGAGGGCCAGCAGCGTGAAGGAAGTGTGCGAGTACACAAAGAGTTTGAAGCCTGGGAGGCATAAAAGCAGTTTGGGAAGTGTTAGTTATGGAGGGAGTTAGGCAGGACTTTAGGTCATGAGGGGGTTTGCCAGCCAATATTAAGCATTAGGACTCTGTCCTTAGAACTTCGGGGAAACCACTAAAAGTTTTAAGCCAGAGAGTCATATCATCACATCTGTATTTTGCTTATATTTGTTTTATTTTCTTATTGTCTCCCACACTAGTAATAATATCAGCTAATGTTCCTGGAGGCTACCACAAGAAAGACACAATGTTGAACTCTATATACATCACCTCACTTAAAGCTTGTTACTATCTTATAAGATAGGTACTGCTGTATAAACTTAATAGAGATTCAGAGAGATTAATTAACCTGTTAAAAGTCATGCTTTCAATCATTAGAATAATTCTGCACTTTATAATTATCTAAAAATTGAGATATTCATAGTTGCTACTCGAGAGAACTCGGAGCACATTTGCTTATATGATCTTATTCATCCACTTGATATTCTTAGAATGCTTGTAAAGGCTTCAATTCTGTTTCATGAATGATGACACCAAAAAGTGATTTGGCCAGGTCCTGCCAGACATGGTCTCGGTCCACCTGGAAACCAGGCTCTTGAGGTTTACTCCTATATATATATATATTTTTTTGAGGTTTACTCCTATATATTGTTAGCCTTTATGGCTTTGGCTTCACCTCATGAAAGCACGTGGCTGCATTATTCTCTTCAGACAGAGAATCAAAATGATAAGGTTCCCTTCTCCTTGGGGGAGGAATGGGCTGGGTCCCAGAGGCCATGTCCATCGGTGTGCTTGTTCCTGCCCCTCTGATCGGGAAGAGCACATCTGTTCTGGTTGGAGGAACACAGCACCTTAGGTTTGGGTATGTGAGACCTAGTCACCTACAGGTTGTAGTTGCTGCATTGTAGAGATCCTAGGCTTTCTTCTTTTAATACCTTCTTTCTTCTGTTTTCCTTTTTTTCTTTTTGTTTCTTCTTCCTTCATCATGTTCACCCTCACCAACATCACCATCAACAAACACATTAGCATCATGATCTCTGCTTATCAGGGTCTTACCGTGGCACTGTTGTCTTTGTCACCATGATCACCAAATCATCATCATCATCACCATCACCCACTACCACATCAACATCAACACATCACTGTCTCATCTGGGTCTCATCTTTGCATCATTGTTTCCATCATTGTTGTCATCATGGTCACTGCCACTGCCCTCACCCACTTTCAGTGAGTGCTTGCTCTGTGCCAGGCACCGTGCTGAGCACTTTACATGCCTTATCTCACAGCATCTTCAAAACAAACTTCTGTGCATGGTTACCCCCCTTTTACAGATGACAGACCCGTGTCTTAAAGAGGTGAAATAATTTGCCCAAGGTTACAAAACAGTCACCGCTCTCGGCATTATCTCTTCCATAGAATTAAGATTCATCCCAGTGACAGCAGAAATTTGTTTATTTTTTAGGAATTAAGGAAATTACAAGGTTGCGCTCTCATGCTCTGTGAACTGGAGGCTGCCGTGAACCCAGCAAAGGAGATTTAGGGTTATTATTCTCTGGTGACAGTTGTTCCCTAATTCAGAAGGGCTGTTCTTCTTTTGACTAATCATTAAATTTATGTTTATGATTATTATTTCTAAAGGGAAAACAAGAGTTGAACCATTTTAGATAATAAATCAGAGCCATGATTCACATGAGGATTTGCCTGATTCCAATGCCTGCATTTCCAGCACCACACTGTCTGACTCCCCTTGGTGATTATGGCAAATATAAGCCCCATGGTTCCCAGGCTTCTGATTATCTACCTTACCAGCACACCTCATTTGGCTCCCTGTAGTGTTAAGTGTTCCATGGCAACAGTTTCTTCCAGAAAGTTCTACCTGTATCGGTGGCCTCATCTCCCAACTCTGCCCCTTCCCCTTCCTTAGCCATCATCCAGCTTTTATAAGGAAATGGCATAACATGGTGGGAATTCAAATCCTGGCTGTAATACTTACTTACTGGCTGCCTGACTTGTAACATTTTACCTCCATAGTCCCGAATTTCTTCATTCTTCCTCTGTGAAATAGAAATAACATGATGTGAAGTTTAAGTGAGGATCCACATAAACCTTCTGATGTGCATTAGGTGTCAATAAATGTTGATGTTAACTCTCCAGAGTAAACTCACCCTTCCTTCTCTTTTGCCTGCAGTACCCTGCTAAAAGGCAAGTTGAAATCGTTAATGTATAGGACAGGGAGAGATGAAGCTGATGGATCTGAATGGTTTAGTCCATGGCTAGCAGAGGGTTCTTTGGCAAGTCCATTAGCTTGGCTAAGAATCATTTTCCCCGGGCGCCTGGGTGGCTCAGTCGTTAAGCGTCTGCCTTCGGCTCGGGTCATGATCCCGGGGTCCCGGGATCGAGTCCCACATCGGGCTCCCTGCTCGGCGGGAAGCCTGCTTCTCCCTCTCCCACTCCCCCTGCTTGTGTTCCTGCTCTCGCTATCTCTCTCTCTGTCAAATAAATAAATAAAATCTTTAAAAAAAAAAAAAAGAATCATTTTCCCCATCCTTTTAACATCCAGATGTCAGCTACTAACTTATACTACTCTTTGAGTTCTCCTTCTCACCTCCCAAATAAAAATCTACTCATGTGAGAGCATTAAGAAGCCAAGCAGAATTTACTGAAGATGTTATGGGGAGACAGGGAGTGAGTGTATATATCATGTTGCCCATAGCAAGGAGAGTGAGAAATCCCCCAGTCTCTTAGAGTCTCATCACCCATGTGTCTTTCTTTCTTGACGCCCACTGCAGTACCTTGGATCTCTTCTTTTCTATTATCAGAGCAATTCTTCTCTGCCCCAAACTTGCAAATTCAACTCACAACAGTGCTGGGGAAAATAAAAGAGCCCCAGGGTCACTGTGATCACCATTTATCCAAGGCACTTTGGTGGTCCTCTGCTGTGACTTGTGCATGACTTGTGGAGCCTCATGCTCTACTCCAAACTGTTTATCAAAGTGTCTTCTAAACAAATACAGTGCTCTCTTCATGAGAAGTTATCATTCCAGTGGGTAAGTGAATAAAATCCTGCTGCACCTCATTACATGCAAAATGAGGGTATTCGTGGATTCCAGGCAGCTTCATCATTTAAGTCTGTTTATACTTAATAAGTTATGGGCTTTGGGTCCTCTCGGGGAAAAGAAATTCCATGGTGGTTTCAATATTTGTTTAAACATAAGTCTCAGAATCAGACCCTCCCCGGCTTGGATGTAATTTCATTGGAATTGGAGCTCAATATTCATCATCTCTATACATCTCTATTCCTCATCTCCATACATCTCTATGCTTGTTTGTTCTTGTGCCACATAGACACGTACACATGAACCTTGGAATTCAGGCCCATTTATGATCTTATTTCTGCTTTTTCTCTCCCTGATCTGTTTCATGTCTGCTCATTATTTAATTAGCCAATTAATTAATTATACACATGTTTATAGGGCACCATCTGTGTGCTAGGCACTGTGGTAGATACTGAAAATATGGGAAAGAAAGGTGGACACGACCCCTGCCTTTACAGCCTTACATGTGTGTATGTGTATGTTTGTGTTAATCAACCAGATAAAATAAAATAAGGACAAAATTGTGGTATGTGCAATGAAGGAAAAGCCTATACCAGGAAATCTGTCCAGTTGGAGATGTCAGGAGTTTCCTAACCTCTGCCTCCATCTCCCATTTTGAACCCTGACATTTCTGTCTGGACTTAAATTTTCTGTTCTTTGGGAGGTGCAGTGGTCTCACTATGCGTTCTGGAGGTGAGATAGAAGGACATAAAGATATGACTATAAATAATGTAAGTGGCAAGTTCAGAAGGATAATCCTGAAAAAGGCCTCACCTGGCCTGGAGGTAATCAGGGAAAGCTTCCTAGAGGAGGTGATGCCTGGGCTGAATTTTAAAAGGCAATTAGGAGCTAGACAGGCAAAATAGAGAAAGGGAAGAAGGGTGGTCCAGGCAGAGGATACTGCATGAGCAAAGGTTCAGGGAAGAGAAACAACTGTGGTTGTTTGTTTGTGTGTGTGTGTGTGTGTGTGAATACATGGGTTTCATGGAGTGGGGGCATGCTATGGTGAGCAAGGAGGCTGAGAGAGCAGCACTGGCCAATCAGAACCTCCAGTCAGAGCTGAGCTCCCACATGGAGCATGATCCCGTAATTCTGTAGAGAAAGCTGAAATGTCAGCCTTAGCCATCCCAGACACTCACCTGCTTCATTCCAGGCATCTCTTTAAAGTCTTATTTGTTGAGCCCTGTTTTCTCATGGCTGTTTGTCCAAACATCTCTCCCTACTTAGCCAGGTAATCTGTCCCTTCTCTGACAGTAACAAGGATGTGCATTTTGGGAGAGGCTGCCCAGAGTGGCCAGAATTACTCCAGGGGGCAAGACAATGGCGGAAGTGTAAATCACACAAGAAATATTGAACTTTGGAAGCCAGCGAACAATAATATGCCACTTTATTCCACTCCTGCCGGAGGTTTATATACGTTACTGTCACTTTTATACTGTTCTCCACCACTGGTAATTTTCTCTCAATCTAATTTTTATTTCCCAAGGGTCTACCAAGGTTAAAAGTGCTGGAAAACCAATGACTATTCTTTTGCCAAGGGATAGTAAATTAAATTAACCGTTGCTGGTGGCCAGCTCTGGTCAGAACTATTTATATGTAAATAGGCGAAAACCCCTCAAGGCATTGCTGCAATTATTAGTTGTTCATTCCAGATGTTGACCATAATATGAGAGGTCATGAACAAAACTGGGAACAGGGGGAGGATTTCCGTAGCTCAAGCACCAGCTAGTCAATGGTGAAACCTTTCCGGCAAGCTTAGTGAGTTGAGTCTGAAGGTGGAGCCGGTCTTGGTCCCAGACTGACAATGAAAACAGGGATGGAAGGGTTAAACCCTGTCGCGTGGGCATTGGTTGGCATCTTGCCAGACTCTGTCCAATCAGAACAGTCAAAATTTGCATACTGCTTCCTGGATGGCCAGCATAAATTATTTCCAACAACAGACCCCTCCCCTCATGATTAGAGTGTTCTTGATGATTTTTTCCGGGGAGAGAGAGAGAGACTTTTTTGAGGAATACTTGCAATAACAAGGAACCTTCTCACCCAGTGGCATGATGTTTGTGGAAAATATAAGAGCCTCATATGCCAACTTGTTGTCTTTAGTTGGCCTTTCACCGTCAGAGGGTTACAGAGGGTTGCTTCAAAGTGGCAAGTCCCAGAGCTTTGGTCCATTCCCTCTACTCCCTTGCTCCCTTCTTTTTCCTCTTGCATGCTAAAGGGACTTAACTCTGGCACTCCTCTTTAATCTACTACCACTCATGTTATCTGTCACTCCCTACATCCGAGTGATTTCTGGGCTGCCTTCGTTATTTACAGCCTGTTTCTGTGCTCTTAAACCCACCTGAATGGCTCACTAAATCAAGCCCCCCCAAGACAAATGAAATTAAGGAAGGAAAAGAGGGCTTACTGAAATAAAAGAGAGAAGGTATCTCAGCCTTCTCTCCATTCTGCCCCTCTCGCCTAGGGGAGGAGTCTCTCACCCATCCTGGAAGGTCTGCTCCTGGGCTGGGTATTGTTCTCACAATGGCTCCTTTAGCACCATGGTTTAGCAGAATGGTTTATTAATTTCTCTGATCTGTTCTGAAGTATTCTGAATGTACTGGGAGAAGATAGGCTGAAGCACAGTAAGTCCAATACCCTCCAGGATAGTTTTGAAATAGACCACTGGGGATTTTAGGACCATATTATCTTGGCCCCAGTAGATTTGTTTTCCCTTAAATTTCCGGTAGACACCGTTCTTGGCTTTCACCAAAGGCTGAGACGCTGTTTCAGGGAACCCAAGATTATGACCATTATTGAGAATTTTGTCCATCCTATCTCTCTGTGGTCCCGTTAGAACCCCTGCATGAAAAAGTTTCAGAATTAAGTGCAGGTTCTTGTGCATCGTCCAGCCAAAGCAGTGTGTGGAAGCTGATACTAAGCCAGCATTTGCTTGCCAAGCTGTTTTCCTTTCTTGGGCTCTGTCTTTCTGGAGGAAAGGGTACCTTCTCCTTTGCATTAGGCAGAGTCAGCTTGCCTGCACCCGCTTCCACCCAGAGAGGGCTAAGTTTATTGCTAAATTGCATAAAGATACTGTGTGCTCATTAAGTGGAGACTGCACATGGGAGGAGTGTGCGTATGGAGGGCAGGGTGTGGGAGCAGGGTTATCACTTCTTCCGGAGACACTTTATAGGTCAGTGGCAGTATTTGTTCAAGGGCCAGGAAAATGTCTGCCTTCCCTGAGGAATCACTTAAGGGACGAGTTTCCTTTTATACCTTGCCTGCCAGGGGGCTCAGAATCAAATGCTTTCATTGGAATAAATGTGTAGCATCTTGAGATGTAAGTCTCTTCATTATAGTTTACCCAGTCTTGCCCTAACTTCTGAGTTCTAACTTCATGTTTCAGTTTTACCAAATTGGTATCCTATATAATCTTTGGCAGTAAATTAAAAAAAATTATGCTGTGGCAAAACGCAGTAACCTGGAGAATGAGTGGATCCAGTTGTCCCAGGACAGAGTGTTTCCTAGCAGACAGGAAACACTTTCACTCTCCTTCCTCCAGTTCCTGCTGCTTTACCAATGTGTCCTTCTGGGCTGGCTGGACACCGGGAATGACACGAGGGCCTTCTCATTACACCCAGTGGCTTGCCCATCCTTTGATAAACAGGGCAAACGAGAGTAAATCTCATAACAAATTAAAGGGCTGGGGATGTTGTTCAGCTGACATTAAAACTGGGTTCACTGGGGAAAGTATTTTCCCACAGACATCATGAAATTATTTTAGGAAGAGAATTATGGCTGGAGAGGAAGCCCATTTTGTCACTGTCTGACCTGAGAAAGCACGCTTCCTTGAGTGAACCGCCTCTTTTCCTTCACCCAAACAGCAAGTAAGAAAGTTAAGAGAACATTCCCTGAAGCAAAATTCCTGCCAAAATTGCTTTAAACACTCAGTCAATATCATTTAATTGTACATCCCTCTGCACAAATCAAGCAAACCAGCCGGATACATATGCACATGACTTTATTCGTATAGGCAGTTTAAGAGTGTTTGTCTGTATAGTGGAGAAATTGGTATAGATGAACTGTGGCCACATCCTCCCTTAAATGGTGCACATGTGTCAGGCTGCAGGGTTCATAAATTAGCCTTTTGGAGAGTTCAATCATAATCGAATATACTTAATATTCACACATTGTAATTTGAACATTAAAGATCTCGAACAAAGATCACGATCTTGGAAGGTATTAAATTAAAAAAAAAATATTCCCCCAGCATTGCATTTATTAGCTCCTGATTTCTGATTTATGTTTCATTAGCCTGTGGTGATAAGAATGGAGCCATATAAAAGAAAAGCACGAATCCCCATTTTGGAACATTAAATCCAGATTTTTGACGATAACCTATTTTTGTGCTGCTATTAGGGGAGCGCCAGCTTGTACCCACATCCAGTTATTAATCTGTGAAATGTTTTCTCTCTGGTGTGTTATGTTCTTTCTAAGTCTGCTGCACTTAACCGTCACCGACTAAGTGGGTTATTAAATGGGAGCGAGAAATGAATCAATCAAATATATTCAAATGCTCAGTCTCCAGCATTGTTCTTTGACTTCATTATTTAGGCATTAAATTCTATGCAACACCAAATGTAATTGTCAATACAGAGGGGCTTGATTTGTGGGGGATGAGTTCTCTTTGGCAATTATGGTTTTAGGTTTACAAGCACACCAGAAATCCTTGCTACATGATAACACCATTAACATGGCTTCCGTAATCACATCTTTTGGGAGGATCACATCTGGCTGTGTTGGGGAGCTGACATGTTCATTAAAGAACGGAGCTGGTCTTTGTAGTCGTACATGAAAGCATGTGTCCACTTGGCTGCTGGTTACACAGTGCTTTGGGGTAGGGTTCTCCTTGGCAACATAAGGCAACTGTTCTTACTCTATTTACCCGGCTTAGTCAGAAGGAAAAACATAAGGATGTGTAATGTTAAGAGCCAGTCAGCCTGGGTTTGAATCCTCACTCTACCACTTTCCAGCTGTGTGACCTGTGTGGCCTTGGGCAAGTGACTTAAACACTCTGTGCCTCATTTTTCTCCTCTGCAAATGAGGTTAATGATAGTATTGTGTTATTCTGAGTTCCTCAGAAGCAGACACCGAGATAAAGATTTGAGTACAAGTAACTTATCTCAAAGGCTCAGAGAAGCTAGGTAGGGGAGTGGGGAAGTGGGCCAGGGAAGGGAAGGCAGCCAGGAAGGGTGTATTATTCAGCCACTTGCCACTGAGGCAGCACAGAAATCACTCTCAGTGACTTTGGCCGACATTTCATAGCACACAGCTCAGAGTTACCCCTGTGGAAGGATGAGTGAGCTGGGCTGTTAGTCCTTGTTGAAGGATGTTCCCAGGGGAGGGGCAGCAGTGCATGCCATATGGGAGGGGAAACAAGCTCTGGCAGCCCAAAAAAGCCCTGGCGGAGAAGCAGGTGCTAGAAACGGGGAATTGGCCTGCATGTCCTCCAGTGATACAAGGGAGGGCCCCCCACCCCCCGCCGGCATCTGCTCCAAGGACCTACCTCCTAGAGTCATTTTGAGGGCTCAGCGAGTCCTCCTACTTTATAAAGCTCTCAACAGTCTCGCTTTAATAAGCCAGTGTGAGCATTCACCACCACCTACCTCATGGGGTTGGCGTGAGCACTGAACAAATTGCATAAGTGAATCCTGAAACAGCACCGTGCCTGGCACGGAGGAAGCGCTCAGCAGATGTTTGTTAAGCAAAATGCGTCTCCTTCATACATCTCTGCCCACATGCCAGTCCTTGATTAGTTTAGTTACTCCTCTCTGCGAACCCTTGCTGGTCAGTGTTAGTCTGAGTCTGTCATGGGAGAGGTCAGAGGAATTTTCATGGCACCTGAAGCACAGAGGCTGGAATCTGGCTGCTTCTCTTACTCGCTGGGAGCCCTCGGGCAAGATGCTGGGCTCTCAGCCTTAGTTTTCTCATCTGGGTAATGGGTGTCATAGAAGCACTTTCTCAAAGGCATGTTGTGAGGATAAAATAAATGACACTTGTGAAGATCTGCAAAGTGCTGAATTAGGAGTAGGGGGCGCAATCACCATATTTATGGTTACTTTCAGTAGTAGTAGTAACAGTAAGTGGCAGACCTAGGTCTGTCTGACCATATCACACGCATTGCTTCTGACTGGGTTATCCAACAGGGGTGCTTTAGGAGGTGTGGGGAGCTGCCTCTAAAATGGTTCCCAAGGGTCCCCACCTCCCGGTATTCACGTCCTTGGGTAACGCCCTCCCCCTGAATGTGAGCTGGCTTCTGATAAACAGATCATGGGAAAAGGAATGGGACGGCACTTCCAAGATCAGGTTACAAAAAGGTTAGGTTCCTTCCATTGGGGTTATAAGCTCTTCCTCCCTTGCTCAACCTGAAGCTGGTTGCCATGTCGTGGACTGTCTAATGGAGAGCCCACATGGCAATGGTTCTGGCCAACAGCTCAGTCCAGTACCGCTGAGGAACTGAATCTTGCTTACCAACCATGCGAGTGATCTAGGAGGTGGAGCCTTCCCCAGCTCAGTCAGCCCAAGATGACTCCAGCCTTGTCAGAGACTGAGGTAAAGAACCCAGCCAAGACATGCTTAAGCTTCTGGCCCACAGAAACTGAGATGATAAACATTGTTTTTCTGCTCTAAGGTCTGGGGCAATTTGTTATGCAGTGATGGACCATGAATACAGGAAGTATTAATTTCCTCTGAGGTTCCTCCTACTTCTAAGAATTGATGATAGTTAATGTCCAGTTTGATCTGTCACCCTGGCGTAAATGGGACTTATCATCGTTAGGTCTGGCTCTCGAGGTCCTCAAAGGCCAATTCCCTTTTGTTCTAATGGTGCCTTGAGAGAGGAGACTAGATAGAGTCCTGAAGCCTGGTGGTCCCTAAAGGCTCCTCAGAGCACAGGTTGACAGCCACCTTATAGGCCTTATTCCTCAAAGGAGGGACCCGAGTTGTGACATAAAGTAAATGCACACATCGATCACCCCCATTTCCCAAGTTGGTACATCCAATGAACTGACAGGAGGGACGCTGTGTGCAAGGGAATCTGAGCTGGGAGGCCCTGCTTTTGGATGTGAGGTCTTCCAGGGAATTGAGTGTGGTCACTGTGTGGATGTCAGGCAGAATGCAGACCGCCGTGGGCTCTCTCCGTCTTGGGTTGGAATCCTTCAAACACTCCAGTGAAGAGAGCCAAAACGGAAATACGAGTCTGTGATTGGAGTGGTTGAATGGCATCCGGGAGGGAATACCGAGTGGCTTGAAGTGGAAAGGGCTTGCTTCCACTTTTGAATGTGAGAAACGTCATCTGCTGCTGCAGGTGGGAAACATAACCCAAAGGCATTTTAGGTGATGCATGAAACAGGTGGATGCAGCACAGGGTTCCCAAGCTTTCCAGAGGAGCAGAGACACCTGGGGTAAAAGTTCATGAACATATTCCCAGGTTCCTTTCTAGATAGGCTGAATCAGAGGCTCTAGGGCAGAGGCCTGAGATGCTGTAGATTGCACACGTGCCCTTCATGATGGTTATCAGGCAAGGCGGGACCCAGCATACTCCTGGCTTAAGCATCCATTCATCCATCCGCTCATCCGCTCATCTACTCGTCTGCTTATCTGTTTAACCAGTGAGCACAGTGTATGTCTAGTATGTGTCAGGCACTCTCACAGCTGCCAGGAAATGCGATGAAAAGTGACACATGGTCCCTGCCCTTTAGGAGCCCACAGACAGGTCTGGGGACGGGCACAGAAGCGTCCTTCACAACACGGCATGATGAGCTCAATCTGACAAGGAAATAAAAACGTAAAGGCAACTATTACATTCTGATCCCAGCCCCCCACCCCCCAACCTGCCTCATTTAACTTCTGGTCACCAATTCTTCCAACATGGTTATTTAAAGTGAAAGTAATATAATTTAAATATGTCCTTGCACTTTCCCTCTTTGGGATAGTCGAATCCCTATCGACTTATCATCAATGATAAGGCAACAATCAGATGAATTAGTAGTAGGGAGCGCAATCAGATGTTTTGTTTGCAAGGATTGTTTACAAGGATTGTTTACAAGTGGTCACTCTCCAAGCTCGCCTACAACCCTCTCTTCCTAGGACCCACTTCGCCCCAGCTATTTGCATGGTTCCCACCCTCCTCTCCTTCAGGAACTTGACTAAAACTCCATGAGGTTCTCCTTGGCTACTATGTTAGGTTGAACATGGCTCCCCAAAGATGCCTACATCCTAATCCCCTGAACCTTATGTGGCAAAAGGACCTATGCAGATGTGATTAAGGAGCTTGTCCTGGATTATGCAGGCGGGCCTGTTCTCATCACAAGGGTCTTCATAAGAGGGAGGCAAGAGGGTCAGAGAGAGAGACTTCTTCCTGGAGGAAGGGGCCACAAGCCAAGGAATGCAGGAGCCTTCAGTAGCTAGAAAAGGCAAGAAAACGAACTTTCCCCCACACCTCCAGAAAAGATACAGGCCTACTGACCTACTTTTGACCTCTAGAACTGTAATGTGATACATCATGTTATTTTATCTATAATTTATCATGATTTATTACACTAAACTTATCATAATTCATTATAGCAGCAATGGAAAGCTCATACAGCTACCTAATCTAAAATCATGTTCTCTACCAAATGTAGGTATTTGCACAAAACACACACAAACACACACATGTTTGGGTGTGAGCACACAAAACACACACACACACATACACTCCTTACCCCTTTTTCCTGGATTAAAAGTTTTCTCCACACCGCTCACCATCTGACAAACAAAATAAATCAGAAAAATATGGCACGTATCTCCCGCACACATACACACAGAAATAAATGTCCTATGAAAACAGTGATTTTTGTCTATTTTGGTCACTGCTATATTCGTTGCACCTAGAAACAGGCCTGGCATTATTGAGTGGATAGACACTCACTAAATTTGTTGACTGCATGCCTTCATCTTAGCATTTATATATCCTGTCTGATTATATAAAATCTCTCTCACCACTCAACTTTCAGCCCTTGAGAGCAGGGACCTGTCTCCCTTGGTCACTGCTACATCAGGCCATCACTAACACAGAACCTCCACCCCAACCGCCCAATGATCCCCACCAACAGGCACTGCATGAACATGATACCACATTCTATACATCTGAGCCCCAGAGTTGTCAGAATTCCAACCTGTCAAGAGCCCTCACATTTTATTTGATTGCAAATATGTCTAATTCCCAGTTCACTGAAGCAAGGAAAAAAAAGAAGAAGAAGCCACTCGAGTCTGTAATTTACAAAGCAAATCTGCCCAGCAGAAATACTCATCTTAGAAGACAGTGGGATTCAATCACTTTTAAAAAGGGAGAAGAAAGACACCCGCCCGTTCCTCAGACTTTCCCGTTGTATTGTTTGCAAACCGTTTGAAAGCAGTTTGAGGCCAAGGCTAATCATTTTGCCTCAAGGGGCTCATTTCCTGAGGCTGGTGGTACTTTCCTCGCTGAGGAAGGAATGCAGGAGGCAGGAAAACTGAGATTGTGGCCCAAGTCCTTCTGGGGGGAAAGGATATATGAAAATCCAGTCAGTTCCACTTGGCTTGCTCATTAGAATTCCAGGAGTACCGGGTGGTGTGTCCCTTTGAAATCCTTATAAACAATCAGCCATCAGAGAACATGGTATCTTTGGGGAGCCATGTTCAGCCTAACACAGTAGCCAAGGAGAACCTCATGGAGTTTTAATCAAGTTCCTGAAGGAGAGGAGGGTGGGAACCATGCAAATAGCTGGGGCGAAGTGGGTCCTAGGAAGAGAGGGTTGTAGGTGAGCTTGGAGAGTGACTAAGAAAGTTTGAGGAACAGCATCGAGGCCAGGGTGGCTGGAGCAGAGTCAAATGATGGGGAGAGTGATGTGAAGAGGGTCAAAGAGCTGATGGGGCTCAGTTACATGTAGTCTCCATGGAGGAACTGGCTTTTACTCTGAATGAGACAGGGACTCCACTGAGCACTGGGTTTGAGAGCTGTGTGTGGGAGAAGCATCTACATCAGACTGAGAAGGTGAGGGGGCAGGGGAGTCTTTTCAGAGGAAGGAAGATACAAAGGGAGATCTGCAGGCTTCCCAGAGATATTACTACTCATTATAGATAACATTTAGTGAGTGCTTAGTGTCATCTACCATGCTGAACATTTTCTAGATGTCCATTACATGAACAATTTCTCATGTAATTGTTACTGCTAAAGGTATCCCTTATGCCACAGATTGCTTTGTGGCAGGTAGATTGTTCTTTTACAGAAGGGGAAACTGAGGCAGGAGGATTTGTATTAGGGCAAATAGCTAATGAATACATTGGGGCTAGAAGTTGACCTCGGATCCTTCCACATCCAGAGCCCAGACTTTTTGCTCCACTGTTTTACGTGGCTGCTCTCCATTCCCAGTTGAGTGGGGAGTGCAGGTCAGCCTAGGTGACCACTGGGTACTTGGGAAGGAGGGAGGCAAGCCCATGCCAACCTTGCTTTTTCTGTTGGTTTGGGACATTGGCATGCAAGGAGTGAGGTAAAGGAAGCAGAAACATGTCAGGAGGATCTGGAGCCACTACTTTATGTCCCATTTATCTTTTCATGAACTGGGACGCCAGCAAGGGAATGGTCCAGAGGTAGATTCTTCTCTTGTTGGCAGCCTAGGTGAGTAATGCATGTGCTGGGTGCTCAAGGCTCATGGCAGAACAGAACAGATAGGTACTGTGGTCCTTCCTGTTTGAGTGGAGAACAGACAGTAAGCCAATGAAGCTAAACAGAATGGTCTGATGGAAAAAAAACAGGGGGCAATTGAGATGGGTGGTCAGGGAGAGCCTCTCCGAGCAGGTGACCTTTCTTTGAGACCTGAAGGCTGAGAAGCCACTAGCTATGGGAAGAGCCAAGGAAAAAGTGTCCTACGCAAAAGGAACAGCATGCTTGAAAGAACTTGTGTCAGAGATGAGGTTCATAATTGGCAAATGAAAATTGGCCCCTGACGTTGGGGCTGAGTGAGGGGGCCACTCTGGACACCATGAAGTGGATTTCTCCAGATATAGGCCCGGTAAGCAGGACAGTACGTTGGATTTTGCTTTAAGTGGGATGGGAAGACCAGTGGAGGTTCAGAGCAGAGAACTGCTCTAATCTGACTCACATTTTGCAAGCTCACTGGGGTGTTGGGTTGTTGGTAGGAGTAGTTGGAAAGGAGGGTGAAGGAGATCTGTCACCGTCATCCAGGTGACCTGGAACAGTGATGTCATTGGAGGTGGAGAGGTGCAGCTGGATTCCAGATGTGACGGAAGAACCAAGGGTGATTCTAAGGTTTTCAACTTGAACAACCAGGTGGATGGTCATGGTGACTAGGGAGGGCTGGAGGAGAAAGTGGTGTGACATTAGGGGAGGCGGGGAACGATGAAAAGAACTAGAAGACGCACATGGAATTAGAAGACAAGAAGTAGAAGTCAAGGTATGCAGCCAGAGAGAGGCAGGGATGGTGGAGAAGATGAGCGGGATGACAAGTGGTTGAAGGAGGCTAAAGGGAGGGCCCACCAATGCTCTCTCAGCATTCGGCACTTTTGGCGACAAGCTTGTGTTTGTCAGGGTGAGACTCTCCACTGAGCTGCTTACACCATGTCATAGTCTCCAGCTTCCAGGAGTGGGTGTGATAGGGGAGGAGAACGTCTGGTGTTGTACAGCCTTTGGAGAATAAGGAGGAATGAAGCCTTGCCTGAGCGATGCTTCCGAACGTTTCCAGCAGTGGGCTGGCTTGGGGACAATTCCCCCACCATCGTGGAGACTAACACAGGTGGGGATCCCACGAACCGAGGGCCCATTTGTTTCAAGATGAGGAGCCAGTCCTTTGGGTGGTGTGTGTGTGTGGGGGGGTATCGTTTACAGCATGGTAAGAACAGCAACACTGACAGCCTGGATAGCAGTTTGGGTTTTTCAAAGCACTTCCTGCTTTTCATTAAAGGTAGTTTTCCTTTATTTAAAAAACTCTTTATTGAAGTATAATATGCGGTCAGAAAAGCATATTTACTTAAGTGAGCAGCTCAGAGATTTTTCACAAATGGGATACACCCATGTAACAAGAAATAAAACATTTTCTGCCAAAGCATTTTTAAATTTCAAAACCAGGTACTAGAATTGACTATTTCTTTGAGGTCTCTCCTGTCAGCGGCTGAAATCAGGCACCAAACTGCACTTCAGTCAGCCAGCCCCAAAAGCGTGTGTGTGGGAAATTGGTTCTCTGTGCCCTCTTGATCAGCGCCCCCATGATTGGAGTGAGGTATCCCATATCTCTCGCCCACGTGGTGCTCCCCTGTGGCCCATCTGACGTGGCCAGTGTTCTCCAGTGAGACTAGCATTTATGTTTCTTAATTCTCTCATTCACCGAGTGCATAGCCACCTTCTCAGAGCCTCCTCTTTATCCAAAACGTGTAGATATAACATGTCTTACCTTTCCCTTGGTCTAGGTAGTGAGAAGCATTACAAAGGACCTGGAGTTTCTGGTACAAGCCTTGGCTTTCTAGGTCTGAGAAAGTAATCTGGTGAAGAATGGCCTGAATCAATAATAGGGTCTTTATTTTTATTTTGTTTTATGTTTTTGGAGGAGAGGGATTAAGGATTCTTTGGTGTGTCAAGGACAAGGGAACATTTTTGTGTTTTTTTTTTTTTCTTTTCCTCTGAGGCTTGAATATCCTGCCAGGCAGGTGGCATGGGGTGTTGTAGCATGGCAGTGATGAGCAGGGGCTCTGGAGTCAGTCCGACCTGGGTTCGAATCCTCCCTCTGGCTCTTGCCAGGCAGGTGAACTTGGCACACTACTTAACCTCTCCGAGCCTCTGTTTTTTCATTTGTAAAGTGGAGATCAGAAGAGGTACCATCCCAAAGCATGGTTATGGAGATTGAAGAGGAGATTACCTGTGAAGGGTTTGGCACGGCATTTTTACCACCACTAGAATCACCAGCAGCAGCACTGAAAGAATAATAATTGCCATCAGAACAATATTAAACTTCTTGTTGTGTGGTTATTATTGTTCTTATTACTCTTGCCATTTGGCGGGTGATGAGAGTGAGACCTGGATTAAGTGAACTGTCTGAGGCCACAGGGCAGTGATCATCCCCTGACTCCTAAGCCAGTGCTCCTTGCCCTCAGCGCATTTCCCCCATTGAGCACACCCAGGCCCCTTTCTCAGCCCATCTGGTCACCGATGGCAGCTCTGATGAAGCAGCAGGGGCAGCTGCCTGCCTGGGAAGAGAGACTAGGCAACCCTCTGTGCCGGGCATCATTTAATCAGATGACCTCCAAAGCTGGCTTTTCCAGCCGACCATCCAGCCTCCAGAAGAGCAGCATTAAGGAGTTAATGGGGCTTGGCGGAGGCGCTGGGCCATCTGTTCTTAATTACCCAAAGTGCACGAGGCCGAGGGCAGGCTGGCCTGGGGGCGGCTGGGCACTGCCAGTGTGGTTGAGTTGGCTGCCCTCTCTCAGCTGCCTGGCCTCGTGCCTCCCAGCAACCCTGGATTCTCGAGTCCCTCACTTCACCTTCTTCTGCCTCTCCCACCTCTGAGTCTGAGAAACAGATGCTTATATACCAGAACCCGAGTGAGCAGAGGCAGAGATGGAGAGCAGGAGATGTGGGGTGTTGGGTCCGGTTCTCCAGACGCAGAGCCTGAGGCAGGGATTCTTGTGCAAGTGGCTTATTTGGGGAGAGCCCTCAGGAGGAAGCATGGGTCCTGCCTCCGTGCAGGGGCGGGGGTGATGAAGCAATTCTCTGGAGTGGAGTGTGTGCAGCTGTGAGTTGCTATCAGCCAATTTTTCCAGAAGCTGGGGGAGGGCTGCACCCACCAGAAAGGAAATCTGGGTAGGATACCAAGAGGAGGGTGGGGAGGCTATAAGGCAGACCCTTGAAAAACAATCCCCCTTGGAAAGAAACCAAGCCTGTCGTGTACTTTTGTTTTCCCCTGACAGGAAGCTGGATTATGTCCCTGCCTCCTCAAGCCCTGATCCACATAAAGCCCTTTCTGCTTCTCATCAGAGGCAGGTGCAGTAGCTGATTAAGAGAATGCACTTGGCGTGCAGATTTGCGTCTTCTGCTGGCTGACCTTGGGAAGGCTATCTGACCATTCTGTGTCTCAGTCTCCTTGCCTGTAGAATGGGATTAATAGTGCTCCTTACCTTTTGGGGCTTTCCATAAAGATTTAATGATTTAATGGTGCTTGTAAATTACTCGGAACATGCTGGTTCTTATGATATTCTTAAGTAATGGTGGCGGAGGGAGTGATGTTGGTTTTTCTTTCTATTCTACCTCTCACTTCCTTCCCCCTTGTCCTCTCCCTCTTTCCTACTATTATTGCTGCTGTTGGTAGGGCTGATGGTGTTGTTATCACCTGACAAGTTAATGAGCTTGGTTCGGAGTGAGGCACAATTCAGTTTAGGGGAGGAGCCCAGACCCATTCCCAGCTGATGCTGTGCTATTTCTAAGACAATCATGAAAATCCACATATGTGTGTATGTTGTGTGTGTGTGTGTTGCAGGGGGAATCCTTGGCCTTCCCCTGGGAACAGAAAATATGCAGTCAGGCAGCACAGGATTCATGTGTGCACTTTGTCTCTTACAAGCTGTGTGGCATTGGCAAGTTACTCATCCTCTCTGAGACTCCGATTTCTTTTATTTTTTTAAGATTTATTTATTTGAGAGAGAGCAAGTGAGCAGGGGGACTGGCAGAGGGAGAGAGGAAGAGAGAATCCAAAGCAGACCCCCCAGTGAGCTCAGCCATGGGGCTGAATCCCACGACCCCGAGATCCCTACCCCAGCCAAAATCAAGACTCAGACACTCAACTGGCTGAGCCACCCAGGCACCCCTGAGACTCAGATTTCTTATCCGTAAAATACCTAAGGTAGCGATGTTGTGAAGATTAACGAGATACAGCCTTGAGCCTAGGTCATGCTCACTGTGGAAATGCATAGCCTGTGGACTGGTCTGGCTTTTGGCACGTTGTGGATACTTAAAAATTAGTTTTGCTTCTCACATTAAATATTGGTGGATTTGGATTGAGTTCAGCTACTTCTGTCTTGGACTCTGGACCATTTTGCTAATGTCTGGTTAGCCACAGCTTCAGGCTCCTTCATTTGGGGCCGTGGACTCAAAGTCTCTGTTGTGGTTCTGTCTGAGGCTCTAGCCAGGCTGCTGTGTGCTCAGATGTCAGAAAGACATGGGTTCAGTGCCTACTATGCCACTTCCTGCTCCCATGTCTTCACCTGTAAAATGGAGCCATTGATCTGTTCCTTTTAGCATTGTTGTGCAGATTAAATTGGATAATGCAGTCCAGCCCAGGACCTGTCCCACAGTGAAAGGAGAAGCAGTGCCAAACAGTGTCATTAATGATACTGAGGAAGAACGGCCTCTTTGTGTCTACTTGATTAAATGCTCAGAACTTGGGACGCCTGGGTGGCTCAGTCGGTTAGGTGTCTGCCTTCGGCTCAGGTCATGATCCCAGGGTCCTGGGATCGAGTCCCACATCGGGCTCCCCGCTTTGCGGGGAGCCTGCTTCTCCCTCTGCCTCTGCCTCTCTCTCTCTCTATCTCTTATGAATGAATAAATAAAATCTTTGAAAGAGGAAAAAATAAATAAATAAATAAAAAATAAAATGCTCAGAACTTTCTAGAGATTCTAAAACATTAATTCAATAGGCAGGGCTATGCTGGCCACCTCCATGCTCTGGATCCAGGCTGCCTTCATTTGCACCCTTAGACCCTGGCTCATGAGTTCAGCTGCCTGGTGCAGGACGGCAAGGTGAACCTAATTATGAGGGAGTGAGCGTTGCCTGTCCCTGTGATCATGGCAGGGTTTGATGTCTGGGATCCCTGTGGTCTAATAGAGATGGCGCTGGAGCGGAATGTTGGATCTGTAAGTAGAGTGCCGGGGACCTCGGCCAGGATCACGGCTCGATTGTAAATCCACTGCAGAGCTCCAAGTTGCTGTTCTGCAAATGGCATCCCTCCTCTCCGTCTGGCAGGGGCTGAGGGTACCATTAGTGCTGTTTACCAAATATTTCCAACTTTCCAGTCCTCTGCTAGGATTATGTTTCCATATCTGCTTTAAAGTTAGATGAGGACATAGGACCTGCTGTGGGCTCAGTCAGCCCCTGTGGATGTGTGGCACCAATGAGAAAGCAGTTTGTTGCATCTCACTGAGATTTGGGGCTTGCTAGTTACTGCAGCATAACTAATGTGCCCTAACTGACACAGCTGAGAGCTGCATACAGAGGGTGGGGACTCTGCCTGACTTTGTGCACTGTCTTTTTTCCCAGGACCTGCCACAGTGCCTGGCACAGGTCAGCAGTTGATAAATCCCTTGTTGAAGAAGGAGAGAAAAACCTGGGCACCACCAGATCTAAGTTGGGTCCTGGTTTTGCCACTTGTAGCCTTTGTCAACTTGGGAGTTCATGTAACCTTTGTAATCCTTAAATTTTCTCATACTTGGAAATGAGAATACCATTCCTTACAATGTTACCTTAGGATTTATTTTGATAATGTGAAAGTTTCCCGCACCCAGTAGGCACCCAGTACATGACAGATAATGAAAATCTTTTGCTTTGAACAGAGAAGGAAGGGATGGAGGAGAGAGGACCAAGCCCATGTAAGTATTTCTTCCTGTAAGATGGATTAGGGTGGGAAGGAACTTGTAGGTAGCATTAATGAGGGAATGAGACCCCAGGGGTGAGTGACTCCAAAAGTGAGGAACGGGGAAGGGAGGGATGGATAAAGCAAGGAGTAGGCAGATTTTTCTCCTCCGAGTCCTACAGAGCTAATTCAAATGGCACAAAACATCACCAAATATTTGAGCAGAAGCCATAGCTAGTACGTTTTTAATTACCCTGCCAATAAAGATTCCTGGGCAGAACGGTCTTCGATGCACAGTAATGTTTTGCAATGTTTTTAGTAATTGGGTTAAGATAATTTATTAGAGCACTGACTGCATGTGTTTCAATAATTGCTAAGACTAGAATATTAGCCTTTCCTCCCTGAATGCAAATCACTCCCCAATGGGCCAAAGCATTGGAGAATATGGTCTTGAATATGCAAATTACTTTGAGACAAATTCTGAGAGCTGACCACAGAGCCTATGGTGAGTATTTATTTTAAATCGCACTTGGAAGTTCCCTGAACTGCGAATGCCACGTTCGGGGCCGTTTTGTTGGCCAGGTCACAGGCTGTGGTGGGTTGACCACTGCTTCTGTTAAAATTAAAGGAAACTCGAGTGCAGATGGGAGGTGAGGGGGGTTGACAAGAGCACCGCTGAGGTTGCCAACAGCATGAGAGACATAGTTAATGGCTAAAACAGATTTTTCCCTCATCTCTATTTTCTCTCCTGAGCTTGTTGGGGGAAAACAATCTAACTCTATTTAAGAAAAATAATCAGCCGAAGAATTAACAGAGGAATTGAGAGGATGAGAGAATCTTGCTGGGGGAGGGGGGGGCATGTTTGCAATCAAGATTTAAAGGTAATAAGCTTCCTAAGGTTAATTTGGTTTATCTGGCATGAACACAGCGTCAGGGAAAAAGAACTCACTTAATAGAAGCTTTGCATTGTCAGGAAAAAACAGTAGTAGTGGGAGTTGTATGTTTGGAATGTTTATAGTGCCAGACAGCGTCCCAAGCACATCGTGTGTATCCAATTCATTTAATCTTCGAAACAACCCAATGAGGGGAGGTATTATTATCCCCGAGATGAAATGGAGTCTTGGAGAAGTGAAGCACTGTTGGGTAAGGTGTCCCTTTTTGTAAGTGGAGGAGCCAGGGTTGGAACCAAGACCTCAGAACCCTGAGCTCTTGCACTGAACCCCCCCCAGGCTGTGTTGCAGCCACCATTTACTGAACAGTCACTGTGTTTTGGGCAGCAAGCTAGGTCCATTGCAGGCCCTGGTCCATTTAACTGTTTAAATGCTTATTAAGATGTACGTCACTGCAGTTTGGAAGATGAGGAACAGGGGTGCAGGATCTGTGAATCTCTGAAAAGTGGTAGGGTTAACATTGGCGAGAAGGGTGGTGGTGATTTTGGTGGGAGTGGACAGGCATAATAGATGTGTGAGGCAGAGAGAAGGTTTGAGAAATTGCAAACCTAGGAAAATACCCATAGCCCTTAGCTTCCTTATTCATAAAATGGGGATGATAATTGTACCAACTTCAAAGGCACTTAGTGCCATGCCTGATGCATAATGAGTGCTTAAATATTGGGTATTAATATCTCTTGTATGGGATAATAATAATCAGGATTTTCTGACTACTTAAGAAATGCAAAAGGGCAATAATTGGTTACCACCATTTGGAAAGTAGTTCAACCTACATCTCCAAAGAGTAAATAAACCTTTATACATGTATCCCCAACAGAGAGAAAAAAATAAGGCACACCCTTCCACTGTGGACCCCAAAGAAAGAAACGAGAGTCACCACATCTCTGTGTTAATTGCAAAATAACCAGAATGTCACCTTTGTTATTCCACTTTTAGATCTCTTGGGGGCTGCCTGGGGGTAGAGTTATTCATGAGAGACAGTGAGAAAGGCAAGTAAAAAGGGGGTTCTGTATAGAACCCCTCTTCTCACCATCCAACTGAGTTTGGCTACATCTCCCAGTATCCCCACAACTGCAAAACCTAGGCAAGGAGGAGAGTGGGATACCCATTGTACAGGTGGACAGTGAGGCTTAAAGATGACAAAAGACTTGCATGTGACTGTAGAGTGACTGAGTGGTAGAGCAGAGGCTTGCACTTAAGTCTCCTGACTTTGTATCCCCAGACCTTTCCCTGTTCTTCCCAAGAATCCTGGTGGAAGGTAGCAGGTCCTAAGTTGGTAGCTGGGCTTGTTGAACGTCCCCATTCTGTTACCAGTCCTGCTGTCGCATCACCACAGGACTCAATGCCGAGAGAGCCAATCCCCCCTGTCACAGCCAAGGTAATTTTACCAAGTGTCTCCCTCCTTTCTTCCTGAGCTTTTGCATCAGTTGAGAAACTTTGTCAGTCCCATCAGCCTCCCCAAGTAAAGGATAGTCTATATAATAAGAGGACATTACAGCTTCCCCAAAAGTTTCCTAATGGATAGTAAATTATGAGAAGAACATTCTTTGCTATGTAATTAATGGAAATTTACCATTTTTAAGTTCCTCTGGGAAATTTTCCATGTCAAATGAATTTGTTGATGGGACCCGAGAGGGAGGATATCACAACTGCTCCAGTGTGTACTTCTTCATTAGTCGGCTGCTGGAGGTTAAATTTTCAGTCACGTCTTTGGATGGCTTTGATCTCTGATGACAGTGTTAACTCTATTTGCTCCTTGGTATCACTCTGGTATTTTAAAACAGTCTTTTAAGATAGCCTTGCTAATTATTTTGCTGGAAGTTTAATTAAATCTTGTCACAGAGGAATATGCTATCTTGGGGTATGGCTGCTAAACATAAGTCAAATTGCTAAAAAAAGGGAGGCAGAGTAGATATTCATGCATAAAAAGAATGGTGCAGAAGATAGGTTTCCTTACTAAAGGACTTGGGATTTACAGAAGTTCAAATCCCTTTGTCTGAACCACATTCAACTTTTGGTGAGAATGCCAAGTCTGTTTTAATTTGGCATTTAGAACCAGATGTATTGTGATCAACCAATTAGTGTTTTTATTTAGTTTTACTCTGGGACCATAAGGAGAAGGTTGCTATCTTCAGGGGGCTTATGGTCTTGGAGGGGGAGGAATATGGAGGGAGGTGTGGTGTATTATATACAGAAAGTCACATTTCCAAGAATATTCATTGTGGCAAGTATTGGTAATAGGAAAATTCTGGGAAAAAGCTTCCTGAAAGAATGATGTTGATTCAATGTATGGATGGAATTCATATTTCATATGGAATTCATCCCGTTCAATATGGACTGACTGTCAAGATATGTTTAAGATGAAAAAAACAGAGTAAGCGAACAGTATAGAAAACGGGTTGGGAAACTTTTTCTTAAAAGACTGGATAGTAACTATTTTTGAAATTAATTTATTTTTAGAGAGAGAGAGTGTGTGTGAGCAGGGGGGAGGGATGGAGGGAGAGGACGAGAGAGAGTCTCAAGCAGATTCCCTGGCACTTAGGTAGAAATAGTAGTTAAGCGTCTGCCTTCGGCTCAGGTCATGACCCCCCTCCCCCCAGTGTGGGGCTTGATCTCATGACCCTGAGATCATGAGCTAAGCCAAAACCAAGAGACAGACGCTCAACCGACTGAGCCACCCAGGCACCCCTAAAGGCTGGTTAGCAACTACTACAGGCCCTGTGGTCTGTATGGTCCCTGCCTGTGTCATGTGAAAGCGCCATAGACACTACATAAAGGACCTGGCCTGTGCTCCAGTAACACTTTTTGCATAATGAAATTTGAATTTCAGAATTTTTTATATGTCACAAAATAGTCTTCTTCTGTTGGTTTTTTTTTTTTTTTTTTTTGTCCCCCAATCATTAAAAAATGTAAAAATAATTTTTGGCTTGTTGGCAATACAAAGACTGGAGGCAAGCTGGATTTGGCCTGCAGGCCATGGTTTGCAGACCCCTGGTGTAGAACATGTTGGCACTTAGGTAGAAATACACACACAGCACATACACGTATACACACACACACACACACACACACACACACACCAAATACGATAGGTGTAGTGTTTTTGAAATACCCCTCGGTGATTATTCCCTCAGAAGTCAGTTTTTTCTTCATGGCACCCCTTGAGTTATTAAAGCTAAGCCATGAGCTGATTGCCTCAGAGAAGGAGAGGGCCCCATGGAATGGAACAAAGAGGTCATCATTCAACCTTGAATCTCAAAGATGACTTATTTATTTTTTTCCCAGTAAATGGCAAGAAAATAGTCTTCAGAGTGAAACTTCATTCAGAGATAAAGGTTTTTGTGCATTTGTTTGTTTACCCTTTTTTCTGAATTCCAAAAGGCCTTTTTATGCACCAGGGTGCAAGCCCGGCCAACTTAGACCATAGGGTTTTAGGATAGGGCATGCATTCTGCTTGGTAGAGGTGCTGGAGGAAGGCTGTCTTGTCCTGGGGGAGGAGTAGAGCCGGTGGGAAGGAGAAAGGGGTGTGTGTCTCCAATGCCCCCTCCATGATGGATACATGGGAGGTGGTGGTAGAAATAGAAAATAAGTCTGGGGGCCTTTCAGAGCATGGTGAGGCATGCTCCTGATTTCCTGCAATGCAGGAAATGTGAATATTTTCACACCCCTGGCTTTTAGTAGCTCTGTTTTCAATTTGGTAGGGGAACAGTGAGGGAGGAATGTGGGATGAATTCCCTGTAATCTTTGCCCAGAAGTCCCCCTGAATCTTTGCAGGGTGATGTGGAGATGCCGAGAGAAACTGTGGACCATCTGGGGTCAGAACAAGGAGCTCTAAGAAGACAGGGACTTTGAAACAAGGGGTGAGTGGCCAGAAAGAGGAGTAGGTTCCAGTATGATACCTTAAACATCAAGAGACCCACCATCCCTTCTGAAGATACCAGGGACAGACCAGTCCAGCCATATTGTGGCAGGCACCAGAAAGGTCCCAAGAGATGTCTGGTGACCTGATGCTTCCTTCTTCTCCTCCTCTGAGGAGACATACTTTCTCCAACATGCATGGGACATCTTGTGGAAAAGAGAAACAGTCCTGTAGAGTTGGACCTTCAGATTTGATTGAATGTTTATCCTAAAAAGTCTAACCCAACTCAAAAACTGTTTTAAACTTCCTGAGATGAGGATATAAAACCTGGCATGTTTAGTGTTTTCCATACTACCTAGTGGAATGGATTTCTGAGCAAATGAAATCAGGGAATCTGAAGTTTGCTGCCTTTTTAAGACTTCCTTTGTTTTTTTCTTGAGAAATTTTAGGTTCACAGCAAAGTTGAGAGGGACATACAGAGAGATTTTCTGTTTTCCCTCCACCCCCACACATGCATAGCCTCCCTCATTATCAACATTACTTACCAGAATGGTACATTGGTTACCATGGATGAACTTATGTCAAAATCACCCGAAGTCCATAGTTTACCTTAGAGTTCACTCTTGGTATTGTACATTCTATGGGTTTAGACAAATGTATAATGACATATTTATCATTATAATATCATACAGAGTATTTTCACTGCCCTAAATATCCTCTGTGGTCTGTCTATCCTTCTCATCAACTCTACCCCTGGAAACTATGGATCTTTTGGTCCTTGTCATAGTTTTGCCTTTTCCAGAATGTCATATAGTTGTAATCACACAGTATGTAGCCTTTTCAGATTGGCTTCTTTCATTTAGCAATACGCATTCAAGATTCTTCCATGTCTTTTCATGGCTTAATAGCTCATTGCTTTTTAGTGCTTAATAACATTCCATTGTCTGGATGGACCACAGGTTATTCTTTCACCTACTGAAGGATATCTTGGTTGTTTCTAAGTTTTGGCAATTGTGAATAAAGCTGCTATAAACATCTGTGTGCAGGTTTTTGTGCAGATGTAACTTTTTAACTCCTTTGCATAAATACCAAAGAGCTAGATTGCCAGATCATGTGTTAAGAATCATTTTAGTTTTGTAAGAAACCACTAGAATAATTTACAATAGCCAATATATGGAAGCAGCCCAAGTGTCCATTGATAGATGAAGGGATAAAGAAGATGTGGTGGATGGATAGATAGATAGATAGATAATGGAATATTACTCACCTATAAAAAAGAATGAAATCTTGTCATTTGTGACAACATAAATGGACCTAGAGGGTATTATGTTAAGTGAAATAAGTCAGATGAGAAAGACATACACTATATGCTTTCACTTAAATGTGGAATTTTTTTTTTAAATATTTTTTTTTAAAGATTTTATTTATTTATTTGAGAGAGAGAATGAGATAGAGAGAGAGAGCATGAGAGGGGGGAGGGTCAGAGGGAGAAGCAGACTCCCTGCTGAGCAGGGAGCCCGATGCGGGACTCGATCCCGGGACTCCAGGATCATGACCTGAGCCGAAGGCAGTCGCTTAACCAACTGAGCCACCCAGGTGCCCCTAAATGTGGAATTTAAAGAACAAATGAGGGGCGCCTGGGTGGCTCAGTAGTTAAGCGTCTGCCTTCGGCTCAGGTCATGATCCCAGGGCCCTGGGATCGAGCCCCGCATCAGGCTCTCTGCTCAGTGGAGAGTCTGCTTCTCCCTCTCCCTCTGCTGTTCCCCCTGCTTTCTCTCTCTCTCTCTCAAATAAATAAAAAATCTAAAAAAATTAAAAAAAAATAAAGAACAAATGAACAAACCACAAACCAACCACAACAAATAAACAGACTCTTAAATACAGAGAACAAATGGGTGGTTGCCAGAGGGGAGGTGGTAGGGGGATGGGTGAAATATATAAAGGGGGTTAAGAGGTACAAACTTCCAGTTATAAAATAAACAAATCATGGAAATGAAAAAAGTACAGCATAGAGAAAACAGTCGATAACATTGTAATAACGTATGGTGACGGGTGGTGACTACACTTATCACAGTGAGCATTGAGTTATGCATAGAATTGTTGAATCAGTTGTGTTGTACACCTAAAACTGAAAACTAACATAACATTGTATGTTAATTATACCTAAAAAAGAAACTGCCAGACTGTCTTCAGTGGCCATATCATTTTGCATTTCCATCAGCACTGAATGAACATTCCTGTTGCTCCACATCCTCACCAGCTTTTGGTGTTGTCTGTATTCCAGATTTTGGTCATTCTAACAGGTGTGTAATAGTATCTCATTGTTGCTTTAATTTACATTTCCCTGATGATATGCTGTGGAAAAGAGAAACAGTCCTACCCTAGAGTCTTCTTTGATGAGGTGTCTGTTAAGGCCTTTGGCCCTTTTTAAAATTTGGTTGTTTGTTTTCTTATTGTTGAATTTTAAGAGTTATTTATATATGCTGGATGACAGTCCATCACATGCATCTTTTGTAAATATTTTCTCCCAGTCTGCAGTTTGCCTTTCATGGAGGCAATTTTTAATTTTTTAAATTTTAATGAAATACAGCTTATCAGTCATTTCCTTCATGGATTATGTCTTTGGTGTTTTATCTAAAGAGGCATTGCTGTCCCAGGGTCAGCAAGGTTATCCTCTAGGAGTTTTATGGTTTTGCATTGTACACTTAGATCTGTGATCCATTTTGAGTTAGTTTTTGTGAAGGGCATAAAGTCTGTTTAGACCCATTTTTTTTTTTTCATGTCCAGTTGTTTGTTCTAGCATCCTTTGTTGAAGGGACTATCTTTATCCATTGTTTTGCCTTTGCTCCTTTGTCAAAGATCAGTTGATTGTATTTGCTGTATTTTTTATGTGAGTTGTAGTGGGTGCAGTTTAATTCTCCTACACATCATGCTTATATACACATCCCACATATCTAGAAGTATAAATAAAAAGTACGGTTTTCTCTTGGGGGAGGGAGTGGGATCCCAGGGAACAAGGAATTGCAAGAGGGCTTAGTGTTACTTCTTTTTTATTCCACTTAGAAATGGTCACTGTAGTTCAAGCAGGAGGTGATGGTAGTCTTTTATATCATGGTTTGAAACTTGGAATCGATTCTCTATGTGAAGGGCGTTGGCACTGCATTGTCCTGGTTAGGTTTGTATAACTAAACCGATTGCCTCATCACTAGTCTAGAAGAGCGGTCGGCAGGGGTAAGAGTGAAGGCACAGAGGTCTTTCAGGAGGCTTTGGCATAATCTGGTAGGGAGAAAGTGAGGGTCGGACCTGGTGCAGCATTGGGGGCATTAAAGAGGAGAAGGGAGATATGGAAGATCATTAGGAACAAGCTCAGATCTGTGTAAGATGAAGAAGGGGTCTGAGAGACTGGGAAGGCATCGCAGAGACTGTGAATGGAGAAGCTAATAGAATGTGAAGACATAAAGTAATCCCGACGCTGTGCCTATCTCCTTTATTGCCTTGTACAGCACCCATCTCTTACTTTGAAAGTAGTTTAAGTCATTTCTGCATCTCTTGGAAATGCTGAAAAGGGATTGTATGCATAATGTACAGCAAAATTACTTACTCCCTCTCTCTCTGTCCTTCCTTCTCTCTCAGTCCCCTCTTTCCCATATTTTCTCTCTCCGTTTCCTACTTCCCTCAACGTGCGTGGCAGTGACCCCAGTCCCTCATGTATTCTTACGCACTTTCCCAACCTTTCTCTTCCAAAACCTAGTCTTTGTCAGCTCTTCTCGCCCTCCAGATGCCCTGACCCCCAGCCTTCCGGATCTGTGCCCTGTCCGACATAAGTCCTGCTAGGCTTCCTGCCCTGGCTCCCTTCTTTGGCTCTGCCCTGCTAAGTGATTCAGAGAACAGGCTGTGAGTCAGATTTCCTGGCTGCATCCTGGCTCTACAGCTCACCAGTTAAGTGACTTGGGCAAGAACTGGAATGCTCTAATATCCACGTCCTCGTGTATGAAAGGGGGGAATGAGCATAGTACCTCTTCCTCTGGGTCATTGTGAGGATTAAATGAGATAATACTTAAAAAGCTCAGCACAGTGTTTGACATGTTACAAAGTCTGATTAAATGGCAGCCGTGGTAACAATGATCGATTGGTACCATCCCGGTTAACCCAGGAAATGCCCAGATTCAGTTAGCAGGTTGAGCAGAAAAGAAACAAAAAGGAAAACTTCCAAAACAAATTAAGCCAGCAAACAAAGAGAAATTCTCAAACAGAACAAAACAAAAACCTTCTTACAATGTGGAGTAGAGAAAGGTTTTGAGGACTCAAAACATTTATGCATGTGTGTATTTTTTTCTGCTTTTAAAACATCAGAATGACTCTCTTCCTGTATGATCTCCTGCTGCATAACAAATGACCCCAAAGTTTTAAACAAGACAGTTTCTGAGGGTGAGGAATCCAGGAATGGCGTAGCTAGATTCTGCACTTCAGGATCTCTCACTGGCTGCCGTCAAGGTATGGGCTGGGGACTCATCATCTCAAGGTCAACTAGGGCAGTTGCTGCTCCTGAGCCCACCCAGTATTTTTGGTGGGATCTAACAACTCACAGGCTGTCAGACTGAGAGTCTCAGTTCCTCGCTCACTTGGCCAGAGGCCATCCTCATGTCTTTGCAGCATGTGGCTCTTTCCATCAGAGCAAGCATGTGAGAAGAGCCAGAGAGAATAATAGCAAGATGGAAATCACAGCCTTTTGTAACCTAATCACAGAAGTGACATCCCATCACTTTTGCCACATTCTCTTTGCCGGCAGTGAATCTCCTGGTCTGGCTTGCACACAAAAGGGAGGAGGTCACTGGGAGACCATGTCAGAAGCTTCACACCACGCTCCCCTCCCTACTCCTTTCTCCTCTGTCCCATCCCTCAATCCCAGCTGTCTCTGAGGAATACATCCTCCTGCCCCCTGGATCCCACCACACCTGATCGCTATTGAATATTACTGTCACATTTCTGGAGCTTCTCCGTCATGATTCTCCCAGGTGTCTAAAGAGAAGCTGTCTCCTCCTGTCAGTTTAAATCCAGCCTGCTTGGGATCAGGACAGAGTATGTCCTGCTGCAGAGGGAGGCAACAAGATACTCTGGTGCTGTTGGTGATCCCTCAGTTTCCCGACTTCCTGTTCTATAAAAAACTGAGGGAATGGAAATCAAGGTGGCCACCTGAGGGGCCACTGCATGTTTCTGGAATATACTACGCTGAAATTTCCCTCTTCCACCAAGATCAGAGATAGGAGAAATGAAGGACACTCGTGGTGAGAGGCATTGATTATGGTGACTGTGTATTAACTGCCCATTATCATTATTGGTAATTACCATTGTATTATGAGATTGCTAGTGAGGAGAGATGATGGGCTTGTCTCTTCTGAAATCAGACTCATTTATTTCCCACTGGGGCTACTGCTCTGGGACATTTCCAGTGAATCCAGCACCAGGAAAGAGGAGTTGCAAGCAACTGTTTAGAACTGAAGCTAACGTAGGGCCTGCTTAGATGGGCCCCTCGGTCTTCTAGTGGGACGACAAAGAGCGTAGGGATGGTTTGGAAGAACCAGCAGGAGAGGGAGACATACCAAAGCAGGAGACCCCCAAGCATTTCAGGAATGAGGAAACACCACTACTTTGGTTTGGCTTCTAATAATAGTATTAATTAGAAATGCATTCACTTACAAGTAATAGAAAAACCCAGATGTCAAAATGTCTAGAGGTGTGTGGCTGCTGACATTGGTTTGATGGCTTAGCAAGGACAGGCTTTGTAAAATGGAAATAATACCTATTTTATATGGTGCTTGAGAGGAGTAAAAGTCAGGTTACTGTCCCAGCCGTCTATCAATAGAGGGATTTCTGTATTAGCTCTTAGTGCTGTGAGTAAATCTGTGCTTGTTTTTTGGTTTTGAAAAAAAAAATATCTTCTTTGTGGGGAGGTAGGAAAAAAAACCTCTAATATTTGAACTCAATAAATTAGTACAACTTGCGCCATTCAGGGGAATGATTTGGTACAAGTTTCCAGTCTTGAGAATATAAAAGGCAGTGGGCTGGTTGGAATCTCTCTAGAAATAAAGTGGATTGCTCCATGTCTCCTCCCTGCCCTAATTTCTCCAGCCACATTCTTGAGCTTTTTACCCCTGTTTTCCTGACTCCAGGGTCAGGGGACCCCTGGGTGCCATGTTCTGTTCCCCTGTAGCTGGTTTTTCTAGTCTACTTTTCTGTCCTTTTCCCTAGGTGGTACACTGGGAACCGCCTGCTTTTCATGATCACTGCTCATCTTTGACCCAGGGACAACCCTCCCAATCCCTCAGAAAGTGCCATTGTACCTGAGTGCCAAAGCCATTTCTGTGCGATATAATAGTTAGGAAATGATTGTACTGTAGTTCCTTAAACATAAAATGTGCTCTGCAACTGATGAGACATAGAGCATCACGTGGCCCCAGTCATTTGGAATAACTGAACAGCACATGTCACATGAGCTCATTGAAGCATGCCGCTTTCAATTAAAGCAGACAAACCAAAAAAGCCAAGAGAAAAGTCCCAGGAAAATGCAATTTGCAAGTTGTTCAATATTTGTTTTGAATTTTTTGTTATTCCAAATACCATCTTGTAATGAGAGCACAATTTCCTTTCTGTCTCTTTCCTCCTTCCCCCTCCTTCCCTCTCTCCTTTCCTTTTTGCTAGAGGTAAGGCATGCTCTGCTGATAGCCTCAGGGATGTCGGACTGATGATAGTCCAGCTCTGCTTGGCTCAGCTCAAGGTCCCAGCTGGTTTCCAGCATGGAGGCTGTGTCACTCCTAGGCTAAGCAGGGTTGCTGGCTCTCTCTTTCTCCCTTTAAGTGGGTTTCTGCCCACTTGCTGTTTTCAAGGGACTCAGAGGATTCCGCCTTTGGTGCAAACTCGAGAGCCAGATCTGAGTTCAAGGCCCTGAGATGGCCCTGGATGGGGGGACAGAGCTGGTGACTGACATCGTAACTGGCCATGCAGCCTTTATCCTGTGTTGTCCGTGAGTCTGCTGGCAGATGTGTCCATTCATTCCAGAGCGTGGGTCCACTCATTCTCACCTCCCCTATTTGTCACCACAGAGTTCCCATCTGCATTTTTAATAAGCTCACTGGTGCCTCTGATGTAAGGGGATTGTTGCACATCCCTTTGAGAGATGCCAGGTTGGAGCTTTGCTCCTCACTGTGGTCCACAGACTGGCAGCATCAGCATCACTGGGAGCTTGTTAGAAAGACAGCTGGAACCTCTGGAGGCCAAATCTGCATTTTAACTATAGCTGCAGGTTATTTGTACACACGTTACATTTGGAAAACACCGAAGCAGTGGTCTTCAGAGTCAGAGCTGCATCTCTGGCCTTACCCAGGAACTTGTTGGAAATGCAAAGTCTCAGGCCCCATCCAGACTATTGAACCAGAAACTCTGGGGTAGGGCCAGCAATCTGGATTTTAACAAGCCCTCTAGGGGTATCTTGGTGCACATTCCGTTTGGAAAACTAGTGATTTGGGAAAGGTTTGTTATTATTTATTATTTTTTAAAAATCTGATTTCTCTTCTGGTGTGCTAATCTCTATCTGACATTTATACCTGTGAATGTGCTTACTTGAGCTTTGAATTGCCGTATCAGAGAAGCCCGTTCACTTTCCTCTGCCCCTGCAAGTGTCGGGCACCCATGAACAGAAGATAAAGAACAGAATACCGTTGACTGGCTCTGCTTTAGCAAACTCCGGCTAAGTTAGTTTGTCTCTCCCATCAAGGATGGTATTCGACAGCAGTTTTCTCTTCTCTTACAATAATTTCCTTGCCCCAGAGTGAAAACAGTGACTGTTACCACTAAGCATTCTCATCGCGAGCCTCTGTTCTGGTGGGGTGCAGTGCATGCTGTCAACCCCTCTGCCCTGTCCTTGCTCCTGGGATTGTATAACCCACAGCAGGCAATGCCACTCTGGAGACGCAGTGATGCTGGTGACACGCTGGAGGCCAATATGATGTGTGACGTTGTGCAGTCTGACTCGCTTCTCTTGGGTATGTGTTCCAAGGGCCGATCTCATTTACCCTAAGAGAATAATGCTCTTGCCTATCCTACCTGGCAGATCTCTTATAAATACCAAAAGGATGTCTAAATGCATAAGTGCTTTGAAAAGCTAAAACTGCTCCCTACAAATACACAGAATCTTTCATGTTGTGAATGGAATATGGTTAGGATGGGAGGAAGAATTAGAGCTGTGTATTTTGAGGGAGGGAAGGGAATTTAAGGAAAAAATTCTATTATGCTTTTAACTGTGACATAACCACATTCTTTCACAAAGTTTATGCCTGAAAATGAGCTCTGTTTGTTTGTTTGTTTGTTTGTTTGTTTGTTTTTATATATTTTTAACAATTTTTAAAAAATGTTTTATTATTCATGAAAGTCAGAGAGAGAGAGAGGCAGAGGCAGAGGGAGAAGCAGGCTCGCCGCCTAGCAGGGAGCCCGATGCGGGACTCGATCCCAGAACCCTGGGATCATGACCTGAGCCGAAAGCAGATGCTTAACCATCTGAGCCACCCAGGAGCCCCAAGCTCTGTTTATTTATTAATTTCGTAAAAATTGCATCTATTTAAGATGTACAATATGATGTTTGGATCTCCTTATACACAGTAAAATGATCACTACTGTCAAGCTAATTAACATCTCCATCTACTCACATAGTTACCAGTTTTTTTGTGTGTGCTGAGAGCACCTGATATCTACTCTTAGCACATTTCCAGCATAGAATATGGTATTATTAACTGTAGTCACTGTTCTGTACATTAGATCTCTAGAACTTATTCTCCACAACTGCAATTCCGTACCCTTTACCCAATCCCTTCTGACTTCTCTCTGTTCTCTCTATGAAGGAGGTCATTGAGAGGTTATGACTGCTTATTGACCCTCAGGCTGGACCTGACCAACTAGAGCTCCTTACCACTCCCCCCACCCCCCGTCCTTGGGATGTGTGCTTTGCCCACTGTTCCCATAGCTGGAGCCATTTCAAGGACACAGCTTTGAGACAGTAAGGTGTTGTTGAGACCATCTGGACAGTATATGTGACTGAACCCCATTACGCCTTCTATATAAGCTTTTAAAATTCTGGCCAGGAGGTGCAGAGACCTATTCGTCTTGCAGCCACCCAAGACAAGCCTTATACGTAAGTTCCCTTGCTTATTGAAACTTGCCACCTACCCATCTGGACTGTCCATCTCTTTCTTGGGTCTTTCCTTGTCCTCCGGGTACAGGCAACACTCCTATCTCACAGCCCCTGTTACTCATCATTTTACTCTGTGTATAGGGGTTTGACTTGTTCTAGATTCCACACATAAGTGAGATACGCAGTATTTGTCTTTCTGTGTCTGCTTTATTTCATTTAGCATCATGTCATCCAGGTTCATCCATGTCATTGCAAATGACAGATTTTCCTTCCTTTTTTAAGGCTGAATAATATTCTATTGTATATTATGTACTATTTTTTCTTTATCCGTTCATCCATTGATGGATTCTTAGGTTGCTTCCATATTTGGTTTTTGTGAATAATGCTGTAATGAACATAGGAGCGCAGGTATCTTTTGGAGATACTGATTTTTTTTTTATATATATGTAGCCAAAAGAGGGACTGCTGGATCATATGCTTATGTAGTTCTGTTTCAAATTTTGTCATAATGTGGGTTTCCCCAGAAGCAGATGCTAGGACAAGGATTGCAGGGCAGATAGCATATTTGGGTGATAATCCCTGGACATGCTTTGGGGGAGGAGAGTTGGAAAGCGACACAGGGAGGGGAGGTGGCCAGTAAAGGTTGTGCCACCAAGCAGGGCACTGCTGTGGGCAACTGGAATTTAGCCCTGCTAGGGAGCTCTGGGAGCATCTGATATATGTGTTTGTGTGGCTTCATTGGTTGGTTGCTGCTTCTAGAGCACAGAAGTTCACTGGCTGTTGTGCCTTATTGTGGGATCAGAGCAGGGTCCCATGGCCTCAGAAAGCCCTCCTGCAGAGAGTTCAAATACCAACAGTTGGAAGTCCGTCCTCCTTGCATGGAAGTTACAGGGCCAGAGGCATGTGGACAAGGCACACATCTCTAAGTTATCTATGTCAAAGGGTTTCTGGAGCACTAAGCATCCCAGACCACTAAGTTCGCAAGGCAACAAATTTCTTCCCAAATCTTTGCCACGTGGACTTTGGCACGCATCAGAATCACTTTGCAGCATTGTTACAGTGAGATGCAAAGCTCCCCCCCCCGCCACAACCGCACTGCATCAGAAATCCCTGATGGGGTCTGGGAACCTGTACTTTAAATGAATTCTCCAGATCCTTCTGATGCACACCAATGTTGGAGGACCACTGCTTCAGGCTCGGGGTGACAAGCACGTGATGTATCTACCACTGTTCTCCCCCATGGCATCCAGGGGAGGATCACTAATCCATCACAGTTCTTGTCCCATCTCGGCCCAGACATGGCCTCAGGATCCTCCTCAATGCCAAGCAGCCACTTCCAAGGGCAGAATTCCAAGGAGGAGCCTTAAGTAGGGAAACTGAGAGAAATCCATTTCTTGAAAAGGGTTAGTTTCCATGTCAGGCTTGGGTAAAGGGGACAGAAAGTGGTTTTGGTTATGGTTCAAGGAAAAATAAAACAGACTTTCCTGTCAACTTTGGTCCTCTTGCCGTAATTTCCATACTTGTTATGGATTGAATGTTTGTGCCCTCCCTAAATTCATAGGTTGAAGCCCTAACCCGAGCTGGATGGTACTAGGAAGTGGAGCCTTTGGGAGGTTTTTAGTAGTTGAAGTCATGAGGGTGGAGTCTCCATGATGGGATTAGTGCCCTTAGAAGAAGAAAAAGAGACGGGAAAAAGAGAGTTTCTTCTCTCTCCAGCATGTGAGGACGTAGCTATGAGTTGGATGTTTTCTGCAAGCTGGGAATAGGGCTTTTATCAAGAATCACAGCTGTTAGTACCTTGATCTTGGACTCCCAGCCTTCAGAACTGTGAGAAAAGCATCTCTGTTATTTAAGCCCCCCAGTCTATGGCAACCCACCCTCTGCTAATGATAACATAGTATCTGCTATGATAGCAGATACATTAGCAGAGGGGCGAAGACAGTGGGCTCAGGTTTCCAGCTTTGCAACCTCTCAGCCTGGTTCCCAGAGAGCCGCAATGAAGATGGGATTGTTCTAGATGGAAAGATTCTTGATAACACAGCCCATCTCCTCTCATTTTACAGGAGAGGAGACTCCTTTCCAGGGAGATGACATGACTTATACAAAGTCACACAGCATGTTTGTGGCAGAGCCAGGACGTGTGTGCATGTTCAACATCCGGCTTAATTCCCTTCCCACGCTCTGAGTATTTCCAAAACCTTCAGCTGCATTTTGGATCTCTGACACCCCTCACACAGTATTTCCCCGAATAACTCTGAGGTCGACATCTGCTAATCACCGTCTCCTGGAAACCTTTACAGTGAGATTAGAAAAGGAATTGAACGAGGCTCGATGGTCTCCATTGGGACTGAAAATGTAACATGCAGAGTGGGAAATTAAAACAGGGTCTTTGGGGAGAGAAAAGAGGGAGCGAAGAACCGAGCTTCTCTTATCTTCCCGCCACACGTGAACTCTGTCAGCAGAGCTTCGGTTTTTGATAAGCTCGCCATGTCTTATCACCGCCTTTGACACATGCATCGATCATTCCTTAAAGGGGAAGCACCTCCCTCCTCTCCTCCAATCGCCTTTTTTTCCCTCCCCCTTTATTTGCGGCTGTTGACATTACAAATGCAGAGAAGGCCACTTTCAAAAATACATCTTTTAAATAACTTGTCTTCTAGGAGAGGAGGGAAAGGGTGAACATCTATGCTTGGGTGGGTTGCTGAGAAAAATCCCGTGCCAGATGTCTGACACCTCCTCCTACCACGGGGAGACTTTGACAAAGAAAAATGGGCCTTGCATTTGGTGCTTACATCCAGCCTCTTCACTGAGGCTGCTTGGCAGGTTATGGCAGTGGAAAAGCATGGTCAAGGTGGCCCAGTTGCCATTGGGCCTGGAATCTGTGGAGGCCTTTAAAGCGGCCCCAAGGAGCTACACAAAAGCCTGTATCATTGGTTTAAAAATTTTGTGTTACTTTCTCCAGAAATTAAAAATCTTAGTCAGATATCACTAGGCAGGGTGCAGCCTTAAAAATATATTGATTATTCCCCAGCTCATGTGACGGATTCCAAGAGCAGCACGTTATCATTCTGTAACAGTAAAGCACACATACAATTCAATTTTATGCACTTTAGGGATGGGAGTGTTTAGTGCTTAGTCTAATTGATCAGGTGGAATGGAAAGGCTTCGAGAGCTAATTACCTTCCACATTGGAAACCCTTTAGTGGTTGGATGACCTTTTTGGAAAACCAAGGACAACTAATGGCCCTTCTCAGAGTTTTGCTGGAAGAATACTATAGCCAAGAGACAGCAGGAATAGGAAAAATGACTTTGGATGGAAGCATGAATGATAATGTTTCTATGTTTTTAGGTGGTTACTGCTTAATATCCACAGATCCTTTTATGTTTATCAAGTCACTCTGCATTTTGTGATGAGAGATTTTAAACAGTTCTGAGATCTTGGTAGGGCTGGTATTGATGCCTCCGATTTATAGATGAAAACCTGAAGAAGGCCAAGTGACATGTCCGAGATCACACAGCTGGCAATTGGCTGAGTTGTAAATTCAACCCAGGTCTTCTGAACTGATTTATTGACGATCTCAGCATGTTCATTTTCTCTAGGGGTAGATATCAGTTTAACGATTGCAGATGACCTCTGTTTATGAAAAAAATCATTGGAATGGGCCCGTTAAATAGATACAAAGGAAATGACCAGTATTCCTGGAGAAAACCATGTGGAATCATGGATGTCTGTGCATGTTGCTCACTACACAGTGGTCACATTGAAGCCCAGCCCATGATCTCTTTGCCTAGCCTTGTGCTCTAGGGTGATGAGTGTGCACCCAGAGGAGGGAGCCCTTTGCTCTCACTCACAGTGGCACTGTGCACTTGTCCAGTGGTGTACCTGCCAGGAGGAAGTGGCCATTTTCTGATTTGCACAAAGATGCCATGGGAGCTCTTAGTGACCTTGGCCAAATAGAACTTAAATGCAGAAGCTATGCCCTGAAATGCTCAGAGTTCCATTTAGCAATAAAATTCAGTGTTCTGTTTAGCAGGGTTGCACCCTTTGCAGAGTTAGAGGAAACTTGTTCCTCTCTAAAAATGGATTTCGGGTGAATGATATTTGAAAATTATTTCTTCGTGGGAAATGTGTATGTGTTCATTTCCTAGAAGTTTGTTTATAGGTGATAAGGGGTGCAGAATCCTGTTGGCAGGGCAGTGTGGTCAGGCCTGATCTCTTTACCTTAGGCTGGAGAAAGGACTTTGAACATGAACTAGACTAGCCTTGGCATAGCCCTTCTGGGGTAGTGAATAAACAGACTTTTATTTATTTATTTTTAAAATTTTTTTTTAGTTTTTATTTGAATTCCAGTTAGTTAACATGCAGTGTAATATTAGTTTCAGGTATACAACTTAGTGATTCAACTCTTATATACAACACCCAGTGTTCATTACAGCAGGTGCACTCCTTAATCCCCATCATCTATTTCACCCATCTCCCCAACCATCTCCCCTCTGGTAACCATCAGTTTGTTCTCTATAGTTAAGAGTCTGTTTCTTGGTTTTCCTCTCTTTTTTTTTTTTCCCTTATGATCATTTGTTTTGTTTCTTAAATTCCATGTAAGAGTGAAATTATATGCTATTTGTCTTTCTCTGACTAACTTATTTCACTTAGCATATGACTCTCTAGCTCCATCCCCATGGTTGTAAATGGCAAGATATCATTCTTTTTTATGGCTGAGTAATATTCCATTGTGCGTATGTGTGTGTGTGTATACACCACATCTTCATCCATTTATCTATCGATGGACACTTGGGCTCTTTCCATAATTTGGCTATTGTTGATAATGCTGCTATAAACATTGGGGTACATGTATCCCTTTGAATCAGTATTTTTGTATCCTTTGAGTAAATACCTAGTAGTGCAATTGCTGGATCATAGGGAAGTTCTATTTTTAACTTTTTGAGGAACCTCCGTACTATTCCCCAGAGTGGCTGCATCAGTTTGCATTCCCACCAACTGTTCACGAGGGCTCACCTTTGTCCACATCCTCACCAACTCCTGTTGTTTCTTGTGTTGTTGATTTTAGCCATTCTGACTGGTTTGAGGTGATATCTCACTGTGGTTTTTGTTTGTGTTTCCCTGATGAGGAGTGACGCTGAGCATCTTTTCATGTGTCTGTTAGCTCTCTGGATCTTTTCTTTGGAAAAATGTCTACTCTTGTCTTCTGCCCATTTTTTAATTGGATTATTTATTATTTGGATGTTGAGTTTGATAAGTTCTTTGTAGGTTTGGGATACTAACTCTTTATCAGATATGTCATTTGCAAATATCATCTCCCATTCCATAGGTTGCCTTTTAGTTTTGTTAATGGTTTCCTTCACTGTGCAGAAGCTTTTTATTTTGATATAGTGTCAGTAGTTTATTTTTGCTGTTGTTTCCTTGGCCTTCGGAGACATAACTAGTAAGAAGTTGCCATGGCAGAAGTCAAAGAGGTTACCGCCTGTCTTCTCCTGTAGGATATTGATGGCTTCCTGTCTTACATTTAGGTCTTTCACTTACGTGTATGGTGTAAGAAAGTGATCGTTTCACTATTCTGCGTGTTGCTGTCCAGTTTTCCCAACACCATTTCTTGAAGAGACTGTCTTTTTCCATTGGATATTCTTTCCTGCTTTGTTGAAGATTAGTTGACCATAGAGTGAGGGTCCATTTCTGGGTTTTCTATTCTGTTCCATTGATCTTATGGGTCTCTTTTTGTGCTGGTACCATACTGTCTTGATGATTGCTGCTTTGTAATATAGCTTAAAGTCTGAAGTTATGATGCCTCCAGTCTTTCTCAAGATTGCTTTGGCTATTCAGGGTCTTTTCTGGTTCCATACAGGTTTGTTCTAGCTCTGTGAAAAATGCTGGTGGTATTTTGATATGGATTGCATTAAATGTGTAGATTGCTTTGGGTAGTATAGATATTTTAATAATACTTGTTCTTCTAATCCATGAGTATGGAATATTTTTCCATTTCTTTGTGTCCCCTTCAATTTCTTTCATCAGTGTTTTATCGTTTTCAGAGTACAGGTCTTTTACCTCTTTAGTTAGGTTTATTCCTAGGTATCTTATGGTGTTTGGTGCAATTGCAGATGGGATTGATTCCTTAATTTTTCTTTATTTCTGCTGTTTCATTATTGGTATATAGAAATTGAACAGATTTCTGTACATTGATTTTATGTCCTGTGACTTTACTGAATTCATGTATCAGTTCCAGGAATGTTTTGGTGGAGTCTTTTGGGTTTTCTATATATTATATCATGTCATCTGCAGATAGTGAAAGTTTGATTTCTTCCATGCTGATTTGGATGCCTTTTATTTCTTTATGTTGTCTTTGCTCTAGTTAGGACTTCCAGTGCTATGTTAAATAACAATGATGAGAGTGGACATCCCTGTGCTATTTCTGACCATAGAGGAAAAACTCTCAGTTTTTCCCCATCTAGGATGATATGAGCTGTGGGTTTTTCATATATGGCCTTTATTATGTTGAGGTAAGTCTCCTCTAACCCTACTTGGTTGAGGGTCTTTATCATGAGTGGATGTAGTACTTTGTCAAATGCTTTTCTTTCATCATTTGAAAGGATCATATGGTTCTTATCCTGTCTTTTATTAATGTGGGGTAATAATTATCCAGAACTTTAGAACTACACTGTAATTATTTTGAATGCCTATCTGGACCTTGGAGGGTGGAATCTGCTGTGTGGTTGGACGGAGAATTTCTTCTGAAGGAAGGGTCTGTTCTGTGGTCAGTACACTGGGATGGGAAAGAGAAGGCCTTGGGCTGGAAGTGTGAGGCTCTTTTCTATCTGGGGCTTGGGGATAGGGAGAATAGGGACCTAAGTTTATAGGATTTCTACTGGAGAAGCAGTAATTCTAGTGGCAGCAATGAATTCCCCTATGTGAAGAATTTTGGAGTTCTCAACTCTTTGGTAAGTATTTGTTAAATTTTATGGCCTGGTCTTGGTTCTGCTTGGAAGGGGATTAATAGAAGGGCTTCTCTCCAAGCTTGGAAGATAAAGTTGGCACCGAGATGACTGCATAAATGCTATCAAATGCGTCACTCTACAATCTGTCCCAAGGCTTTTTGACCCTTTACAAAGTGAATATCTGAGGGAGCCTCTTGCCAAAATGTTTGCTTTAATGTTGGCATAATAGGAAGGCATCATGCTATGATGTTGGAGACAAGTTGGACTCGTTTCAAATGCCGATTCTGTAACTTATGAGCTAGTTATTAACTTTCTGAGCTTCAAATTTCTCCTCTGACCATGTTAATCCCCACCTCAAAGATTTGGGGCGAGGCTAATCTTTGAAAAAGGGACCTAGTGCCAACTGCATAGAGGTGCTCAAAAAATGTTAGTTCCTTTCTTGTCAGAAAAAAAGGAGGTCTTTTAAGATAAAAAGGAAGAGTTTCCAATGTTCCTTTAATTATTATTAAAAAAAACATTAAAAAAATTATGCCAAAAAAGCATAATCCTAGACCAGGGGTTGGTAAACTTTTTCTATTAAGAGTCAGAGAGCAAATGTTTTCTGCTTTGCTGCTCAAATAATTTCTCTTGCTCCCACTCAGTTCTGCCATGGTAGCATGAAAACAACCAAATGCAGTACATGGACAAATGGGTGTCTCAGTAAAACTTTATTTACAAAAAGCCATGACAGGCTGGATTTGGCTCTTGGGATATAGTTTGCAGACCCTTGATCTGGGCAGTGCTCATCTCAAAACCTCTGGGTAGATTCATAAGTTTTGTATACCCTCCCATTCCCCTCTTGGTGAGTCATTTTTGTTTTCTGTCCCTTTTCTCTTTGTGGGCAATGCACACACACTTTTCAATAAATAAGACTGCAGAGGAGACTAATTTTCAAATAAAATGACCAAGAGAACAGAGAGGTAAACAGCTAAGCCAAAACACACAGCAGAATGGATGCAGAGCCAGCCTAGCACTCTGTCCCCAGATGCATCCCCTCCAGCATCCATCTCTTTATTTAACTCACTGACCCTTTCTTCTGTTGGGAGTGAGCTGGATTTGAAATGGCACCTTTAGCATATTTTTAAATCTTTTGCCCTACTTTTCCACATTTATCTATGGATGGTAGAAAGTTTTCAAATTAAGTGTCACTGCTCAAAGTCAAAAATTAATTAATTAGTCAGTGGCCAGACATGTGCAGTGCCCAGAATGCTTATCAGTCAGCCTCAAAAGCTTTGCTAATTAGAAAGAAGTCAGGGTGGAACCAGGCAGATCAAAGAGCCCAATCCCTCTCTGTTAGAACTTCCATCACACTGGTCCTGGAATTCTAATCAATTCTACCATTTTATTAAATTCTATGGGCTGGGTCTTGTTTTGTTAAGTGTACAGTTTGCAAGTAGAGATTCATCACATGTATTTCTGGTTTGCTCAAGAAATCCTTCCATAAAAAAGACTTCAATGCATCCTTCCAAACACAACCCAAGAGGTAGGGATTATATGCAAGATGCTCAACTTTCCCAAGTGCGACGAAGAACTTGGCACTGGAAACTTTGCTCCTCTTTACTCTAAAAACTTGCTCAATACCTTCACTTGAGTAAGCATTGGGCTAAGCATATAGCCTGAGAGTCATTTTTTTTTTAGGTTAATAAAATTTTATTTCATTAATCAGTGGCAGCACTTTTTAAAAACAACTTTATCAAGGCATAATTTACATACCATAAAATTCACCTATTTTAATACAATTTAATGATTTTTTTTTAGTAAATTTACTGAGTTGTGCAATCATCACTTTAATCCAGTTTTAGAACCTTTTCATTACTTTGGTAAAATTCTTCATGTCCATTTACAGTCAATTCCTAATCCCATCCCCAAATCCCTGGCAATCACTCATCTCTCTGTCTCTATATATCTACCTTTTGGGGGCATTTCATATAAATGGAATCATACAGTACATGGTCTTTTGATTCTTGCATGTTGTAGTATGTATCAGTATTTCATTCCTTCTTATTGCTGGATAATAATTAATTGTGGGCTATACCACGTTTTATTTATCCGTTTACCAGTTGATGAACTTTTGGGTTGTTTTCAGGTTTTGGCTATTATGAATCATGCTGCTGTGCACATTTACCTTGAGGGTGTATATTTTTTTTTCTGAGTGAAACTGTTGGGTCATAGGGTACATTTGGCCCTTTAAAGAAACTGCTGAACTTTCTTTCCAAAGCAGCTGCACCATTTTACATTCCCATCAGAAAAGTATGAGGTTCCCATGGCTCCACATTCTCACCAGTGCTTGTCATTGTCTGTCTTTTGATCATAGTCATCCCAGTGGGTGTAAAGTGGTACCTTATTGTAGCTTCGGTTTGCATTTCCCCAGTGCCTTGATAGCTACTTATTTGCATAGGGTGATTTGTATCATTATCTCCCATTGCATATTTGGAAGAGTGCCAGGGCTATGAGATGCCTCACAGGTAAAGGGGTTCTCTGGGCTATAAGTTTGGGAAATACTACAAATCATTTCTACCTCTATTCATTGTTACCATATTGAGAGCTTTGGCAAGATCTTCAATGAAGAAACCAGTTTGAATTTATTTAACTCAACACTGCCTAGATTTATTTGAAATTAGAAATCTTGTTTCCACAGTGGAAATAGGTTTTGGGAAGCGCTGATGTCTGCTCATTGCTCAGACTCTGCCTCATGGGTTAGAGTGGACAGCTGATTGGCTCTGGGAGGAGAGCAAGGACCCTTTTATCTTCCTGGAGTTCTGTTTCATTTCCCCATGTCACTCCCATAAGCTCCTCCTCCAGGCTTGGATTTCTGCACAGTGTGGACTTTGGAGAAGGGAGTGCAAGATCTGGCTTATGTAATAGAATTGAAGGTTTTCTCTAGGTCTTGGCATTGTTTTGGTAAAGGAGTGAGGTGAGCTGGATGATGTAAGGAAGGTATGCCACAGCTCTCCAGGGACTCATTCATACCAAGGAATGGCCTAAATTGGTGGTTCCCCCAAAGGGAGGTCCACCTAGAACCTGTGAATACCTTACTTAGAAAAAGGGTCTTTGCAGATGTATAAGTTAAGGATCTTGAGATGGGATCATCCTGGATTAGGACAGGCCCTAGATCCAATGACATGTATCCTCTTTAGAGCTAGAAGAAGAAAGGACCCAGAGGAAAGAGAAGGAAGTTGTGTTGTCACAAGCCAGGGAACGCCCAGATGCACAGAAGCTGGAAGGGACAAGGAAACTTTGGAAGAAGCATGGCCCTGTGGACACCTTGGGTTTGGACTTCTGGCCTCTAGCCCTGTGAGAGAATACTTTTGTTGTTTTAAGTCTCCAAGTTTGTGATCATTTGTCATGGCAGCCCTAGGAAACTACCACAGACCTGAGGCACAGGGACGTTATGCTGAGAAGATGTTTAATGGGACAGAGGAGTTCCTTCCTTCCAGCCCATGCTTGGTACTGAACCAGGATGGAGAAGCAGATAACACTGAGCAGATCTGAGAGCTCATAGGTCAAACTGGATGGAACCTAAGTATCCTGGAGTAAAAAATGATGAAAGGGTGTACAGGGAAGGGGCAGGGGCAGAGGAGGAAGGGGGAGGGAAGGAGAGATTGAGGAAAATCGGTCTACTATTGTTAGGACCCAAGAGTAAGTGTAGAGGAGGTTGGAGCTCCTTAGTCATGTAGATTGAGGAGCAAAGGACCCAGAGCTGATGCCCGATGGAGGAGATTGCATGTTGGAGGACCAGCCTGGGACGCACACAGCCCGGGGCTTCCTAGGGTGAATCTGCCGACTGACAGATTGACAAAGGCTGCCTTTCAGTTGTCTGCTTTTCAAAACCTGGCTGAGGGCTTCTCTCTGCAGTGGAGAAGGAGGTGGTGGCATTGTGGGTGGTCGATGGGGTAGGAGAGTGCATATGGGGTGGGATGAAACGTGGTCATTTTGTCCCAGCAGTAAAGCCATCATGTTCTGTTCTTGCAGATTCCCGATCATGGCTCTTATGGCTGCTCAGGCAGCAGCCTTCAGCTGGCTAACCCTGACAGTATCTAATGCTTATTCATCACAGCTCTGGCCACAGGGTGATGTGCTTTACACACAGTACTTTATTTGTCTCCCACCATAACCATATGAGTTGGGCACTGTTAGTGTCCCACTTTCTTTTAGATGAGGATGCTGAGCCTTAGTGAGACTAAATGACTTGCCCAAGGTCCCATCACTACTAAGTGAGGGAGACTGGGTTGCAGTCTCGGTTAGTCTGACCCCAATGTTGAGGTGTTCAACCACTGTAGGGTGGGAGACCATGATCTTCTGGGTTGTGGGGGAAGAAGGAGTCTGGGCCCATCCTAGCTCCAGAATTTCTCATTCCAGACTGGGAGAAAGTCGATGGCTACAAGTTATTTCGAGAGTTACCTTTAAGTAATCTAGGTGCTTTGATGCATATGTGGACATAGATGCTGGCTGCAAGGAGATGCTTCTTGGTATGATTTTGATTGAGAAGCAGTGGGCGGGGTGGAAAGCACAGATGGTCCTGAAGTCCAGTCCTGGCTCTGATAATGACTGAATGGCCATATGGAAAATACTGAAGCCCTCTGAGCCTTGGTTTTTTATTTGTAAAAAGGAATTAATTTTCTGATATCTCACTTGCAGAGATGTTGTGAGTTAAACAATATCTGTATCTCTCTGTCTCTCTGTCTACATAGCAAAGAGCTGAATAGCACGTGTCTGCTTGGCACATAGTAGACACTGAAGAGATGGGAAATCTTAATTTTTATTTTTACTAAATTTTTAATTAAGTTTTTATTAAATAAAATTAACTTTTTTAAAAAAAAATTTGCTCCCCCCAAAAGTTTCTTTAACTGAAATTACTGACCCAAACACATGCCCCATGTTATTTAAAGAAGAAATGAAGTGTTTTTGAGGCTTGCTAGTTTAAAACATTAGTATTAGTTTTTTAATCTGTCTGAGCAAATTGAAAATGGACTAAACATTTGCAGCCACATGGACACAATTAACAACCTGGCATCCCTCAAAATAAGTGAATTTTATTGATGACTTTTAAGCATGACTTGGTGCAAAATTACCCATTAAGGTAGCTTCTCTCTCTTAGCTTAGAGACCACCCTGGCTCCAGGAGGCATGGCCCTGTGGCCCCCCGGCTCCCATTTCAGGGCTGGAGAGATGATGCCTGGAGGGGAGACAGGAGTAGGTCAGATACTCTGGCAGGTGTGGCAGGAATCAAGTTGTAAATAACTCAGTAAATGTTAGAGAATGGGATGGGTGGCATTTGAAATAATAAGCGAGCCCTCTCTGAGCAGTCACTCCTCCTAACCTTTTGGGAAATTACACTGACCTGCATCTTAGCAAAGTGTATTTATCAAAAGGAGAGCTGGCTGTACTCACCGAATCCCTGGTGAGAAAGGATTTGCAGTGGGAGGCTTGACATGTGGAAGTCAAGGCAACTTTGGGGTGAGCCCAAGTGGTGTTGGAATTGCTTCCTGTCCAGACTTATATTTTGGGAAAGGTCTGGGGTGGAGGGGGCAAATCAGAGATCTTTCTCCATAGTAGTGAGATTGTCATGAGCAAAAAGGACCTTGGTCAACTGGGAGAGGAATGCTCCATATAATTCAGTGGCCACTACTCAGCTTCAGCCAATTGTAGCTGTGTGGGAATATAGACTCTGTGTTGCACAACCTTCTCCCTATTTTCTATCCCCAACCTCCCCTCCCCTATCCCCCAAGGAAAGCTAGAGGCCTAGAATGGATATGTCTCCATTTAAAACTTTGGGAAATGAGTTTTGTTTTTTAAACATTGTGCTAGCCAGCTGTGTGAGGCTCAAATGAATCATGTTCCTTGTTGTCTGGTAGAAACTGGCTTGTGATCTTTGATATAGTGAACTCAAGTAAATCCAAGAAGGAAAGTGCTTTGTGGGCACGTTAGAGTAATGTTTTTCAAACTTCAAGTGTGATACCCATTAGGAGATCCTGATGTTTATTTAGTGAGGTATGGCTTCCTTTTAAAATTTTTAAATAAAAGAGGAAATGTTAAAATGTATTACATGTTATGTGATGGTTAGTTTTGTGTGTCAACTTCACTGGGCTAAGGGATGCCTACATAGCTGGTAAAACATTATTTCTGGATATATCTTTGAGGGCGTTTCCTGGATCAGTAGACAGACCAAAGAAGATCTCCCTCACCAGTGTGGGTGGGAATCATCCAATCCATTGGGGGCCTGAGTAGAACAAAAGGCAGAGAAAGGGCAAAGTCAGTCTCTCTGCTTTGGCTAAGGCATCTGTATTCTCCTGCTCACAGACATCAGTGCTCCTGGTTCTAGGCTTTCAGACTCAGAAAGGGATTTACACCATTGGCTCCCCTGATTCTCAAGCCTTTAGGCTTGGACTAAGCCACCAGTGTTCCGTATTTTCTGGCTTGCAGACAGCAAATTGTAGGACTTCTTGGTCTCTATAACAAATTGAGACAATTTCTATAATACATCTCCTCAAAGGGGAACCCTCCTATGCTGTTGGTGGGAATGCAAGCTGGTGCAGCCACTCTGGAAAACAGTATGGAGGTTCCTCAAAAAGTTGAAAATAGAGCTACCCCACGACCTATCAATTGCACTGCTGGGTATTTACCCCAAAGATACGAATGTAGTGATCCAAAGGGGCACATGCACCCCAATGTTTATAGCAGCAATGTCCACAATAGCCAAACTATGGAAAGAGCCGAGATGTCCATCAATAGATGAATGGATAAAGAAGATGTGGTGTGTGTGTGTGTGTGTGTGTGTGTATACACACACAATGGAATATTATGCAGCCATCAAAAAATGAGATCTTGCCATTTGCAACGACATGGATGCAACTAGAGGGTATTATGCTAAGTGAAATAAGTCAATCAGAGAAAGACAATTATCATATGTTCTCACTGATATGAGGAATTTGAGAAACAAGACAGGATCATAGGGAAAGGGAGGGAAAAATGAAACAAGATGAAACCAGAGAGGGAGACAAAACCATAAGAAACTCTTAATCTCAGGAAACAAACTGAGGTTTGCTGGAGTGGAGGGGGGTGGGAGGGATAGGGTGGCTGGGTGATGGACACTGGGGAGGGTATGTGCTATGGTGAGCGCTGTGAATTGTGTAAGACTGATGAATCACAAACCTGTACCCCTGAAACAAATAATACATTATATGTTAATTTAAAAAATGTAAAAATTTAAAAAATATAATACAATATAATACATCTTCTTGTCTATAATACATCTCCTTATCTATCTATCTATCTATCTATCTATCTATCTATCTATCATCTATCTATCATCTATCATCTATTTATCTATCTCCTATGCATTCTGTTTCTCTGGAGAACCCTAATACATGTTAAACCTAAAGAAAGTATATCAGAATAGTGCTACAATGGTGGAAGCCAGTAGATGGACCATTCCATTTAACTTCCCCCCCCTTCTCCCCAGGTGACCTCTGAGGATCCTCGAAGAAAAATGTGAAAACCATGGGTCTAGGGGATTTTAAGGGCTATTTTCATCGACCATGCTATGGTTGGAACTCACTGAAACTACTGTGCTTCTTCATTGAGGAACAGCGTAGCCTTGTAATGGACATGGGAAACTACCTTGTTGAGGCCAGATGTTTGGTGGGAGCCAAGAGGGCATGATCTTTCAGCCCTACAGGAGCAGAATTTGAATGCTGAGCCCATCCAGGTGAGCAGACCCTGAGAAATGGCTCATGGCATCCAAAGACACAGGACAACAGTTGTATACATTTAAAAAGCCATTTGCCATTTTATAGGGAACTAGATTCTCTCAACTGTTAACTGTTTTCTGATGCTAGGGGCTGTGAGTGTGAAGACAGGAGGCAGGGTCAACTTACTCTAGTCCTTGGATGCTGTCTGGTTGGAGACCCTTCTTTCTTCAACAGTGGTGGGACTGTAGCCTTTTAAGATGTAATTTCCCTCCCCTTATTTTTACAAAAGAGGAAAGGAAAGCTCAGAGAGGTTACGTGTCTGGAAATAGAAACTTGAATGATGTCAGAAGTAATTTCTCTCCATTTCTTCTCTTTGGCTCTTGACTTCACATTAGCACAAAGCTTTATGCAGCTCTCTTACTGATACAAGCCTTCTCCTTGGGGTTGAAAATGTGGATGCCAACAGATTCCATTTTTTTTTCATCGTGTAGTTTAACTGCCTTAGAGAGATTGTTCTGATTTTCTTCTTCCTGATTCCAAAATTCCTGAGGAGAGGAACTCATCAGCCTAGCTCAGCTTAGGAGCTCATCCCTGGCCAGTCAGCTAAGGCCAGGAGTGCTGCAGTGTGAGGCCATGGCCGCTCCAGTGGGAATCACATTGGTAGAGTTGGGAAGAAAGAAGCAATTCCATGAATAAGGAGGGAGCTTGAGGAATAGTGCTGGATAGGGAAAAAAAAAAAAAAAGTAGATATTCGCTCCAAGAGCCTATTAGTTTTCAGAATGCCTTACTTTCTGCACATCTCACCGTATGACCACATTCGTTCATGAATTACTTTATTCATTCATTCAGCCATTGTTTAATGACCTCCTAGAAGGTAACTGATAAGTTGTGACATGTTTCTAGAGTCAAATTAGAATAAGGACAGAGAATGAGGAGGGATGTGGTGGTGCTAACCAGGGAAAACAGCACATTTTGCTTCAAGCGCCTAATGTGCTCTGTTGTATTCATTTATCTCTCCCTTTTATGAGGCTGGTATGGCATCAGGGAAGAAATTTCATCTTACTGATGCTCATAAAATCCTTTCAGAGTCCCTAATACATGTCAACAGTATGGCGGAGGGGTTAAGAACTCTGGCTCTGAAGCCAGATGCAGTAGGTTCAAATCTCGGCTTTGCCACTTCCAAGATATCTGACTTTGGGAAAGTTACTTAACTTCTCTGTGCTTAGTTTCTTCATCTATGAAATGGGGATATCGATAGTTCCCGCCTCATAGGGTATGTAATACCTCAGAGGTATTAAAGGCGTTAATATGTGTCAGATACTTAGAATAGGGCCATGATACTTAGCGGTGCTTGATAAATACTGAGTTCTTATGTCCAGTTATTCCTTGAAGGAGGAATAAGATAATCCTGATTGGGGAAGTGTTTGGCTTTGGGGCGGATGCAGGGCACCACTTTTCCCTTCTCAGTGCAACAGGGCACAGTCTGAGCAACATTCAGAATGTTATCCAAGCTCATAGTTTCACATAGAATGCATTTTTCTTGGCTGCCCCTTCACCTGGAGGGCAAGAGGCAATGAAGCAATCAAACTCCAAATAAAGGTTGCAATAGAATTTTCTTTTCCTCTTCAAAGAATCTTTCAGCTGTGGCATTCTGTACAGTTTCTGCATGGGGGTATTGATGATGTGCCATACTTCATTATATTCAGCACTCTACTTTGTGAGCAAAGAGAGAGAAGGCGCTGCTGTTGTGCCTGGGGGACACACACTCTGTTATCCAAATGGAGAGCATCCAGGGGGAAATGCCACCTGTGGACAGAGCTGGGTTATAAGCCAAGAGGGAGACTTCAGCTGGACTGATCTTCAAGAGACCTTAGTTTCTGCACTAGTCAGTTGGAACGTAAGACTGGCCTTGGGAAGTAACCCGCCATCAAGTATAGACTCTAGGACAGTGTTTTTCAGACTTTAACATACCTATGAATCACCTGGGAATCTTATTAAATTCAGATTCTGATTCAGCAGATCTGGGGTAGTGTCTGGGATTCTCTCTAAAAGGTGTTCAAGTGAGGGTGAAGCTGGTCCATGAACCACATTTTGAGTAGCAAAGATATAGCTTATCTCTCAGTCTTCCTGGCTTATTTACATCCTGTTTACTGATTGTGAGATTGCTCTCTCAGATTAACCATATTGCAGGGCTCAATTATTCCCTTGTTTTTCTATACTAATATTCAACAAATGCATATTGAGTGTCCAGTCTGTTCCCGAATTGTTATAACACATGAATTTATTCCAAAGTAGTGTTTCTCAGCTGTGGCACTCTTGAGATGTTGGGCTGGATATTTCTTTATTTAGGGGGCTGTCTTGTGCAATGTAGGACCTTTGGCAGCATCTCCGGCCTCTACCCACTGGATGTCAGTAGCAAACCATCCCCCAAGTTGTGACAACCAAAGAGGTCTCCAGACATTGCCCAGTGTCCCTTGGGACAAAAAAAAAATCACCCTGGGTGGAGAACCATCAGGTCAACTCAAAGTTGGTTACTTATCACAACTGACACTACAAGCATATCAAGCGTTTGCTTGCTCAAGACATGGCATTGCATGCGTAAAATGCTTTCATGCGTGTTATCTTGTCTGAGCCTTGCCAGGACACAGAGTTTCCCAGATGAGGGAGCTGAAATTTCGTGGTAGAACTGGCACTTGAACCCTAGACTTCTGGGAACACACTGAGCTCTGCCCACTATCCCACACTGCTTTTTCTGTGCTTTTCCTACCTATCTTTGGCTTAGAGAGCTGCTGGGCATACTTGGTTTAGTATTTTTCTCTTTCAAATTGTAATCATAACGTAATAATCATTATGATATATTTTCATTCATTTAAATTGGTAGAATAGTGCAGTGATGAAGAGCTCTCTGGTGCTAGCCTGGTACCACTACCAGTTGTTTTAACTCTCTATGTCTTCATCCATTTGGATGAAGCTGACTGGGTCGCTCATTTTGCTTTTAAAGATTTATTTATTTATTTATTTTTGAGAGAGAGAGAGAGAGAGAGTGTGTGCATGAACCAGTGAGCAAGGGGACGCAGAGGAAGAGAGAGAATCTCAAGCAGATTCCCCACTGAGCGCAGAGCCCGATGCGAGGCTCAATCCCAGGACCCTGAGATCATGACCTGAGCCAAAATCAAGAGTTGGCCACCCAACTTAGTGCCCCCTGACTGAGTAGTTTCTTCACAACAGATATCTGTCATGGTTCTGGAGGCTCTGAAGTCCAAGACCAGGGTGCTGGCAGACTCGATGCGTGGTGAGAGCCTGCTTCCTAATTCATAGACAGCCATCTTCTTGCTGTGTCCTCACATGATGAAAGGGGCTAGGGAGCTCTGTGGTGTCTCTTTTATGAGCACACTAATCTCATTCATGAAAGTTCCACCCTCATGACCTAATCACCTCCCAAAGCCCTCATCTCCTAATATTATCACATAAGGGTTTAGGTTTCAACACAAGAATTTTGGGGGACACAAACATTCAGTCCACAGCGCTCTATCTCCACTTAATCACATATGAAGTGGAGGGAAGAGTGAGTACCTCACAGTGGTGATGGTGGTGGTGGTGGTGGAGATAGAAGAGTGCCTAATGTCATTGTATATTCACAGACTAATTTGCTACTTCTTTATGTAACTCCACTGGCTTTTCTCACTGTTTAAGACTTCATGGTAGTCATATCCTACCAGTCTCTTCCCTTTTCTTCCAGGATTCTGACTTATGGGCTCCCTCACAAAGCACATGGTTCCATTTTGTTGACAGCTACCCAACCCCCATAAGACATCCAAAACAGAGTCTCCAGTTAAACCTTGAATAACAATGTAGCCTGAGGCTGAGTAGAGTCTCCTAAGCTTTCTCCTTGGAATTGAAGATAGTTAACTTGTAGGTCAGGTCTGACCTGAGTTATCCATCCAGCTACAGGGATGAACCCTATAGACCTTGAGACACAGAAGATAGAAAGAAAGGGATGTCTGGGATGTGTTCAAAGAGCAAGTGGTCGACAGTGGGTCCTACCTCTGAGGCACCCCATCCCTGTCCTTTAGGAAACCACAGTCCAGTAGGTGTTGCCCTCTGACCACTTATTTTAGTCCTTTCCTCTTTTCTTTGGGGGAGAAAAAGCGTGGAGAGAATTGTCAGCTTCCTTCCCACAAGAACAGAGTGTTGTCCTCTCCTCTATGAGCCAAGGAGGGGACGTGAGATAAAGAGAAGAATCTGCCCTTAACATTCACCTTGTTTTTCAGGAGTGAGGAAATTGACCTCATTTTCCCTTTACCCAAGTCAATTTTCATCCCTTTGGCATCTTGTTACTATTCACTCACTTGATCATTTAATTGCTTCATCCAGGTGGCTGGTGGGGATCACAACTGCTCCTTGAAGGACCCCCTCTGCTTCCAGCAATTATCCCTGTCTCCCCCTCAGAGCAGCACCATATGCCAGAGTGGGGCTTATGGGGGACCTGGGACAGGCTTTAGGAGAAGTTTTAATTTAGTGTCATCATTGAGAGTGATGCCTTTGTGTAAAATGCTCATGTAGAATCCACGTACACACACAAGGAATTTTTATTGTCTTTGTTTTAAATCCCATCCCATTTTTGCTGTACATTTCTCTCCGTCTTGCAATTTTTACTTAGCAGTACCCATGCAACCCTGGTAAGGAATTTTAATGGTATTCTAAGTACGACAGGAAGCTATTGGGAGCTTTTGAACTTGGGGTTGTATTTTGTTCTTTAAAAGATAATTTCAGATCAAGTCCATCAGCATCTGTGATAAAACATCCCTGGACTCCAGCCTTCCCACCCCTGCTGAGACCTCTGTTTCTTAGTTTCTTACATCAACCCCCGAGGTTTTCTAGACCCCAGTGCTGCCCCCCGCTCCCAGATATTCTCACACCCAGACTGTCTGCCACCCAGCCACCCTCTCTCCAAAGTTCCATCACTCACTGTTCTTTTTGTACTCACTTGTAATTCCTATATCTGAAGAACTGATTTCCTTTCAACTCCACTTTGAAGTCTAGTCCTTTGAATTATTTTCACTTCTTTTATTCTTGAGGAAAATTCCTAATGGTTGTTTTTGTGAGCATCCGTAACAGGGAGTTTGCTACCAGCAAAAGTATCCTGCCAGTGCCATCTCAGTGAACGAGTGAATTTAGAGTTTCTAGAATCTCAGGGATCGTATACAAGAATTGCCCAACCAGGACAGAAATCCATTTCTAAGACTAATAGTGGTCATCAGATTAATACTTCCAGGGACTGGCAACTCACTACCTATGAGGCCAGTGTATTTTATCATTGGACAGCCTTGACTGTTAGACTTTTTTTCTTATATTTTGTCCTTCTTCTAAAGGGTGACTGTTCTCAGTCTCTAACCTCTACTTCTAAAATCAGAGCATTCCCTAAACCACAATGACTGGTTTCTCATAAAGCATATGCTTAGTTTTAAATTTTTTTATAACTTTATTGAAGTAAAATTGACATACAATAAACTGCATGTATTTAGAGTATAGAATTTGAGGGGCACCTGGGTGGCTCAGCTCAAGCCTCTACCCAGCCTGGAGCCCACTTAAAAAAATATATATATATGTATATAATATAATATAATATATAATATATAATATATAATATATAATATAATATAATATATAAAATAAAGTATAGAATTTGATGAGTCTTGACCTGTCTATATACTTATGAAACCATCATCATACTAGAAATAGTGAATATGGTCATCACCCCCCAAAATTTCCCCTTTCCCCTTTATAGTCTCTCCTTCCTCCCTTTTCTGTCCCTTTTCCATCCTTCCCTTTTTGATCCCTCAGGAAGCCCTGATCTGCTTTCTGTCACTATAGATGACTTTGCATTCTCTAGAATTTTATATTGGTGGAATAATATAGCATATACTCTTCTTGCTTGGTTACTTTCATTTAGCATCATTGCTTTGAAATTCATCCATGTTGTTATGTATCAATAGTTCATTGCTTTTTATTGCTGGGAGGTATTCTATTGTATACATGTACCATTCACAATAAAAATTTGTTTATCCATTCACTTGTTTAAGGACATTTGGTTGCTTCCAGTTTTTGCCTATTACAAATAAAGTTTCTGTGAACATTGTGTAAAAAGTTGGTATGAATATATACTTGCATTTCTCTTGGATAAATATTTAAGACTGGAAAGGCTGGATCATATACTAGGTATATGTTCAACTTTTTAAAAGCTGCCAGACTGTTTTCCATGTTGTTGTACCATTTTACATTCTCATCAGTAATGGATGAGAATTCCAATTCTTCCTCATCTTTACCACTCCACCGTGACAGGGTTGGTCTTTTAATTTTCAGGTCTTCTCATTTTTGATCATGTGATCTTAGAATATATTAGACATATATTTATTTTCCCAAAGATTTATGGTAGTCTGGCCACCATTTTTGGTGATTAAATTGAATTATCTCTTGGGCCCAAATTATTGTGACCTAATAGGTACCAAGCCTTGTGTTATTCAGGACACTTGGGTGAAGGCAACTAGTTGGGTTTCTAGCAAACAATTCCAAGACTTAAGCCATGGGTTGTAATGGAGTGTGCACTCAATGAAGTGGGAGTATACAGTGTGTTCTGATACCACAGTGGGTTCAGTGTTGCTTAGATGGAGGGTGTAGGCAGCAAGAAACAGAGGGAGGCAAGTCCCTTGGGTGCCATAGTAAAGGTTTGGCAATCGAGGAATTTTGAGGAATGGCATGACTGGATCTGCACTTTATAAAGTTCACTCTCACAGTGTAAATGGAAAGGTTCTCTTTCTCTCAAGATACAGGTCCTGCAACATCTCTCTTTGTTGATTTGTTTTATTCTTTAGGTTCCCTTGGGTAGATTTGGAGCCTTTCTCTGTTTTAAATCTCTTGCATTTTTGGCTTTAAAAATCAAAATGGTGCTGTGTTTGGGCCCCAGCTGCTGTGTTCTGTGGGCAGGATTGGGGTTTTCAAGCTGTCAGTGCTGAAAGTGAAGGTGTGTTCTTGTAGAAATGGTCTTTGGCTTAGGCTCCCATATTACCTGCCAGAGCTTTGCAGGGATGCAGTTTCCTGGGGTGTCCATTTGGCAAGATGCTGAGAGGAGCCACCTGGATAAGTGAGGCAAAGTGAGAGGCCAGACTTGGTCTTTCATCTGTGCGTCTGTGCAGTGTTGACATTTAGCAGGACACATTGTACAGTTGCCCCATTGTTAAAACGTTAAAAGACCTCCATATTGGTTGGTATATGGCAGCTTCTCTGTGCATCCCAGTGACTGGGTCCCCCTTCCTACACGAAAGGGGTCCCAAATCCTGCTCTGATAAGCAACTGGCATCCTTCCTAACTGGTCAGTACCTATACCATAATAAAATGATTACTATGATAAATATTTAAAATTTATAGCATTTTCAGAAAACACAGATATGCAACTGAAGGAGAGATTAAGCCAGTCTCATCTAGTATTTATATCAGGCTCTGCTGGAGCTGGAACTTAGGTGTTTAGAAACTAAAACACATTAGAGTCTCTCCCTAAATCAGCATAAATATTTCACCAATAAACCAGTGGTGTCTGAAGGGTGATGATATCATGAAGAATCACTCTGGCAGATCTAAATGAGCACTTCAGCCATGGTTTTGTATTTTGTATTTGTATTTTGTATTTTGTAGAACTTGAGAGATTCAGCATCAACTTCCAAGTCAGTGGCCGATGTTTCAGAGCAGGGGCTATTCCCTCTTATCCTGACTAGCAGTTGTTTTAAAGCCCCAGTTAAAGTCATTCTTTTTTTGTTAACTTCAATATAATTTTCATCACACTTGATTTTTAGACACAGAAATTGCCCATAATTGTGTCTGTCCTATCTCTATGGTAATATGGACAATTATAATGGATTATCCTTTTGTTTTCCCGGTCATTTGTTGATGCCTTTTTTGTTGTAAGGATGTGAAAACATAAGGCAATTTCACCAATTACTGGTAATGTTATTCAGATATTTAATTTATTTTCTGCATGCATAATCAGCCATAAATACATTTTACCTAATGGAGATGACAAGGGTGTAATATAATTTGAGCCCAAACAAATTCAAAATAGCATTAAGGAGGAAATACAAAACCATGGGAAGGAGAGAAACAGGGAACTCAATCTGTCTTTAGTTTCTCTTATGCTACATCTACTAATGTGGACTAGGTCTTTTGGGTTAATCTGTCCTTTGGGTTAACATAAAATGATGAAAGGGGCCTCATAAAATGCATGGCACATAGTAGGTACTTTAATAAATAGTTGTTTTCTTTCTTTAGCTCTAAAAATCTAGCTGACTCTGTATTTGATATTTGCTATGGATTGAATATTTGTATCCCACCCAAATTCTATATGTTGCTGCCCAACCCCAAATGGAATGATGTTAGAAGGTGGGGTCTTTGGGAGGTAATTAGGTCATGAGGGTGGAGCTCTCATGAGTGGGATTAGTGCCCTTTTAAGAAGAGAAAAGGGAGATGACCTCTCTCTCTCTGCCAAGTAAAAGTACAAAGAAAAGACAGCCATCTGCAAACCAGAAAGAGAGTTCCCCCCAGACACCGGACCTGCTGACAGCTCGATCTTAGATTCTCCAGCCTTTAGAACTATAAGAGAAGGCTTGATGGTTAAGCCACTCCATCTATGGTATTTTTGTTATAGTAACCCAAACGGACCAAGACAGCATTGTTTCATCTGAAACTGTTCAAACTTTTCCCTCTACCCTCCAGCCCAGTGGCCCCAGACCTCAGGTTGCAGAAGGAAGGTACTGCACCAACCCCAGGTATACTGGCACTAGAGTCGGAACCGGAGTCAGGACAAAAGGGAAAGGACAGAAATGGAACCTCCTCCTTCCCATCCCCCGAGAAGTGCCTGGAAAACAGAAGCGAACCTGCTCTGACCCCATCTTATCTCAGATGCACATTCTGCCTGAGTGCCTGCCTGCTCCAGAGTCCGTTAATGGGCCACCTTTATGCTTTGGTTTCTTGAGTTTGCACAGGCCTGGCAAATGCAGGCAAATTTCTTCTTGTCAGAGAAGACTCCCGGCAGCTGCCCACCTTCTCTCTAAAACCTTCCTTTTTTGAATACTGATTATGCCAGTGAGAAACTCATTTAGTTGCTAATCTGTCTTTAACACCTGCTAATCTCCATTTCTGTCAAAGAGACTCTGTAACCAGTTCCTGGCTGTCTTCCAGCTGGGGTGGCACCGGGGAACAGGGGCCACTAGTCCTCAAATCTGGATGTACTCCCACTTTTATAATTCCTGGAAGACCCATGTTGGAAGGTTTTAAATTGTTGGCTTGCCCAGAGGAAAGTGTGTGAATGAATTAGGAGCATGCGGCTCTCTGTGAAGGAGCGTCCTGCCGCCTTGTTGCTGCTCAGTCTTCTTCCTGGTTCAGCAAACCATCTGAGGGTCCCCGTAGCAGTGGTGACTAAATCTGGAGGTCTCACCCTGACTCGAAATAAGAAAAGAGGGTCACACCTATATCCTGGAAGATAGGTGTGCCTGGGGCTTTAGTGAGGAAGTCTGGGGTAGCTTGGCAGTTATGGGGGAGGGTATGGAAAGTTTTCCAAAGTCAAAGGAGCATTTTCCTTGCCTCTGCTCTAAGACAGATGCAGCAGCAGCTGTCTGTGGGCTCACCCTCTGTTGCTGGTTTCTTCTGCCCTTTGCTCTTTGTTCTACACACTCAGACAGGAGGGCCTTGATGTCTGTCTCCATTTTCGGAAATAGATTCATGTGTTCTAAGCCTGTCAAACAATTGCATGCCTGAGGGGAGTTAAATGAGAACCCAGGGCCGGGGAGTGGCATCCTCGATCACGCATAACCCAAAAATAAGTAGATATCTATTTGCCCCATGACAGTCTTGTTCCAGGAAGGTGTTTTACATTCTGGCTGCACTTTTTTCCAATGCCCATGCCACTTGGTGTCGCGTCTCGGTTATTCATTTGCTATTTCCCAAAGAGGGGAAGGGGTGGCCGAGGGTGTGAGGGGCTAAGTGAAGTATGCATTTATGATTCTCGTGTGGCCTTTGTCACTGGAGCTGATGCTACATCTTGTGACCCTTAGGATAGACCTAAAATGAGGAGGTCCCTTTAATAGATTGAAATGAGAAGAACCCTCCACCATTTACCGCTAGACTTACGGCTCATAGAACTATTAAAGAAGAGCATAAAGCTACAGTAGGGCATTTTCTGAGGCAGAATTCCGGCCTACGTCTGCCTGACTTGCAAGGTAGTGCTCTCAACCTCAGTGAGGTAGCTGTGACTTCATGGTCCCCAAGTCACGGACAGGGTGCTACTGGCAGTTCGATACAGCCCAGGACATGACGGGGGGCTGGCCCATTACGCATGATTGTGTTGGCTCTCTTTTACTGATTTGTTTGGTTGGGTAACAACTATTTGGAAGCACTGAGCTGCAAACATGTATACTGATGTATTATACATATCCTAAATGTTTAATTTTTCAAACATTGTGCTCTTCTGCAGGGAAGAAATCGAAACACTGAACATTTCGTTCATCTGAGATAGGTCCTGAACCAGACATTTAGAGTAAAGTACCTTCTTTTATTCGTTGAGATATATAATTAATATATAGGAAAATGCACTGAATTTTGACAGTTATACACACCAGTGAAATCACCACTCAAAATGACACAGATCTCCATCATCCCAGAAACCCTTAGGCTCCTTTTCAGTCAGTTGCGGCTTCACCTCCCACTGCCAGCAACCACTGCTGATTTCTGTCATCTTAGATTAGTTTTGTTTATATACCGATTCCATATATATGGTTATTCTTATGGTTTGGATTTCTTTTTTTTGGATTCTCTTGTTTAACATGCTTGTTTTTGAGATTCATGCATATTGTCATGTGTATTATTAGCTCATTCTTTTTATTGCTGTGTAGTAATAAATCCATTGAAGGCTTCAACATTCTCCAGTTGATGGGAATTCACATTGTTGCCACCTTTTGACAGTTATCCATGTATTTCTTACATTTCTAAGAGTGTTTTACTTATATAAGATTTTGAGTAAACATGTTTTCATTTCTGTTGAGTAAATATCTAGTTGAAGAACAGATGGATCAGAGGGTACACATCTGTTTAACTTTTATAAGAAACTGACACATAGTTCTAAAAGTGATGGTGACATTTGTACATTCATACCAGCAAAGTGTGAGAGTTCCAGTTGTTTCATGTACTTGCCAACATTTGGCATTGTCAGTCTTTTATTTTAGCCATTCTTGTGGGCTTTGAGTGCTGGTTATGGTCTTTAGTCAACATTCCCTGAGGATGATATTGAATCTTTTTTGAAGTAACTTGTTGGTTATTTGTATATCTTCTTTTGTGAAGCATCTATTAAGGTATTTTGTGAATTTTTAAGAATGTAGTCACTTATTTTTTTAATTGTTCATTTATTTTTTTGTGTATTCTGGATATAAGTCCATTGTATATATAGATGTTGTAAATATATTTCCTAATCTTTGCCTTGCCCTATTCATTGTCATAATGGTGTCTTTTGATGAGTGGAACGTTTTAATTTTGATGAAGTCTCATTTTTCAAAATTTAATTTTTAGGGTTTGTATTTTTTGTGTCTTGTTCAAAAAAATTTTTGTCTATCCAAGGTCATGAGAATATTCTCATTTTTTTTTCTAAAAGTGCTAAATCTCTGAATTTTATGTCTAAGCACATGATTTCATATCAAATTAATTTTGTTTATATGGAGAAAAGGGATCAAGGTTAATTATTTTCCATATATAGAATTCAATCATTTTAGCAAGATTTGTTAAAAATATGTTCTTTACCCCATACAACTGAATTGGCATCTTTAGGAAGAATCAATTGACCATTTAAATGTGGGTCTATTTCTTAATAGTCTATTCTTCATAGTCTCTTCTTTTTCATTGATCTAGTTCTTTATCCTACCATCCTATGAAACTGTCTAGATTACTATAGCTTTGGAATAAGACTTGTAATTAGATAGTGTTAGTTCTCCAGCTTTGTTAATATTTTTCAATTTTGCTTTGGTTATTCTTGATCTGTAGTACTTTCATATAAATTTTAGAATTATTTTGTGTATTTGTAATAATTAGCCTGCTGGAATTTTGATTTGTTGAAGTTGCATACCAGTTTAGGGATAATGAATGTCTTAACAGTGAGTATTCTAATCTATGGACATTGTATAACTCTCCATTTATTCAAGTCTCTACCTTTTCTCAGGAATACTGTGTTTTTGTTGGTTTTTTTTTTTTTTTGGTAGGTATGTCATATACATATTTCATTAGATTTATCCCTGTGTAGTTGACACTTTTGATATTGAAAATTATACTGTTTCTCTCTTTTTTTGAAAGAACCTCAAACTTTCCAAAAAGTTGTAAGTAGAGAACAAAGAAATTTTTCCTAAAGCATTTGAGAGTAATTTGTCAACCCGGTATCATATCATCCCTTAATACTTCAGCATGCATTTCCTAAAAACAAGGGTGTTTCCCTTAATAACCACAATACAACCTTCAAAATCAGGAAATAAACATGGGTATGTTGTTAACATATAATCTTAAGTCTCCATTTAAATTTTGTCAGCTTCCCCAAAATGCTCCTTATAGGACAAGCATCTGATCCAGAATCCTATGTTGTATTTTGTTGTACTAATTTGAAAGAGTTCCTTTGTCTTTCTTTGATTTTTATGACCGTGACAAATTTTATGATTATTTTATAGCCTTTGGATGGGTCTGATTTTTCCTTTTGGTTAGATTTAGGTTATTCATCTTTGGCAGAAATATCCTGGAAACAGGGCTGTATTATTCTTATTGCATCCTGTCAAGTGGCACATAGTTTTGATTTGTTCTCTTACTGGGGATTTTTAACTTTGATTGATGTTTATTTGATTTATTAAGGGAGTGTCTATTAGACTTCTCCACTGTAAATTTACTATTTATACCTTAGTAATAAATATTTGTTTAGTGATGTTTTGAGAGTGTCTTATTTTTATCAAACTTCAAAATTATTCATTTTTTATTCCTATTTTTTATGCATTCCTATTTTATTCAATAGACTTTAACTCATTAATATCATTCTTTATTTTTATGCTCAAATTGTCCCAGATTGGGCTGATAGGAGCACCTTCAAGCTGGCCCCCATGTCTGTTTGACATACCTGCATTGTGCTTTAACTACTTACTTCCTTTCTTACAAAAAAAATGTTCCAGGCTCATCTTACTTTTCTTGCTTTCGATCTGGAAACAGCCATTTATCCAAGAAGCCCTTAATCCTTTTATTTCAGAATGGTGTTCAGAAACCAACACTTGGGCGTTAGGTATGCTCATTACTATATATATTGTTTATATGGATACCTGTCTATATTTATGGAAAACCACTGGTTTATACCAATACATTTAATTCCATCTGACACTCTTAATTTTCTACCTTTTCGTATTTGTACATCTCTTTATGATAGTGAGAAATCTAACTCCTATTACCCTCAGTATGTTTACTTATTTGATCACTCCCCCTGTGGGTATCATTCTCCCATCATTGCTGCCACCCTGCTCACCCTACTCAGACTCCAGCACCTTGTGCTGGGCTTCCCTCCCACTTGGATGTCCTGTTCAACCTACGTGGGCTTTGGTGCCCTGAACCTACCCACCTTCCCCCATGCAGACAACCCTTTCACTCTGCTCAGACTCTGACACTTTGCAATGGGCCAGCTTCTCTTGAAAATGTTCTCTTTACTATGCTTGGGCTTCAATACCATGTACTGTCCCATGACAACTTTACCCCACCTCCCTACAGAGATGCCTAACTGTGTTCAGGCCCACCTAATGGCTTTTGGACAGAGTTTTTCAGGAAGGAAAGGGGAAGAAAAAGGAAAGAGCTAGTGTGTTTTTAAATTTCAATTTTCAATTGTTTATTGGTTATGTGTGGTTATAAAATTAATTTTTATGTCAACCTTTTGTCCTGTGACTTTGTCGTATTTACTAATTAGTTTTAGTAGTTTGGTAGATTCCTTTGGACATTCTACATACATAATAGTGTGGTCTGTAAATAACTAGAATTTTATCTTTTCTAATCTTTATACATTTTATTTCTTTTTATTGCATTTTGTATGATTTCCAGGATATTATTGAGTACAAGTGGTAAGAAAAACATCATTGCTTTGTTTTTAATCTGGGGGAAAACAATTAACATTAAATATGGTAAGAGATATGGTGATAGCTATAGGTTTTTCATAGGTTTGCTATTCAGCTTAACGTTTTTTTCCTTATTGAAGTTTGTTTTTTTAATCACAAAAAGGTATTGAATTTCTGCATCTGTTGGGATGATAATATGATTTTTGTCTTTTCTTTTGCCACTGATGTATTATATTAATTGATTTTTTTGAATATTAAATCAATCTTTGATTCCTAGGATAAATCCTACCTGGTCATGATGCATTAACTTTTAAAAATATATTATTGAATTCTGTTTGCTGAGATTTTCATGAGAATTTTTGCATTTCTTCATGAGATATTTAGATCTGTGATTTTCTTTTCTGTAATAATCCTTGTCAAGTGTCAGTATCAGGGTTACGTGGGCCTCCTAGATGAGTTGGAAACTGTTTCATCCTCTATTTTTTTGAAAGGGCTGTGTAAAGTTGATATCATTTCTTCTTTAACTGTTTGTAGAATTCCCTGGTGACACCGTCTGTGCCGAAGTTTATGGGAAAGTTTTGGTTTTTGACTATGAACTCAATTTCTTTAACAAATATGAGGACATTTAGATTTTTTTTTCATTTTATGTGAGGTGTGATAATTTATTTTTTTGAGGAATCTATTTCATTGAAGTTTTTGAATTTGACATTAAGTTATTCAAAAAACTCCCTGACCATTAAAGAAGAAAAATGTCCATGTGATCTGTAATGATGTTCTTCTTTTAATTCCTCTTCTTAATAATTTATATCTTCTTTTTGTTTCAGTTGTGGTAGTAATTTGTCAATTTTATTAGTCTTTTTAAAGAACCAACATGTGGTTTATATATTTTCTCTTATTGTTTCCCGTTTTACACTTTGTTAATTTTTGCTCTTTATGATTTCATCTCTTCTGCTTACTTTGTTTTCATTTGTTAAGGTGAAAACATACACAAGGGATTGAAAATAAAGGAATAGATCATAAATAGAGACTTTGTGGGCCATGTGGTCTGTTACAACTACCCCATTTTTTCCGTTGCAGCCTGAAGGCAGCCATAGACAAAATGTAAATGAATGAGAGTGCCTTTGTTTCAATAAAACTTTATTTATGAAAACAGCAGGAAACTGGATTTAGCCCATGGCCATAGTTTACTGACTCCTGCCTTAGATTATTGATTTTATTTTAGAACTGCATACTTTTCAAGGAATAAACATTTGATACCCTAAATTTTCCTGTAAGCATTTTTAAAGCTGTATCTCATAAATTTTGATATGTTCTAACATTTTCACTGTGACTCGGTCCAGAATATTTTCTAATTTTCCTCATCATTTCCTCTTTGATCTATGAGTTATTTATAAATGTGTCGTTTAATTTAAAATTTGGGGATTTTTCTAGATACTTTATTTTTTATTCAGTTGCAATTTAATGCTATTGGGTTTAGGGAATATCTTCTGTATGATATTTTTCCTCTGTATGGTTTAAATTTTTTTGTTTATTACATTCTTGGAGAATGTTCCATGTCAATTTATGTTATATGTTTGAAGCTCTGTTGTTAGAGTTAAATTAACATGTAGGGTTGCTCTGTTTATTTGAAGAATTGATGCTTTCATCATTATGAAATGTTCCTTCTTATCTATAGTAGTACTATTTTCTGTAATTCTACTTTTTTTGATATTAATATTGCCATACTGGCTTTATTATGCTTGATGTTTATATTGTATACATTGTCTAGCAACCTGTATTTTTCTTTATAATTAAAGTGTGTGTGTGTGTTGTTGTTGTTGTTGTTGTTGTAAACAGCATATCGTTATTAGATTTCCCCCCATTGGTCCAACCGTCTGCCCTTTAATTGGCTGGTTTTGTTCATTTACCTTTAATGTAATTAGGAATAAGATTGAGTTTTAGTTTCCCATTCTGATTTTTATTTTATATCTTTTTCTCTCATTCTTTGTTCTATCTTCCTTTTCTGCTTCCTTTTGGGTAAAAAAAGTCAACCTAGAATTCCGTATCAATCACAAATATCTTTCAATATTCTTCAAAAAAACCCAACAAAAACACAGTATTCCTGAGAATATAAAAACCTTCTATCAATTAAATTCCAATTGCTTTCTCCAGCCCTTCCTGCTGCCATCTTATATTTTACTACTACTTATGTAATAAGCCTCATAATTCATTGTTATATTTGCTTTAAATAATTAAATGAAATGTATGAAAATATATTTATATAAAATAAAGGTACTAAAGTAAAAATGTTTTACATTGAGTCAAGTATTTAACCTTTCTAGTGCTCCTCATTTCTTACTGGCTTTCAGAATTCCTTTTAGTTTTATTGCCTTTCAGCCTGAATCACTTCTTTCATCATTTTTTTGTAGCTCAAGTGTGCTAGAGATGAATTCTCTTAGCTTTTGTCTGTCTGAGGATTTCTGTGTTTCCCTTGAAATTTGAAGGATATTTGTGATTGATACGGAATTCTAGGTTGACTTTTTTTTCTTTCAATACTTTGTAGATGTCAGTGCATTTTTTTTTTTTCTGATCTTCATTGTTTCTGCTGAGAAGGCAGCCATCATTCATATAATTTTTTCCATTGTATGTACTATGTTTTATCTCTCGTTGCTTTTTAAGATGTGCTCTTTATTTTTGGTTTTCTGCAGTTTTACTGTGATGTGCCTATATTTTTTCTTTGTATTTATCCTGCTTGTTAACTGCTGGTGTTTGTGGAATGTCTTGGATATGTGGGTTAATATCTTTAATCCTTTTGTGCTATTCTCAGTTGTTTTCACTTAATGCATTTCCTCACTCTCTAAATTTCCAGTTACACATAGTTGGACAATTTGATACGGTGTCACAAGTCTCTAATGCCCATTTTTTCCCTACTCTTTTTCTATTTTTGTTTTAGTTTGGATACCTTTTATAGACTCATTTACTCATTCACCTTTTTTCCCTTTTTTATGCTTAGCCTATTCTTCAGCCAAACTTATAAATTCTTTTTTTCCTGATATTTTATTTTTCATTTTTGCATTTCCAATTGGTACTTTGTATAGTTCATATGTTTCTGATAAACTCCCCATCTTGTCATGATTTTCTCCTAGATATTTTAACATTTTTAATCAGTTATTTTTACAGTCTCTACTTGGCAATTCCAACCTCTGGGCCATTTCTTGATCTGCTTCAATTTTCTGTTTTATTTACTTATCATAGTTGCATTTCTTTGTTGTTGTTTGGTATGTCTTGTGATTTTATTTTGATTGTATGCTAGAGATGAAAGAATCATAAAGACTGAAATAAATAATGTTTACCTCCAGAAATGGATGCACCCTTTCTTATTTCATGGTGAAGGCTGATTCAATCTGATTTGTAAGCTCAGTCTGGGCTTTGTTGCAGCTTTTATTTGATTCAATTTACCCCTGGCTTCCAATGATTTGATTGTGGGATCAGGATTTTCCAATGAGTAGACCTGGGATCTGGGTGCTAGTGATATTACAAAAATATGTCTGTGCTGCCCAAACAAGTTGCTGATTACAAGATTTGGTATGGGTGGGGGGAGGAATCTTTCCCTGGTATCCCACCAACCTGCTAGCACATTGGATTTCTGGGGAATACTCTGCTCTCCAGTCCTGCTCCTTAATTTAGCATAGGAAGCTTTTCAGCCCTGCTTTTTGCCCTCTGGGTCTTCTAAGAGTTGTAATTATAATCATCATAAAGGACTAGAATACCTTTAAGGGAGATTTTATCACATCTACTCTCTCTCCCCTATTCTTTAATGATTGAAAGCCTGAAATGTGTTATGGTTTCTCTCAGTTCTACTGTCCTACCTTAGTGTTTCTTAGGTGAAATCCAGTGTGAATGGGGGAGAGATTTGTCTCATTTCTCCCACCTGCCTCTTCATTCCTTTTGGACACAATATTACTACATGTGAGGAGGAACAATGCATTTCAGGGGTGATTCTTCTCACCTCTTTCTCTACTCCTACTTTTGGGGCACAGCTCCCACCAGGACCTTTGAGAAAGTATTTAGTAGATGTATTGAAACTTGCTTTGTGTCTGGGCTTCTTGAAATTCTAATTTCTTTTTTTTTTTTTTAAAGATTTTATTTATTTGACAGAGAGAGACACAGTGAGAGAAGGATCACAAGCAGGGGGAGTGGGAGAGGGAGAAGCAGGCTCTCCTCTGAGCAGGGAGTCTGCTTCTCCCTCTGACCCTCCTCCCTCTCATGCTCTCTGTCTCTCATTCTCTCTCTTGCAAATAAATAAAATCTTAAAAAAAAATTTAAAAAAATTAAAAAAAAAGAAATTCTAATTTCTCATGACAACATTCGCATGGCTTTTTAATTTTTTTTAGAAATTTGATGTTTTCCCCCTTTTCCCATTTGCTACAGCACCACCAGAGATTAGGGCAGTGTTGAGTCTCTTGTTTGTGCAGAGGGCCTCTCACTTTCTGGAGGTTTGTTCTTTTGGTGAGTGTGTGTGTGTGTGTTTGTGCACATGTATGTGGGTTCAGCTCTTTGGTATGGCTTAAGTGACTTGTTTTGATTCTTTGTGTGAGAGCAGCTGTCTCTCATGACTTTCTATGTCTGGAATGGAAGTAAACCTACTGACTTTCTTCTAAGTACTAAAATTTCCAGATAAATTTGAGATAAAATACAAAAAAGGTTGACAGTGCAGCCTCAACCAGTGTGATATGTTAATTAAAATAACGGCTTCAGTTTTCCATTCCTCCCTGTATCCACAACTTTTGCTATATAACTTTGCATGTAGCTCCTTTCATAAATAGATAGATCTTATTTCCTTTCCTCTAAATTTGGACTCACCTTATAAGTTACTTTGGCCAGTAGAATGTGGTGGAACTGACAGCGTGTGAGTATTGAGACTAGACCTCAATAGGCCCTGTTTCTTCTACTTTTTCTCTTGGAACTCTGTCTAGTTGCCATGAACTAGCCTGATAGAAGTAGAGATTCATAGGTTTCAGTCACTCCTCATCCAGCCAAAAGCTAGCCAACCATAAGACATGTGATGCCGTCCTTGACCAGCTACCTCTCAGTGACTTTGCCAGCTAACTGCAGATACAAGATGAAATCACCCGAACATTGCTCATTTCAGTAGAACCTCCCTGCTCACCAGAAGACTCTTCACCAATAATAAATGCTTACTGTTGTTATTCCAGAATAGTTAACTGATAACTGATACAACCACTTAAGTTTCCTTTCTGCAAATGGAGATTGGAATTATATTCCACCATAAGTAGAAGGTAGATTTTTTTGTAGTCCTGGCCAAGTCTTCCTGAAGCATCCAGTCATCTCTGTGGTAAGAAGAAAACAGAAGTACTTTTTTCAACAGCCGGCATTAGAGTTCCACTTGGGGAGAAATTGTTTTTATTTGGAAAAATGCTGTAGAAGCCTTCTTATCTGTTATAATTAGAACTGGTAGTTGGCTGGTTAATCTAGCAGAAGAATTAGAGTTGCCTATTAGCCATGAGCTTCCAACTTTCTGTGGAGTGCAGTCTGTATGTTTTGCAGAGGAAATGGAGAATGGTAGTTATTTTGATAAGGTGGATTTAGTAGAGGTTGGTTAGGACCATTTTTTCTGTAGTTTGTGGCTCCCCTATTTATGGAAAGAGAAGGCCTGGGTGGATATTCTCAGAAGAAGGAATCATTATATGTGTAAAAGTCTGAGTTCCAAATCACAGATGTAGAAATGATGCCCTTTATTCATTCATTAATGCAGAAGACTTTTCTATATTTTTTCCAAACAAAAAAGGGTTTGTTGAGCCCCCCACTTGGGAGCTTGATGAGATTAGGAACTTTGTTGTGTTCATCCACTATGTATTAGTGCCTGGTACAGATTAGGTTCCATCTACTGGTTGCATTTTGAAGTAGAAGGATTGAGACAGGGTAAAAATTAATAGTTTTAAATCTGGCAGCTGACTTTCTTTCAGGGAGAGACCTCCTATTGTTTAGGAGAATAGACCCCTTGGCTTTGGAAGGTGGTGAGATGTTAAGTTAGGAAGGAGACAATGAAGTAAAGGCACCTTGAAAACTGGCTTGCCTAGGAGATTAGCAGTAATTTAGGAGCTACGGCTTACAGGGAACAAAGGAAAGGTGAGGAGGAGGAAGGAGAGAGAATGGGCTGAACTGCATGGCCCATGAGCATCCTGCTGGCAGAAGAGAGGTTAAAGGAATTTTTTTAAAAAGATTTTATTTATTTATTTGAGAGAGAGAGAAAGAGAGCAAGTGCAAGCGGGGGGGGAGGGGCAGAGGGAGAGGGAGAGAGAATCTCAAGCAGACTCTGCACTGAGCATGGAGCCTGAAGAGGGGCTTGACCTCACGACCCCAAGATCATACCTGAGCCGAAATCATGAATCAGATGCTCAACCAACTGGGCCAGGCACCCCAAGAGGTTGAAGGAATTTTAAGACAGCGAGGTGATTTACTGCTACATTTTTGGCTGTGCTGTAGTCATTGTCCAAACTTCCAGTAAAAATCTGCCATGCCTGCAATCAGGATTGAAAAGGAGATGAGTCTCTGGGGACAGTGAAGAAATGGGCAGAAAGTGTGCTTATCCATAAACTGAACGGTCTCCCCTGAACTGTGGGATTCTGAGCTAGAAATGATTAAGTGATAGTGACAGTCCTGTTCCTACATCTCAGGAATCTCCACAGAGATGGGGATCAACACTGAGTTTTGCCACAGCATATGGTATGTGGCTTGAGTTAATTTCATTTGAATTTCAAAGGAGTGGATGACTCAGGAAGCTGATAACAGGATGGTGTGGATATCATTTTCAATATGAAGAAAACAGACCTTGTAGGAGACTGGCAAGTTGATAGGCACATGATGCTAGGAATAAGCAAATCTTCTGAAGGGTGCTTAAAAGGAACTTTTTACCTTCATACCCTGCGTCTCACTGACATAACCGGGTAAGGCATAGGGAGACATCCTGCAGCTTTTTCTGCTTTAACTTACACTCAAAATCTATTCTGTGGCTTTAAGTATATGCTTTAAAAAACTGTGTGTGTGTGTGTGTGTGTGTGTATTGGAAATTGGAAATAGTGATTGTAGCACTCTTAATTGATAAAGTTTGTACAAACACTGTTCTCTTTTATCTCTCCCATACAGAGATTTGGATAATAGGTATTTCCAAAGAATTATTTCTCAGAATGTTTTTAGCAACATCACGATTTTAATATTTTTATGGTTAGAGAACTTTCTCCTTGCCCACCTGAATGCCACCCAGCTTTCTCATGATATGCCTACTGAAGCATCAGTGTAGTGCTAGTTACTCATCACAATGGGGAGAAATGGGTGGAAGGTAGGCCCACTTCGGGCACCTTTCAAAGAGATTCAGTCATTGAAGAACTTGGTAAGAAAGGTCTGCAGCATGGACATTAGACCAGAGCAGGAGTCCTGAGGTAAAAAATATGTTTTATTCTGACAGCCCCACCCTTGGCATTTCTGTCTTGGAGTAGGTGACTACCTACCTCCAGGTATTTTTTGATTGAGGAAGCAAGGGAACCCTGATGCATGTTCATTCCATCCCAACAGTCCCAAAGGTCTTAATCCATTCCACCATCAACTCTACAGCCTGAGGTTAAAAGTCTCATCAAAATATCATCTAAATCAAGTGCAGGTGATATCTGCAGTGTGATCCATCTAGAGGCAAAATTCTTCTCCAGCAGTGAATTTATAAAATAAGACAAGTACATGCATCCAAAATATAATGGTGGGACAGGCATAGGACAGATGATCCCATTCTGAAAGGGAGACATTGGAAAGAAGAATGGGGTGGTGGATCCCCAGAAAGTCCAAAAATTAGCAAGGCAAAATCCATTAGATCTTAAGTCTGGAGATAATCATCTTTGACTCAGTGATCCCCTTTCTGCGCCCACCTGGGCAGCAGTAATACCTGGAGGACAGCCCCACCTCCTGGGCTTTGGAGGGAAGCCCTGCCCCCACAGGTCTCACAGTGGTCCCACCCCTGAGGCATGGGGCAGTTGCAGCCTGGTCCACAGGCCTATGGTGAAGGGTAGCCCTGCTCTGAATCACCTGCAGAGTCAGTCATTCTTGTCATCCCTTGATTCCTGGACTCAAATCCTAGGCATGATAGAAACAGCACTGTATACTGGATGCTGATTCAGGGCATATACAACCTTTTGGAGAACCTTGCCCCAGCCCTGCAAGGTATTGCCCCCTAGATGGCACTGAAACTTCAAAAGGCCATGGAAAGGGGCATGGTAAGGCCAGCAAATTCCATAGATGTACTTACAAAACCTGAAACCCCATCTCTACGAAAGCAAGGTGACTTGCTCATACTCTGTGGCTGCCAGAAGAAAATGAAATCCCCTGTAGAAGATAATATTGTGCAGAGCCTCTACTGCTTTTCGTACATTGTACATAATCTATACAATGAGGATAGTCTGCTTACCAGATTGCACTACTATGCGCACTAAATGTATGGGTCTGGAACATGTGAGGTAGTAGTAGAATCTGAGAAGTGGGGAAAATATCTTCATCTGCAGAGCTGTTTGTTTGGTAAGCCTAATTATGATTATTGTGAAAAAGCTTAATTCTTGGGGCCAGAAGATCTCCATCCTAGTTACTACACTAAGTAGCTGGATGACATTGGATTCTCTCTGAACCTTAATTTTCTCATCTGTAAAATTTCAACAATAATACCTGCCTCAAAGGGCTGTCATAGAGATCAAAATGAAATAGAATCCAAGGGAGTGTTCTGTAAACTTTAAATTACAATGCAGGTGTAAGATGTCATCTACAACTCCCCACTATATTCGTGCCACAGAGAGAATAGGAACAAACTTAGTGAATGGTCTTGAATGTCATTTTGGCACTGTGTGACATAACTCTGTAGGAAATCTTACCAGAATTTAATGAAATATAATAAAACTCCTGATTTTCATAATTTTGCATTATATTGGAATTTTATTTTAAGGAACTCTTTCATGTTTTGGGGGAGATCTTGAGGTTCTTAGAATGAATGAGGTATTTTCCCATACTTTGTCCTCTTACCTTGCAAAACATGGACAATTATTGCTGTTTCTTGCTTTGAAGTGGGAGTGTAGGGATCTATACAGATCCTGATAAAGCTGTGTTAGTGTTAAGGAGATGGAGAAGGAAAACAAAAATATCAACAACAGTATTTGGGTTCTTACTATATTTCAGGCAATGCTCTAACAACCTTACATGGACTCATTTAATCCTCACAACCCTTTGAAGGGTACTGTTATCCTTCTTTTAAAGATGAGGAAACCGAGGCACAGAGAGGTTGAGTTGCCCAAATGATCCTACATTGGAGGTGGTGAAGTTAGTATTTAATGGCACGTAGATTAACTTAGAGTCTATGATCCCAGAAAGAGGATTACTTGAAGTTGATTAAATATAAACATAAACAAGGTTATATTAGAGAAACATAGACTAGCTCATTGAAATGAAGACTGAGAAAGTAGATAGACTTTAAGAAGAGGAACTAGAAGAGGAACCATGAAATCAGTCAGTCAACATGTCTGATTCTCTTTCTTTTTTTCTCATTTCCTTCATGTCCACTTTTGGTGGGTTTGCATCCTTCTTCCTTCTACCCTGCAAGCCCGCTTTCTCAGCTTCTGCATCTTTTTAAGAAATATGGCTGGCTCACAAACCATAGCTTGTGTGGTTACCATTCTAGTTACTCTTGGAGATTGACTTGTGGCTACAATCCCAATTTCAAATATCTGAGAGATATTTGAAGGTCCAGCTTGGTGCCTTCTCATCGTCACTTGCCCTGAAGGGTGGGATGGGGCCGGAATATCAAATGTAAGTAGCATTCCTGGAAATCGAATCAAGTATGGAGGCAGAGGTTAGTCTGCGAGAAGGGAGGACTAGTTCATTGGCTGGCCATTTAGTAATATATCCATTTAGCAGTCACTTAATGGCAAATATTTTATTTTTAAAGTAATTGACTTAGTGCAGCATTCTATGAATTTTATTTTATTTTTTAAGATTTTTATTTATTTATTTGAGAGAGAGAGCATGTGTGTGTGTGCAAGCGAGCACGAGCGGGGGGGGGGTGGGTAGGGAGGGGCAGAGGGGAAGGGAAAGGGACAAGCAGACTCTGTGCTGAGCATGGAGCCTGACACAGGACTCAGTTTCACAACCCTGAGATCATGACCTGAGCCGAAACCAAGAGTCGGGCACTTAACTGACTGAGCCACCCAGGCGCCCCCAGCATTCTATGAATTTTTTTTTATTAAAGATTTTTATTTATTTATTCATGAGAGAGAGAGGCAGAGGGAGAAGCAGGCTCCCAAGGAGCAGGGAGCCCGATGCGGGACTCGATCCCAGGACCCTGGGATCATGACCTGAGCCGAAGGCAGACGCTTAACCATCTGAGCCACCCAGGCGCCCAGCATTCTATGAATTTTAATAGCTGTAAGGAGTTGTATAACCACCATCATCATCAGAATACAGAATAACCCAAAACACTTTCTCATGCTAACTCTTTGTAATCACAGCCCCACCTCAATCCCCAGCAACCACTGACTTGTTCTTCATCATTATTATTACAATAAAAGCTTTCTTGAGTGATTCCTGGATCCCCAACACTATGTCCATGTGAGGTCCTTGTCCAAGATGAAGCTGAAATTTTCTTCATAGTTGTGACATTGACATATATCAGTACACTCATACTTGTGCTCCCCAAATACTAGTTCATGAAATGCAGTTATGATTTAAAAATCCCCACCTTCAACATGACTCAAATATAGAGCTAGCGGTATTTACTGATGTCTAACTGTTTAGGAGTTAATTTATTCAGTCACTCTTTATTGCATGCCTGTTAGGTGCTTGATAATGTCTGTTGTTTACACTTTTTCCATAGAAAAAATTTGTTTTCCAATGGAAAAATCAGTGTAAATAATAGACAAAAATCCCTGCCCTTCTGTAGCTTGCATTAAGAGGAATCACAGCCTAATATGGACATAATATATAACAAACATCAAGTCATTTATGTCACACAGAAGGTCAAGTTCCCATGTTGCTGGTCTATCACTTACGGGTATCTTCTTGGGTCCTGTTCCCCCTGGGCTCCACTGGAGGCATCATGTTCAGTCCTTCTAAATCTCAAGGTGGGTCCTCAACACTGCATTGAATTCCTTGGCTTCTGATAAAGAAAACTGGTCCCAAAACTTGTTTGAGACAGAAATTTTTTCATGATGTAATTCACAACCTCCTACTAAGAAGGAAATTAAGATTTGTGATAAAATGTTTAAGCATTTTTACATTAAACTTTAATGAGATTAAGACTTATTCTGGGAAACTACCTACCCACCTCCTTAGCGGACTGCCAGTCAAGGGTCTAATGATCTGATCCAGATGCTCTACATACATGTATCCAGCCTAACCGTGATTATCTCATGTTCCTCTTCCTCTACAATGTCCCTTCCAGGGTCAAGCAAGGTCTCGTCTTCCTCCACGAGTTTGGAGTAAAATGTTGATCTGTGCTTGTAATTAAATTATCTAAGTTTTTAAACTTAAAAAAAAAATTTGCTTATCCTCAGAGCCTTCTGTCAAAAATAAATGTGGTGTGTACTCTAGCCATGAAAGATGTCACCATTGAGGAAGACTGAGTGGAGGGCAGATGGGATTTCTCTGCATTGTTTCTTACAACTGCAAGTGAATCTACAGTTGTCTCAAAATAAATTTTAAGTTAAAAAAAGAAGAAAGGTGCATCTTCGCTTCCTCTGCTCTTCTTCATCCATTTGTTCTGTTGCTTCTATGGCATTTTTCTTAGCTGTCCAGAGAGGAGTCACTTCCGCTTTCCATTAGGGCCTCTCCTCCTGTCAGTCCTCCTGTTTTTTTCCATCTCCCTGGTATTTCTTACATAGTATAACCGTTTTATATACTTAGGCTCGTGTGATCTCATCATTGAACGTTATGACCATAAAAGGTGAAAGTTGTGCTTTGTGCTTCTTTGTCTTTTCCACATAGGATGTGCTCATGAAATGTTCGTTGGGGTAAATTTTAAAATATCTGACGTCCTTGGTATCTGCTCAGGGAACTGCACTCTTAAGCTATAACCTAAGGAAGGGGAATGAAGTAGGCCTGGAGAATCCCTTGGTTGCTTTTAGATGAGGAGAGTGGACCAGTGCTTCCCAATCTTGACCATGACATTGGATCTACCTGGGTGGCTCTTAAGAAATACCAAATCCCGTACCCCATCCCCAGCAATTTTCACTTACTCAACCTAAGGCTGGGCATGGCATCACTATTTTTAAAAGCTCCCTGGTTTGTCTTTAGTTACAAACCAAGAGATCAAAAGATCTCTGATGGTCCTGTTAGTTCTCATACTCTAGGATTTTGTTACTTGCCTTATCTAGCTTTTCCAGTCTCTTAGAAATTAAAAAAAAAAAGTCAAAATATATGTTGTACACTGAATATTTAAATATATCATAATTTCTATTCCCAAACTAGAATTCTATCAAACAGAATCAGTCATTGGACGATCATAGCATGGTAGAATGGGTGTGCTGTGCAAAAGAAAAACAGTAAGTAAAGGAAATGATTTTGATGGAACAAAAAAGCTCCCTGGTTTAGTGTAAAGCGCAGCTGGGTTTGAGAACCACTGGTCTAGAGCAGTCCTTTCTAAAGTCTCTTTTTTTTTCCACCAGTACGCTCGAGGGAGAAAACACACTTCCTGCCACGCAAAGTGACTGACCGTGGCAAAGATTTTCATCTAGAAGTGGGGGTGGGAAGTGGCTAAGAAAGGGGTGCATAGTTTGGAACAATTCCCCGGGGATTCAAATATGCCTTCTTAAGAAGGCCCACTTACTTCCTCCCCACCCACATCCAATACTACTGTCAGAGCTGCTGGAACACTTACTTCTTGCACAAGTGTGACTGATCTCCGCTCTTTACCAGTGGCATCATAGTACATGCTTAGAAGCACAGACTCTGAAGTCGGGGCCTGGATTTGAATCCTGTCTCTACCACTTGTAGCTGAGCCAGTTGCCACAATGCACTCTGCCTCAGTTTCTTTATGTGTAAAATAGGACAGCAAGAAAAACCTATCTCATAGGATTATTGTCAGCATTAAATAATTCATGGAAAGTACTTAGACTGTGGTGGCTAAGTATGCAGTATGTGTAAGCTGTTACTTCCTCCTCGTCCTCTTCGTTATTGTTATCATTTTCCCAGACATCTTGCTAAGTGCTATGATGTAGCAGTGATTCAGGCTGACTCGCTCTTGCCCTCGCGGAGTTCCCTGGGAAAAGCAGGTGTTAAAAACAGCACGCAGCATTATTGCACATCAATATTCACTGACCTCTGTACCAAAAGACTGAATCAAAAGCTCAGCTCTCAAAGTGCCACCTTATGCAATCCAGTTGTTACCATTGCAGTGGCTGTGATTAAAGCATTTTGCATTAGATAGTTGGTTTCCAGCAGAACTTGAAAGCTTTCAGGTCTGCAGGATTTCTTTGCCCCTCACCAGAGAAGAGCAGACGAGGAGCTTGGTTCACCTTCCCACTCCGGGCTTGGCTGGCATGCCCAGATCCCTCACTGAGTCCCCCAGCTGGGGACTTTGCTGGCGTGGCTACTCTCTGTCATTAACCCACCATGACATACTGTGCCATTAAACCACCCACTTCATCCCCAGCAAAGTACCTTGGAATGCTGGGGCGTGATGAGTTGGCATATAAATTGAAGTTGTTGTTTCTTTGTCATCAGGCAAAGGGCGGGGGAACATTTGGAATGCTGTGGAATAGACATCCAGCAGGTTTCATTCCTCATAAGCATGGCACAGTGTTAAATTTTTCAGAGCACTGGGCCTCTGTACAGTCAACTTGGGCTTTTCTATCTGAATTTATTGAGAGTATAGAATCATAGAAGGTGATTAACATAAATTTCAACCTCAGTTTCTGCCTATTGTCTCATAAGTCGTATGAAAACTTTTTTTAAATACCCACTCAGATGGGCTGGCTTTGAATCCTGCTGGTGCCACTCCCTTGGGTGGCCCTGAGTCTATGGCCTCTGTTTTCATGTCTGTAGAATGAGTGTGCTGATAGTACCTATTTCACAGGGTTGTTGTAAGACTCAGTGAATTAATAGAGATAAATATAAGTGTTTTGAATAGTTGCTGGCACATTGAGGCATTCAGTAACTGTTAGCTATTACTATTATTACAAATATGATGATTAGCTAGATCTTTATAATTACTTTCAGAGAAAAAGGACTAATAAAGCAACTAATAATTGTTGAGCTAAGTACTGTGAGTGGCTTACACACACAGTGCCTCTTTCAAGTTCATCTCTTGGATAAGAAAAGAGAAACTTGGAGGGGTAAAGTAACTACTTCAGAGTCAGAACCACCCAAAACGAGGGACAAAATGAGACTGTCAGCTCACACATAGCTGACTGCACAGATCCACGACGTTGCCTTTTGGCTACAGTGCTCAGCATTAGAACACACTTCTAGGCGCTCTAGTGCATTGGCTTCCAGCCTCTGGGTCCACCATGGGGAGAAGCCACACTCCCCACTTCTGGCGGTTGAAACCTTGAAAAAAGTTGAGAACACTTTAAGCACACTGTGCATGTCCATATTTATTTTTCTAGGATTACGACAACCATGTCTGATAGTATCGCATTCAGTGTGTATTACACTGATTTTAATTGTCTCACTAAATGAGGCTCAGAGTGGGGAGTTGTGGAGTCAATTATTGGAAATTTCCTCAGTGTTAAAGTTTATTTCCAAAATGAAGTTTTTCTGCTAGCCATATATCATAGAGATTCATCCGTCAGTTCTATATCCAGTCAATTTCCAAGTATTGTTGGGTTTTTGTCCGAAATACCTCTTGACTGTACACTCTGTCTTGTGCTGTCCAGCTCATTCTTCACATGGAAACTGGAATGACATTTCAAAACTGCTTAGCTACTTTCATGCCTCCTGCCTAAGATTGTTCAACGGCTCCCCCTTGCTCTCAGAGTAGAGCCAAATTCTAAACATGACCCTGCACATACGTTCCAGCGTTCTGGTGTGTTCCAAGCAAGGAGCGCAGCACATGCAAAGGGCTGCAGCAACGTTTTTAGAACCTTGACATTACTCTCCCCTGCGGCTCTCTGAGCTACAATCAGACCATCTTTCCTTGTTGGTCCTCCTTTGGAGCTTTGGCATGTGCCATATTCTTTGCCTAGAACACCTTTCCACTTGGCCACCCTACTTCTTAACTAGTTCTCATCCCTTAGTGGTGAGCTCAAATGCTCCCTCCTCAAGAAAACATTCTCTGATCACCCAATTAGGAAGAGTTCCTTAATATTCATATGCCAAGTGCCCTGTAGTTCTCCTTTGAAATTGAATCTAGTTGCATAATGCCTTGTTTGCTCTCTCCCACCAGCACAGAAACCTTGCAAAGATAGACATTCTGTCTTTCTTATTCTCTACTGTGTAAATTCCTATCCCCTTGCAGAGTGGGTCTTGGATAAATATTGATTGTTTGAATAAAGAAACTTAAGGGGCAGATGAAATCTTTCTCCGCTAAAAGAGGCTGTGATCTGATTGATGCACTTTCCTCTTTTAAAGCAGGATTCCACGAGTGTCTACTTTTTAAGTTGACTTAATCCCATTACCATGTGTATTTTGGGGAAAATCCCATTAAAGTATGCTGTGCGGCTAGGTCACTAAGTGTGGCCATCCTTACCCAGCTCTAGAGAATGGAGTTATGTCCCATGGCCTCTTCAGCTGAGTCAGTACTTCAGGACACCTTCTCCAGTACGATCATCTTGCTTTAATATGTACATGATCCACCTCTAACAAATTGCTTTAATAATGTCTGTCTCCAGCAGAACACACCTGTAAAGGAGGCATTTTTTCTTACCTAGGGTAATGGAATCGACCATGCCATGATTGGAAGAGCTAGGATTAAGGTAATGCTGGCTGTCCTTTCTTCCTAGAGTTTGCTTTTGTTGAATCCTTTACTCTTTTTAGGTGATAAAAGTCATTTTTCTTGCATCCCATTTCTTGAGCCATCTGGCAGTAGTCTTGGCCTCCAAAATACACAGGCACAATGAGCTCATTCATCCCCCCTTACAACCCTTTCTCTCACCATAGTTGCCGCCACACTTGGGTGCTCCAGCCGCTAAGAGCAGATTCATCAATGACTGTAAGTAGGGGCACTAATGTCCACATCATTCACTCCACTGTGATGGGTGAAAAACGCCTTTAGCTTGAGAGTCATCATTCTTGGTGGATGCCTGGTGGAATTAACTCATGATTCCTTGTCATTTCTGGCCAAATTTCAGAAGAGAGGTTTTTGAGTATTCCGGTGGGATAACAACAAAGATCTAGAAAGTTTATTGGTGGTATCTCCCGACACTTGTAAAACTCAGGAATAAGAAAAGGGAAGCAGAAAGAAAAAATAGCAACCAGAATTTTAAAAAAAATCTAGAGGCCAATAACCAGTACTTGTTTCTGGAGTTGAAATCCATGATATTAAGAGGGTTGTGACACAGTGATGTTCTGACACAGCCATTTTTTTAAGGACAGCATCAGGAGCAGGTAATGCCAGCTTTTTCAGTCTGGGTCACATCTGGCAAAGCTCCTCACCTAGGCCACCTGGGCTTTGGGAATGGATTGCGAACATGCCTTCTTAGAGCGAGACAGGGATATCGCTGATATTCGCTGTTTTCTGCTGAGGTTATGAAGTAACAGTAATAACATAATGTTTATTGAGGGCTTATTAGACACCAGGACCTAAGTGCATTTTGTGTCATCCCGTTCAGTCTTCCAAAAGCCTATGAATAGGTTTTGTTATTAATCCCATTATACAGAAGAAGAGTCTGAAGCTCACAGTGGGTCAGTAACTTGCCCACGGGCACATTCTAGTGATCTGTAGAGGCAAGGTTTTGGTCCATGTTTGAGAGATTCCAAGTCTAGGCTGTTAAGCACTGCTGTGTGCCATTACTTTATAAAGGTAGCAAGTAATAAATCAAGCCCATTTAGTCAGGGGATCACTCTCTGACCTCCCTAATCCCCTCTTTCTAAATAAATCTACAGCCGCGAAATGAAAGAGCCTCCTTTACCAAAGTAGTTTCATATTTTCTATCAGCTAAAATATTTTAACCGGAAGGACAGTTTTTAGTACTCAGAGTTGAAAACCTCTGCAGTTCCTGGTGAACGTGAAATCATAAGCTGAGGGTAACTCTCTCTCTAGAATTTAAGATTGGAGTTCATGTGATGTACAAAGGTGTACAAGTAAAAGAACTCCCTTGTGGAACTGGTTATTTAAAGAAATTTTTTTCTTGCTGAACACTGTTGGATATTATGCAAAACTCCTTCTAGGAGAGACTCCTAATAAAATACACTGGCTGTTTCCACCCAATAGGATTCGTTTAAAAAATACTATGGTGATGAGTTTTCATGGCCTCAGACCCTCTGAGAGCAAGCTCACCATTAGCGAAACCAGGGAAAGAAGGGAGCCTGGACTGTTCCATATTAAATTAACCACTAGAGGGGCTGCACATGGAGTTTGAGCAAAGTGCATTGCCAGATATAAAGCTAAATAATTCAAATATGTGTGCCCCAAATGAAAATCAATTCTTTTTTATTTGAGCCTCCTTCATGGGATGGAAAGGTAAAACATGATAGTATTTTTTTCGAAGTGTTTGTTATACCTTAATCACTAAACCATTTATTTAAAATAAAGCTCTTAGGGGTTGCAATGGGAAGATACTATCCTCTTCTATGAGTAGCAATACCTAACCCAGTAATTGCACTAGCATCAGTGCAAGTGACAGACAACCAGCTCTGAACTGGCTAATTGCTAAGGAGAGTTTATTGGATCACAAACCTGAACAGTTGAGGACTTGGGCAGACTTCCTGTATGGTGTGATCCTGGGTTGAAGTGATGAAGAGAGAGAACTAATCTCTCTCCATCTCTTGTCTTTGTGTTGAACCCAAGTCCAAAAGAAAAGAAAAATGTGTGACCTTCTGGGGGACTTTTCAGTCTTGAGAATGCAACTCATTGGTTCTGATTGTGCTATATGCTCAGCCCAAACCAGTTGTGATGGCCAGATGGATGTGAGGGCCATATTTGTACTGCATGTTCACCCCTGGAACTGGAGCTGCCCAAAGGCTATGGACTGAGAGCAGGAGAGGGAATGTATCCCTTGAGAAAATTGGGGTACTACTTCCAGAAGATGGAATAGCTACCAGGTGATGAAATCAATGAGGCAACAACAAAGACAAAATTAGAACCAACAAGGTAAGAGAGGGTCATGCTTATAATTAACATGAAGTTTGGATCTGAAGAGACCATCCAGAGATTCAGGCTTTCACACAGCAGTGTTTAGAGGATGTAGAGAGGAAATCTTAAAGAATTCACATGCAAAAAATATATTAGAACTAATAAATCTGATCAATAAGGATGCATGATATAAGAAAAATCTTCAAAAACCAATTGTCTTTATATACACTAGCAGTGAAAAATCCAAAAAGAAATTAATAAAATTCCATGTACAAAAGCATGCAAAAGAATAAAATACTTAGGAATAGATTTAACAAAGGAAGTATAAAACTTATACACTGAAAACTAAAAAAAAAAAAAAATTGGAAGAAATTGAAGAAGATCTAAATGAATAGAAATAAATCTCGTGTTCATAAATTGGAACACTTAATATTGAGATTAAGACTTAGTATCATAATACATCGATAGTCCCCAAATTGATTAAAAATTCAGTGCCATCCCTATCAGCTGCCTCTTTTGCATAATTTGACAAGCTGCTCTGAAAATTCATATGGAAATACAAAGGACTCAGAATAGCCCAAGAGTTCTTGGCAAAAAAAAAAGAAAGAAAGAAAGAAAGAAGAGAAAAAAAAGAACAAAGGTAGAAAACTCAGGTTTCCTATTGCTAACTTACTACAAAGCTATTGTAATCAAGACAGTGTGGTATTGGCATAAAGGTACACATATAGATCAATGGAAGATAACTGAAAGTCTAGAAATAAAACTTTAAATTTTCTTCAATGTCATAAAGACAATTAAATAGAGGAAAGAATAGTCTTTTTAACAAATGATACTGGGGCAACTAGATATCCACATACAAAAGAAGGAAATTGAATCCCTACCTTACACCATATACAAAATTGGCTGAAAATAGTTCATAGATCTAAGAGCTAAGGCTATAAAACTCTTAGAATGAAATATAGGAATAGATTTTCATGACCTTGTACGAAGTAACAGTTTCTTGGATATGACACCAAAAGCACTAACAACTAAAGAAAAAATAGACTGGACTTCATCAAAATTAAGAATTTTTGTGTTTCAAAGGACACTGACAAGAAAGTGAAAAGACTCACAGAATGGGATAATATGTTTGCAAATAGTATTGACTGTATTGAATCTGACTTGTATTGAAAATTTATGAAGGACTCTCACAAATCAACAATAAAAAGACAAATATACCAATTTAAAAGTGGGCAAAAAATTTGAATAGTGACTTCTCCAAAGAAGATACACAAATGGTAATTAAGCCCATGAAAAGATGCTCAACATCATAAGTCATTAGGGAAATGCAAATCAAACCTATAATGAAATACCACTCATACCTGCTGGGATTATTTTAATAAAAAAGACAGTAACAAGTGTTGGCTAGGATGTGGGGAAATTGGGACCCTCATACATTGCTGATGGGAATGTAAAATGGTGCAGTCATCATGGAAAGCAGTTTGGCAGTTCCTCAAAAGAAACATAGATTTACTATATAACCCAGAAATTCCACTCCTAGGTATATACCTACAAAAGTTGAAAACATATGTCCATCCAAAAGTTATACAAAAACTTAGACATAGATTGAATGACACATGATTTATGACAGCAAAAAAGTGGGAACAACCCAAATGTCTATCCACTGATGAATGAATAGACAAAATGTGCCATATCTGTACAATGGAGTATTGTTTCAATCATAAAAAGGAATGAAGTACTGATTTGTGTTACAACATTGATGAACCTTGAAAACATTATGCTAAGTGGAGTAGTCAGACCCAAAAGGCACATATTATGTGATTCCATTTATATGAAATTTCCAGAATAGATAATTGATAGACAGAAAATAGATCAGTGGTAGCCAGAGACCGGGGTGGGGAGAATAAGTGACTACTAATAGAAATAGAATTTCTTTTGGGGGTGATAAGAATATTCTGGTATTAGATATTGGGAATGGTTGTAGAATTCTATAAATACACTAAAAACTATTGAATCATACTTTAAGAGGGTGACTTGTATGGTATGTGAATTATACCTCAATAAAGCCGTTATTTATTTATTTATTTTTTAAAAGCATGTTTGGAGGAGAATCTGATTAGTTCAATCCAATGCTGATTAGTTCAAAGGAGTTTTGCACACAGAGCTTGGGGTCAAGTCCTGTCTCCACCTCCAAAGCTCAATTATATCATCTATAAAAGGGGGAGCAGGAGAAATAATACTGATAGAGCATTTGTGAGGATTAAATGAGATAGTATGCATACAGTTCCTGAAACATAACAAGTAAACAAAAATGGAATCCAATAATAAATTTTGAATGCAGTCAGATAAAGCAAGGCTCACCGTTTTTAGAAATGAGATTTGGAGAAGAGCTGAGTGGTTTTAGTGATACATGACTCCTGGCCTTAAGTATGACAGGCAATGGGAGCCAACGGCAGCTGCATTCTTTTGCTCACCCCCAGCTCCCGTTTCTCTGTGCTTGTCTGCACTCAAAGGTATAACAGGCTCTACAGGAAGGATGGACAAATTTCCCAAGCATTCTCAGGGCCTGTAGCCACCAGCTCAGGGGCTCAGGAGAAGAAACGAATCGATAGCGATTGGTCTGCCTCCCTACCCTTTCTTCCCAGTGGTCTCCCTCACTGTACAGCAGAGACTGCTTCCTGGCATTGCTCATGGGGAAGAAATCAAAACCTTAATGTCCCCTGGTCCCTATACTCCACTCAGCTCGGACATGGGACTGTGGACTCTACAGAGGTGAGGAAGTTCAGGCAAAGAGCATATGGTCAAGAAAGGAAAAGAAGAAAGTCTAGCTGGGTCTGGATGATGCCACCCGAAGGCCGTATCTTTAAACCAAAGTTTACTTGGCATTTGCCACAGTATCTTATTGATTCTAAAAATCACCACAGATTTAATGACAACTTTTGGGGGTAGGGTGTGGGGTGGAAGAAGAAATACTGTTAAATTGTAGACAATTTGATTTTACTCATCAAAAAGAGCTTAAATTTGTCTTTAAAATTTGATTCCTTTTTCTTTCAAAACCACAATCCATTCTGAGTCAAGCCTCTTCCTATTCTGAATCCCAAGGCTCTACTGAATGACTTTGGACATTCCTGCAGAGTCATCTTGAAGTGCTGCTCTTTATCATGACTCACGCTACTTGACCTCTTTCGTGTTCTTAGGATTGATAATATAATTCTGAGTCAAACTGAAGAATATTGGTTTCTCATCTACAGTTTCTATTCAGTGAAACTTGTAATCCTTTAACTGAATTAGGTGCTGAAGAAGTTAAAAGGCTTCTCTGAAGTCACTGGAAGCTTTATGATAGATAGATAGACAGCTCCTGACTAGTCCTTCACAGTCCATTAATCAATTAACACCAGTCTCTCCTGGCTTTGATAATTCCATGATTTATTATGCCAAGACATTTGGCAAAGTTAGCACGTGCTCAGCAATGACAAGATAAAGCTTACTCATCTTCTTAGCAAGTTGTTTTTGGCTTCTCTCATGGTCTTTTGACCTATTTGCTCCTCAAGGTGTAAACTTTCTTATTTTTAGGAGCATCTTCCTTTGTGCATCCAGTGGGAAATACTGTCTTGAGTGATAGAAGAAGCCAAAGGAGCCAGATAGACCCTCTTTGCCACTTTCTGGCACCTGGAGTATACTTAAATCATATAGCCTTGGTCAACCAAAAGTTCAGGCCCATGACCTTGAATCTTGAGAGTCTAGTAATGAAAACGTCAAGGGTCCAGTGGCAGTGGCAGCCTTGAGAGTCTGGGAGCTCCTGCCTTGAGCATCCAGTGGGTAGCTGCATCAGTGATAGCATCCTCAAAAGAATGTTTCTGGAGAACATGTGGCTGTTAAACCTTTCTGGGCTTTACTTCTTTTCTCAGTCTGGTGTCCTGCTCTCCTCTTAACATCTGTGAACTTCTTACTGTTTTGTTTTTTTCCTAAGTAGGCTGGAGTTGGTTTCTCTTTGTTTTAAGAGTACCTGGGATTTGTTTTAATTCAGTGTGGAAAGGCACAGAGAAAGGGAAATGACTGCCATAAAGGAAGAAGTTTTTACTCATTGGTCCCTAGAAACAAGCACAGTGTGCCCTGCAGGGCTACTTGCAGAAATACCAGGGTTGGGCAGAAGGCAGAGGCCATGAGGGGACAAAGTAGGCAAGAGCCTTTATTGTGGTTTTCGTGGGAAGGCACCGGTGAAGAAGGATAAGTAGGCTTAACTAGTTTGAATAATTACAGCAGGCTTCAGTGTGTAGGGGCTGTCCCTAGTTGTCTGGTACCTGGCCCCGGGGGGGATTAGAACAGATGGATAGTTACCCAGAGTAGAGAGCCCCATAAGGGAGGCAGTTAAGGATATGGGCTCCAGGTCGGTTGGTTTGCATAGGAAAGGTATGCTCACAGGCATTTACTATCTCTAGGAACTGGCTATGCCGGGAGGGCCCCAAGATGTTGAAGCATCAAAGACAGAAACTAGAAAAAGTAGTTATTATACTATTGTTTACATTGGAGAACTCTGGATGTGCAACTTTCATTAAAAAAAAGGAGGGGGTTCTGATTTCAGAAGGTGAAACGTGGAAAATAAAGGAAAGCATGTATCTTACAGCCAAGATGACACGAAGAGGGTCAGGCACTGTTCTAAGCACTTTGCTTACATATCCTTACTGAAACCTCGTAGCAACCCTATGATGCAGCCATTCTTTTGACTCCGAATTTGTTCATGAGAAAATTGAGTTTCAGAGGTTAAGAAGCCATTCAGACATAGAGAGGAAAAGGCAGGACTTGAACTCTCATCTTTGTGACCCCAGAGCTGGGATTTGAACTGCCATGCTCACAACTTCTGCTTTGTGTTTCTTTTGTGGGGAGGTGGGGCTGGTGGTTGGGGAGAAAGAGGCCAGCGGAAAAGTCCAGATGACGGTATGGAGTAGCAGCTGGGGGAAGGACACAGATGTCACCTCCATGGGTCCAGCTACACAAAGGAGACAGCACCTTGTTTTATTTCCCATGAAAATTTTCTAACAAGTCAGAAGACAAGAGAATCCTAAAACGAAGCCCATGTGCCCATCATTATCATCACGGGGTCCGTCTTGTTTCCCCTTTACTGTCACTCACTCACAGGGTAGCCAGCCATCCCAGTTTGTCAAGGACTTTCCCAGCTTTTAGTACTGTTGTCCATTGTCTCAGGAATCCCTTCAGTTTCAGCAGGTCAAGATGATTGGCCGCACTATGGCCTCTCTCCCCTTGGATTATGTTGAAGCAATTCCAAGACAGGGTGCTATTTTATCTGTAAAGATCACAGAATGCATCTCTAAAACATAAGGACTTTTCAGAAACATAACCACAGTACCAGCATCACACCTATCATAAAATATCCAGTTACTGTCCACATTTCCTCAACTATCCTGAGTGTGTGTGTGTGTGTGTGTGTGTGCGCGCGCGCGCGCAATACCATTGATTTTATTGAATTAAACTCTACAGAAGGTCCATGTACTGCATTAGGTTAATAGATCTCTTGGGTCTCTACGTTTTAAAGTTCTTCTTCCCACGTTTTTCTCCATTTATCTATTTCAAGTTTCTGATCTGCTCATTGGGTAGAATTTCCAACATTCCAGATTCTGCTGATTCATAGCGGCAATATCATGCAACCTGTTCCTCTATCCTGTCTATTTCTTATGAGTTGGTAGGTAGATCTAGGTTTGGTTTTTGGAGGAGGAGGGGAATGGTAATTTATGTGGGCTTGTGGTACTTCCCAGTGCATTAAATCAAGATGCATATCCCTTCTGATTGACTTTCTTTAAGATTTACCAGTTGGGTATAGGTGGTATCAGCCTGATACACCCATAATAAAATTCTTCTTTAACTTTTTACCCCATTATTTTAGCCACCGATGAAATCACTGTCTAGATCCGTCATTTTTAAGAGGTGGAATGTGTTGATTTTCTAAGTCTCTCATTCCTTATTAGCTGAGGTTCTTTAAAAAAAAAAAAAAGAATTTTTTTGAGGTTTCTTAAGTATCATTTTGAACTCATTGATGCTTAACATATTTAATTATTTAATTTTTAAAAAATATTTTATTTGAGAGAGAGAGAGAGAGAAAGTGCGCTCACGAGCAGGGGGAGGGGCAGAGGGAGAGGGAGAAGTAGGTTCCCCGCTGAGCAAGGAGCCCAATGCGGAGCTTGATCCCAGGAACCTAGGATCATGACCTGAGCCAAAGGCAGACGCTTAACCGACTGAGCCACCCAGATGCCCCAACATATTTAATTATTTTAATTCATTGTGTATGTTCTTCTTTTTCAAGTTAAAATCAAACTACCTTTGGCCAGTAGGAATATCTTCTCAGAGACCTGCTTGTATCCTTTTGACTTCAGTGGTCTTTGCTAACTCTCTTGCCTTCTGGGACAATCTCATGTTCTGGGCTCATTCTTCATATTTTCTGACTGGATGAGGAATTGGCCACTTACCCAAGGAGCCCTCATTCCTTTTAGTGGGAAATGGTATTTAGAAACCGCAGTCTGGGCTGTGTCATTCTTTCTAGGCCTTTTATGTAGATAGGGCTAGGAAGTTGGTATTTTTAAAAGAAAAAACACATCATGTGTTCCTCCCGCTATCTCCAATGAACATTTAAGGTCAGAGGGCTTACCCAAGTTTTCTGATTCTGTACTTGGATATTGCTTCCCCATAACAAAAATCCTCAGCCGTAGTTACAGCAACATAAATACTCACTTGCTTTATCCTACAACATTCTTACAACAGTCCCAGAATAACAAAATCAATATTACAACTAAAAATATGATTTCTGAAAACAGCTTGCAATTTCTTTGCAGTTGTTTTTAACCTTAGGCTGTATCCCAGTGGGGAAATGCAGGCAAATTACTGTATTTTAAAATGGTTTAACATAATTCTTCACTGTGAAGCTACCAACCTGCTACACAGTTTAGTTCATTTATTTCATCTTGTTTTAGATTTTGTGGGATTGCTTCTTGAAAATTTGGTTTAATTTATTATATAATTTTGCTAAAATATTGTTTTACAAATATAAGATTTTAAAAAACATAAACTTGCTTAAAAAGTAAAATATCTAGAACAGATTGCATTCAGAGAAGTCTAGTTTCCATGCCTCTCCCCTCCACATCATGTTTTTTACCCCTTGCGTTAGGTAACTATTTTTGGTGTATTCTTTCACTGTTTTTCTTCCATGTAAGCAAGTAAATATCTATTCATATCTATTCCCTTTCTTAGATTAAAAAGTAGCATTCCATAATCATCGTTTCGCACCTTTTTTTTAAAGTAGGCTCCTCGCCCAGCGTGGAGCCCAGTGTGGGGCCTGAACTCATGACCCTGAGATCAAGACTTGAGCTGAGATCAAGAATCTGATGTTTAACCAGCTGAACCACCCAGGCGCCCCTGCACCTTACTTTTTTACATATGACTGCATCCTGGAGATCACACCTTATCACTATGTAGAAATGTAGGAAATTCTCATCATTTGTTGTAGTTATATTCTATAAAGTTGCCATCAACGCTGAACCTGAAAATCCTGAATCCTTGCTCCTAGGGAAATACATGGTTAGATTCCTGTGAGCCTCTCGTCACAAAATTTTTTTGTCAACCAACCAATACATAAACTTATTTTATGTGTGTTTCTATTTAAAGACCCCTTATTTAATATATGTTGTTAATTCATTAACATGGGGCTCAGACACTAACTCATGCCCAAACAAAGCTTATCTAACAAAACACACATATTTCTCTGCCAGGCAAATCACAGCTTTCTTTTGCTTAGGAACTCTTGATGGTACTTTGGCATTATGCTTGGGTATATTTTAAACAGTTAAAATCATCGGAAAGCACAAAAGTGTGAAAAATGTGGCACTAAATACTGTGTAAAGGACACAAGTTTATAGTATGAGAACTGAAAGAAGAAGGCAGAGAGTTACCTTGTTTGACCCTAACTGGGAAGGTACACATCAGACCACTCAAATGTTTTGCTCTTCTATGCATGTGCATGTCTGGGAATGACTGCAAAAAGTGCTATCAGTATTGACTTGGGAGACTCAAGTAAATTGTAGCTAGTGGGCTAATTGGCAAATACAGAATTGCAAATAATAAGCAGCAGTTGCATTCCTCATCCCTTTTATACAGTTGTGTAGTACTCCATCGTGAGCACGTACTGAGCACATGCTATCGTTTTTTTAATCGGTCCTCTGCTGATGGACATTTGGGTACTTTCCAGTCTTTTCTATTACAAGTAATACCACAATGAATAGGCTTATGCATTTGTGCACTCAAATTTTTGACCCCTTCTCCTTGGAACGGAGTCCTTGAAGTGGGATTGCTAGTCAAAGGGTAAATGGGTAGATAGTTTTTGTAAGCATTGGCAATTTCCTCTCCTAAAGGGTTGTAGCATTCTGCAATCCACCAGAATAGATGAAAGTATCTGTTTCCCACAGCTTCGCCAAAGGAATAAGTTGTCTATTTTTTTCTTTTTTTTTTGTATTTGCCAATCTATGCAGTTATTTCAAATGCAGTTTTAATTTGCATCTCTTTTATTCTCGGTGATACTAAGCATCTTTGCATATTGCTATGGGGCACTTGTATTTCTTCTTCTCTAATTTTTGGTTTACCTGTCTTGTGGGAGGAAATTAATATTCTCCGTGACATTGTGCATCTTTGCATATTGCTATGGGGCACTTATATTTCTTTTTCTGTAATTTTGGGCTTACCTATCTTGTGGAAGGAAACTTCTTCTTGGTAGGGAAGGTAGCAAATAAAGTAAGGTATTGTCAAAGTGGATTTTCCTAATCAGGAGGCAGAGGGATAAAAAAACACAACTAGTGTGCAGGATTCCCAGGACCAAGCAGGCGGCAGTGTTCAAGTAGGAAATGTAGTCACACCCTTGAGACCAGCTTGGTATGCTTAAGAGGTATTGGGCTCTCAGCCAATGGTGTGGAGCTTAAAGCTTATTTACACTGAGAGCAAGAAGTGTGGGAATGGAGGCTAGATTGGGAAACCATCAAGTCTAAGAAAAAGAGAGCAAGCAGAAGCCTTGCCATGAATCAGTTTAGTATGGTGGAGAAAGCAGATAATGGAATTGTATAGTGAAGGGCACTGGCTCAGAAATCATGCTACAATTAGATTCCTTTCCCCCCATTTCGTAGCTGTATGATCTTGCCCAAGTTTCATCATCTTCCTGAACCTCATTTTTCTCATAAATAGCAGATATGACCTCCTAGAGTTTCTGTGAAGATTAAATGAGATTTTTGCCTATGGGATGTTGCGCCATGCCTAACGAAACTGTAAGGGATGGCTAATACTACGATGTAGAGGAAACTCCCTACCTTCATCAGGACAGGCCGAAGAATTGAGGGAGGGCAGGAGTGAAGGTAGGGGCATGGATAGATCCACCCACGAAGAGCAGGGGTTGCAATGAGGTGGGGGAAGGCTCCCACCCCATGGATTGTGCTGCGAGAAATAGAAGGTGGATCATGACACTTTGCAGAGAAGGAGTTTTAAGAGGCTTCTTTAAAGGGCACAATTAGTATTTTTCTTTAATGTCTGTGTTGGATTTGAGGTCTTTGCCACCAGATCCAGCACACTCCTTTTTCAAGTATACTCTGATTTAGCTGTGGATCAGTTAGTCCTTCCCCATTTCAATCCATGTTTTTGGGTGGTGATGAGATCTCCCTCCCATTTTCCCTAACTACAGGGGAAGACAAGTGAACCAGGTCGAGGTTGGTTCATACTTAGATCTATTCATTTGCCATGGTGGTTAGTTCAGTGGCTAGTTATGTGACCTAAACAGAGCCAGTGAAGCATAATGAGCTTTTTGTTGGGCCTCCAGAGAAAGAGATTCTCACTCTTTCCACAAGGAATTTGAAGCCGAAAGGATGTAATTCTGAAAACATTGCAGCTGTCTCTGATCATAACGGAAGAACTTGTTTAAAGAAAAGAAAAAAGAAAATGAAGCCACCATGAGGTGCGTCAAGTTGCAATTTAAAGAAAGAGGAATTAGGTTTTGCGATACCATTTTAACCCTTGATCAAGCCACACCTGCAGCTTGTCCATCTCCTGAAATGTTCAGTTATGTAAGTGAATAAATTCTCTTTGTGCTTCGGGCAGTGTGGAAAGAGGTTTGTGTGACACCAAATGAATATTAACTGATGGAGTGACCAACGGATATTGCCCCCCCTTCCCAGTTTGTTTGATTTTTAAACACAGAGCACCTCTCATGTGCCAGGCCGCTGCTTATCTCGCTAGAAATTCAAAGCATCTTCCAGGTTCCAGGGAAATAGTTCCTTAATCTCCAGACACTGAAAGACTGGGAAACAAGCTCAGGATGACTCTTGCGTACTAAATTTTTATCCAATCAATTCTACCTTGAGAGGCAGCAGGTGTAGCATTTCATTACAGTCACTCAAAACTCCGAGCTCTTGTTCCCATCTCTGATCTGGCTCCTGCCTGCCGGCACTGATGTGGCCTGTTGAGAGACTATTATTAAGATAGAATTTGTATAGATTATTTTCAAGCTAACAAAAGAATTTCCTTGTTATTTATTCACAGGGCCTAGTGTGCAATATAAATTTAGCCAATTTGAAGAGCCTGGTTCAATGATCTTGTTAGAGAGAGCCAAAGGCTATTGTCTGCTGTTCACACCGAGATGGAGCCCCTGCTGGAAATCTCATTTCTAATTGCAGAAGGGTCAGTTTAGAATTCAGAGAGACCCCTGCTTCCCAAGCTTATAGAGCATAAAGAAGCAATGTGTTCTGAATCCCTGGAGAGCTTATAACTTCCGGGATGCAATAAAACTGAACGTTCACTTGGTCCACCCCCTGTAGAGAACCCTCTGGAATCCCTTGCCTAACACATATGGCAGAAACAAAATTGGGAACTGGCCAGGAGATGTCCCGGAATTGACCCAAGATGAAAACATGCATGAGACCAGGGGCTCCTTAGCTCAGGAATTTGGCTCCTGTCTCTTGGGATTGTGTGGTTTGTGAGCATGATAATCTCAGAATGGCAGACTGTTTTGTTTTTGTTTTTTTAATCATCCCAGAAATCCCAAAGTTACTAACCTATTTTAAAAATTCTATCTATGCTTATAATAATGGGTTGGTATTTATATTCTTATATGTTTATTAAAAATACCTAGTAAATATTGAAAAGTGTGAAGAAGAAATATCATACTAATGAGAGATAGTCATCATTTACTTTGATATGTCCATGAAAAGTGCTTGGCATGGAGGAAGCCCTATTTTGGTGTTAGTTATAATTGTTGGTGTTGCTTACAAAAAACAGTGGAGGGGTGCCTCGGTGGCACAGTCGGTTGAGCATCTGTCTCTTGGTTTCCTCCCAGGTCATGATCTCAGGGACATGAGATCAAGCCCCGCATCCGGCTCGCCACTGAGTGGGGACTCTGCTTGAGATTCTCTCTCCCTCTCCCTCTGCCCTTCCCCCTGCTTGTGCACACACACACTCTCTCTCTTTAGAATAAATAAATCTTTAAAAAACCCCAAAACAGGGCGCCTGGGTGGCTCAGTTGGTTGGGCGGCTGCCTTCGGCTCAGGTCATGATCCTGGAGTCCCGGGATCGAGTCCCGCATCGGGCTCCCTGCTCGGCGGGGAGCCTGCTTCTCCCTCTGACCCTCCCCCCTCTCATGTGCTCTCTCTCATTCTCTCTCTCTCAAATAAATAAATAAAATCTTTAAAAAATAAATAAATAAAAATAAAAAAATAAAAAACCCCAAAACAGTGGAAACTGTTTATAGGGTTTTATTTATGGCTTTGTTGCTCTTCATAATGGATGTGTTTCCATGCCTTGAAAAACATTTCCATTGTGTTATTTTCAGTAGCCATGTAATAATTTTCTATTATGTGAATATACTATAATTTATTTACTGAAATCCCCTATTGGTGGATATTTAAGGTCTCTCTCTCTCCCTCTCTCTCACCCTGTCTCATTTTCTCTTTTAGTTTTTCTAAGTGTGCTATTGTAAAGAATACTATGCTTAGCATTTTTTATGGAAAAAAAAAAAACTGTGCACATGTCTTTTATGGCTCCCAAGGATAAATGCCTAGAAGTAATTACCTCCAGGTCAAAGAGCATGATCATTGTAAGACATCTAATGTGTATTACTAAATTGCCCTCCAGGAGCCTTTCAGTATTTTATACACCCACTATTTATATATGTTACTTCAGGCATGTTGTTTAACTTCTCTGAGTCTTCATTTCTAAACATGAGAAAGAGGCATAACAATAACCGATTGTAATCATGAGAATGAAGAGTTACACACATATATATATACACACACACACACATCCATATATATATCTATGTATCTATTTCTATGTATAGTAAGCACAGTGGTGGTCAGTGGAAGTTATTAAAATTCTTGACTTTGCCGTTCTCTAGATTAAATGAAATAATGTACACAGATGTCCTTTGTCACCTCTTGGCCGTGTTCTAAACATCTTAATTCTTTCTTGGGGTATGGAAACCAAAAGCAGATATAGGATGTCTTGTTAAGTATTATTATGAGGATTCTTGGCCGTAGACCATCTACCTCCTTGATAGAAAACTATGATTTCCTCATCTCTTCTATCAGGATACATAGAAGACCCATGCAATTTGTATTTTTTTGTTCATTTTAGAAATGAACTTCTATGTAGATCATGGAATAGCAGGGCGAGGGAAATTAAAATCTTACCATTTGACACCAGATATCATTCTAGAGAAGTTAGAAGTCTGTTATATGCAGAGAAACTGTTCAGAAGGGTTATTTCCTTTGTGTGTGGGGGGAAGTGAGAGGATGGGCTGAAATACAAAAAAAGCCCTGTGCCCCAGATTTGAAGTGATGCTAGGGCAGATAAGCAAGCAAGCAAACAAAAACAACCCCAGTCCATCTGAGCAGTGAAAAGGGTGCTTAGGAAAAATATAAACTTTGGGAATGTTGGGAATCCTCAGGAAGGACAAGATGTGACGTTGGAGTTCAGGGTAATTTAATCTAGATCTCTAGAGAGGGCAGAGTGACCCTAGATAATTCTGTTACTCTAGAAAATGAAGCCACTGTGAATTAGAAACCTAGAGACTTTTTTTTTTAAAGATTTTATTTATTTATTTGATGGAGACAGAGATAGCGAGAGCAGGAACACAAGCAGGGGGAGTGGGAGAGGGAGAAACAGGCTTCCTGCTGGGCAGGGAGCCTGATGTGGGATTCGATCCCAGGACCCTGGGATCATGACCTGAGCTGAAGGCAGACGCTCAACGACTGAGCCACCCAGGCGCCCAGAAACCTAGAGACTTTATGAGAGAAACACATTCTCTGTATTTTTCCTTGTGCCACCCATGTACAGAATCTTTCACAGAAGGGAACCCCCAACAGATCTCCTACTTAAACACGGCAGATTGAACTTGTCCATTTATCTCTATTCCTTCGTGGGAACTCCCTCATAAATGGCACTGAAGGGATTGAAATGGTATAAGTAGAGTGAGAAATTAAAATAAGAGAGAAGACAATCATGGATAAGGTATGTCAACCAAGTTTTGAGCAATGGAATGAGGATCAATGAATGGTAACTAAAGTAACAAAGTGAAGAAAACCAAAATCTAAGGACTTGTCAAGGAGGGGATGGGGACATAAATAAAAATCAAGGTGATTTGGGTCACAAAACCTCAGAAGGTTTCAGGAATTGGAGGTACCACCTACCTCAGAAAGCATGAGCAAAGGATGGACTGGTATCAGGAGAGTCAGTTTGATAGACCCTCAGACTCCCAGCTCCATCCTGGGAAGCTAGGCAGGGAATGGGAAGGGAAGATTCAGAAAAAACTGAATCAGGATGGCTCTTTATTCAGAAATATTAAGCACAGAGAGTGGTGGGCATGCTCCTGGAATGTAGGCAGCTGGGATTATTCCTCCAGACACAAAATTAGAAGAATCTTCTTGAAAGAAACAGAAAGAACCCCCAAAAAGATAGCTATAGATACTAACATTTGGGATTATTGCAGGAGAATAGCTTGGTCCATGAGAGTGAAATTCTTTCTTGAATTTCAACTGATGAACTCTGTCCACAGATCCTCCAATCAGTATGTGAGTGTGACTGTATGTGTGTGTGTATGTGTGTGTGTTTGTGTTTACTTCATTCAAATATTAGTGCATTGCAAAGTGTTGTTAGCCATTTGAGGAAAGTTTTCATGAGAAAAAAACTAAAACATACAAACAGTAAAATGGAAGTTGAGAAAAACAGAGACAATGCAAGAAGCAAAAGAAAACTTCAAATACATAATAATTATGATTCTCACAGAATTTAGAGAAAATATTTCATTGCTGCAACAAAAGAAGCATGCTATAAAGGGTGAGCTGTAAGAGCACAAGAAACAACTCTTACGAATTAAAAATATGAAAGATAAGGCAAACTTTTAAAAGCATAGTTGAAAGAGAAAGTTCAGGAAATTTCCAAGAAGGTAGAAAGAACAGTCAAAGAGATGTAAATTAGGGAAGATTTCAGGAAAGTAGAGGAATAGTTCAAAGGTTGTATATATAACTACCAGAAATTGCAGAGAGAGGAAACAGAAAATGTCAGAGAGAAGCTTATCAAAGAATGAATGCTGTAAAATTTCCCAGAAGTAAAAGGTATGAAGCTCCAGCCCTAGAGATTTACTGAGTACCCAGTAAAATAAATTTTCAAACTCAGTATAAAGCACATCATTTTTAAGTCACAGAATGCTGAGGATGCAGAGATAATCCTAAAAACTTCAAGGGAATAATAGCAGGTCATATGAAAAGGATTAAGAATAAGGAATTGACACTGGGCTTCTCAGCAGAAATACTAGAAGCTAGAAGACAATAGATCCCTGCTCTCAAAACTATAACCTAAAATTTGATGCCCACTCAAACTATTACTCAAGAGTGAAGACATAATGAAAACTATTTTTAGACTGTAGAAATGTCAAATCATAGTGTTGTAACTAATGAAACTAATACAACATTCTATGTCAACTATACCTCAAAGTAAATTTTTAAAAATTTACCTGAGAAAGCTTTTGGACTATGTGCCTTTTTTTTTTTTTTTTAATTTTATTTATTTATTTGAGAGAGAGCACAGGCAGGAGGAGCAGTAGAGGGAGAGAAGCAGACTGAGCAAGGAGCCTGATGCGGGACTCGATCCCAGGACCCTGGGATCATGACCTGAGCTGAAGACAGACACTTAACCAACGGAGGCACCCAGGCGCTCCACTATGTGTCTTTCTTAAAAAAAAAAAAAAAGGGAAATCAAGAACAAGGAAAATATGGAAGCATGGAAATGGGATTCAGCAGAGCCAAGAGGTTAAAGACAGTCCTAGGAGGATGGGAAGGTGATGAAGGGGAGGAGGGAAGTAGGTTATGTGGGACGACCCTTACATAGGAGATCTGCGGAGCAACCCGTCCATATTGGAGAAGATGACCCAGGTGTCATTGCCTGATATCTTTACCTCCTAGGTAGAGGACTGAGAGCTTACTGATGAATTTCATCATGTTAAAATTTGTTTGGAGTTGTGGTGGAGATTTCAGGGAAGAATTCATATTAGGTGCCTAGACAGTCAGTCAAAAAGGAAGAAAGGCAAGAACTTCGGGAAAAACCGAACCTGAATGGGGGAGAAATGGAATCATTGTCCTCTGTTTGGCTCAACAGCCAGAGTGATGCACATGCTGATTATTGATTTAGCCAAAAATGCAGTATTACAGAATTGGCAGGATATGAGGGTGGGGGAGGGAGGAGACTACATTTTTTAATACTGTTAACAGGAAGTTAAAATTGATAAATTAAGCGGGCACCTGGGTGGCTCAGTCGTTAAGCATCTGCCTTCGGCTCCGGTCATGATCCCAGGGTCCTGGGATCGAGCCCCGCCTCGGGCTCCCTGCTCAGCGGGAAGTCTGCTTCTCCCTCTCCTGCTCCCCCTGCTTGTGTTCCCTCTCTCGCTGTGTCTCTCTCTGTCAAATAAATAAAATCTTTAAAAAAAATTGATAAATTAAGAAACAATGGTAATCATATTAAATGTATAATCATATTGAATATATAAATGTACCAAAGTAACAAACTGTGTATCTTAAATTTACTAACTGCAACATGTCAAATTTATCAAATTAAAAAAATAAAATAATGAACACATTTCCATCCAAAAAAAGAAAAGAAATGAAAACAACAGAATGAGCATGTTATTTTGAAGGGAAACTAGAAACTACCAGGAATGGAAAAAAGTTAGAAGTTATTTCCTCTGGGGAGCATTCTTTAGTGGTGGGGAGGGGTGAGGTAGGGGATGGCCTTTTATTTTATTTTATTTTTAAGCCTTTTAACACTCTTTTTGAACTATAAACACTTGATACTTTGATAACAGTAAACATTAAATTTAGAAAAAGAAGATCAGGATTTGAATAGGATTTGGATCTGCCAAAATCAGAACAGGATTTGGCCACCAGTATTTGAAGGTGAACCTTTGGTGAGACACCTCACCTTTCAACTTTTGCATTCGGCAATTACCGAACACTGATTTTGTGCCAGATTCTGTCACCTATGATATTTCATGTATTCTCCCTATCAACCCCTCCAGGTGGGCACTTTTATCCTCACTTTGCAGAAGCTGAGACTCAGGGAAGTTAAGTAACCTTGTGAGTAAATCTCAGCATGGACTCAAGCACATAATGTCCCAAAGTCATACTGTGCCCATCAACCCAGGCTGCCTTTCTGTAGTTAGTGTCTATGCTCCAAACTCACTATAGAATCACAGAATTTTAAATTCAGGAGTCTTACAAATCATCACGTTCAAAACCTTTCATTTTGTCAGTGGGTAAATTCAGGTTCTGTCACTTGACTGAAGAGATGTGATTATTAGCAGCTGACCTGGCCCGGCGTCTGCAACTTCTTTTCATCTACATGACACTGTCGACATTGTGGGGAAAAGTCAGGAAGTTAGGGCTCCTCTGGTGAACAGAAATCACAGCTATTTATTTATCCTCAGAATAACCACATGTGGCTATTTCAAGAAGAGAGAAAAGTGGAACTCCAACAATGAAAAAATTTTAAAAGATTTTATTTATTTATTTGAGAGAGAGAGAATGAGAAGTGGCGAGGGACAGAGGGAGAGAGAGAGAGAGAGAAGCAGGCTCTCCGCTGAGCAGGGAGCCTGATGCGGAGCTCTATCCCAGGACCCTGGGATCATGGCCAGAGCTGAAGGCAGATGCTTAATTGACTGAGCCACCCAGGCGCCCCTCCAACAATGGAAATTTTGCGGGATCTGGAGGTCTGGGTATGTGGCCGTGGTCTTGCTTCCTCTGAACTGTATTTTGTGCCCCACGTAACATCCTGGAGAAGTCCTCTTAAGCTTCATGAAGTAAGATGTGATAACCCCCCAGGGACGAGAGTCTCCCGGGCCCGCGTCACCTGCTTTTCCTAGAGGGGCTTCCTGACACGAACCCTGTTGTAGCATTCCAGAGCAGAAGAGCCCAGAGTGAAGCAACCACAGCAAAAGACCTCAGTGTTTATTGAACACCTACTATGGAGGCACTGTACTGGGAACTTTATGCTCATGACTTCATTTTATGCTTCGGGCAACTCTGTAGGTACCACTGTTACTTGTATTTGACAGAGGAGAAAACTGAAGATCAGAGAAGTCAAACTTTTAAGAAGGGTTGGGGCCTGGAGAAAGTCCAGATTACCTGACTCCAGGCCCCCTGCACTTCATGGTTATGCTGGCCAGTCTCGTTCTTTTTCTACCACTCAGGATGACTCTGAAGCAAAGCAGACCAAGTCAGTGAACTAGACCCCCATCCTCTACTATGCTTGTGCTGTTTCTTTTGCCTGGAGCATCCTTGCTCTCTGGCCTGCCTGACTTCCAACATACCACCTTGCTCTTGTGCCTGATTGTGTCCTGTTAATCCTCTAAGGCTAGATTTGGACATCATCTTCCCCGGCAGTCTTCTTCACACCCATCAGCCTGGGTTAGAAGCTCATCCTCTTACTGTCTCTTGTTGCTTACCATCGTGGTTTGTCATCATTCACCTGCCTGTCTCTTTCCCACCCCATGATGATGGCTGTGAGGGGCTGGACCAAGTCAAGTGTCCTTACACATTGTGGTGGACTGAATAACGACCCACCTTCCCAAGGAAGACCTTGTCCCAGTTGTTGGAGCCTGTTGGCATGTTACCTCGCAGAGCAAAGGTGGACCTCGATATGGGGAGATTTGCCTGGGTTATCCACGTGGGCCCAGAGCAATCACGGCGTCTTGTAAGAGGGTCAGAGTCAGAAAATGGAGAGGGTGGAGGGGTGGACTTTAAAGATGGGGGAAGATCCCACAAGCAAGGAATGCTCTAGGAGCTGGAAGAGGCAAGGCAGTGGGTTCTCTCCTAAAGCCTTCCGAGGAAACAGCCCTTCTGACACCTTGATTTTAGGACTCCTGGCCTCCAGAGCCATAAGATAGTAAACGTGTGTTATTTTAAGCCACTAAGTTTGTGGTGATTTGTGACAGCAGCCGTAGGAAAGGAATGCACAGCTCTAGGGCTTCGATGGTCCCCGACACATGGTAGGCACTGGATGAATATTTTCTCAAGGAGTTGAAGAAGTCATTTGGAAAGCAAGGTTTGTGTCTCTGTCCCACATGCACCCCTCTCTAGGTAAAGGTTTATGAGTAAGCAGTAAACAAACGGTGGAAAGGACATTGCTCTGAAAATCTTGAGTGGGGATTTTACTGTTGTAACCAGCCGACACTGTTGAGCAGCTTCTCTGTGAGTAAATCCAGTGGATTTACTCTGTGACTTGGGAAAACCTGTTTAATCTCTCCAGTCCTCTGTTTTCTCAAAAGTTAGTCCAGTATTCTTCCTGACAATGAAGTTCATAAAGACAGATGATGTTATTCAGCCAAAATATTCCTCAGAAGACAAGATACTATATAAATACCAGGTAGGACCGTTGTTGCATTAATAATAAATACTTAAGAAATAAATCCATGTTTTCAAAAACAAAGCAAGACACCCAGAGCCACGTGTCACTTAGGGAAGGTTGTACTCTCTTCCTGAACTAAAACACTTACTGCTTTTAATAGCTTCACTTTTTAATACTCTGTAACTTAAAAAAATGGGGCACACGACTTTTGGATTAAATATTAAAATATTAAATATTAAATTGGACAGCAGAAATCCATCACATACTTGAACCTGCCTGGTTTACTCAGGGTCTCATAGGTACTCTAAGAAATCTAATCATTGTTCATATTCACTGAGGTCGTTTCGTTTTGTTTTTTTTTTTTGCCAGACACACAGGCACCGTATACATCTTTTTATTGATCAATCTCAAAGAGTTGAATGAAACAGACCAACTACTAGCATCTGTACTTGACATAGCCCATCTAGCATGATGAATCTAGAGGTTACGTTTTAATAGACACGGCCCATTATTCTGAATGAGGGAGTGGGGCGTGCTTTGTCTCCTTGGTCCATGCCCATCTCTTCTTGACTCCTCATGGCAGCAGGTTTATGAAGCCTGAGCTGCAACCCCGGGCCTGATCGCTGTGTACGTTTTGACTGCAGCAATGGTCTAACGACCCTCTGGGCATCATCATCATCCAAACTCCAGCTGCGCTCAAGTAAGGCCCTTAGATCCTGTGTACCTGATTGATGAAGTCTGGGGTTTCTGTACCCAAGGAAAACAACTCTGAAGTTTATCTTCACTCTCTCTGCCTCCCCCGTCTGAGTGTCAGATCCTTGCTCAGAGACTCAAAGCCTTCTGCCATTCAAAATCCGTTCTTGGCAAGGGAGCTGATGCTAGTTATTTATAATTCATCCATTAAGGTGAACCATGTGGTTTAGTGAAAAGACAGAGAGACCTAACTCCACTGTTGAGCTGAATGAACAAGAGCCAGTTTTTTGGGCGCCTGGGTGGCTCAGTTGGTTAGGTGACTGCCTTCGGCTCAGGTCATGATCCTGGAGTCCCGGGATCGAGTACCGCATCGGGCTCCCTGCTCGGCAGGGAGTCTGCTTCTCCCTCTGACCCTCCTCCCTCTCATGCTCTCTGTCTCAAATAAATAAATAAAATTAAAAAAAAAAAAGAGCCAGTTTTTTCACCTTTGAAACTACTTCCTCATCTGTTAAAGAGGATGGGAGAATTCAAATGTGATAACGTTTCCATTGCCGGTACGTAACCATTCACAAGCTGGGAGGTATCAATTGGGTAACATTTCCGTTAGTGATCTGATCAGTGTAATTCTAAACCCCAATGCTGGCCTGGTAGTAATTCGTCTGAGCGTGTGTTGGAGGGTGTATGTAGTGGGAGGGGGGAGAAGAAGAGTGCTTCTCCCTCATGTGACACTCAACCACAGTTGTCCCATGCTGTCTGAGGACTGGCTTCGCAATTATAGGTCTACAGTTGACATGCACGTGCGCAGTCGGTAATCCAAGATGCAACTAGTGCTCAGTGGGCTGGGTCACCTGAAGTTCCCAGGCTTAGCCACAATCTGTGTGCAGAATCAGCTCCTGTGACTATTGAGATTGTGGCATTGAACCAAAATAACGGATCATGTTTCCCTTTTATTTCGTAGTGAATCAGAAGGGACTTTCATATGTTTTCATGTTCACTGGTCATTCAGGGCCATCTTTGTTCATCAAAGGTAGTCTACTATCATTGAAACTCAAAACAATAAGGGTTCCATTCTCCTTATGGGAATTTGCCCATATCCATTGGTTATCCTAATAACCATTGAATTTCACATCCTAAGGAATCATAGAACGAGGTGGTCTTTGTCAAACCATAATCTTGTTCTGATAACATAGATAAAACATGGCACAGTGGCGGGTGCACAACTTCCTTCTGATTTCCCTTGGAACACATTTATAGTTACCTTCTGAATTTCTCTGTTTCTCCAAAATTTCCCCATTCTTCCAAGCTCAGCCAAATGCCACCTCCTCAGTGGTACTTTGCCTAGCTATTCCAGATCACAGTTGCCTATTTTTTCTTGGAATCCTTTTATTAGCTAATTCACCTCTTTCAGTCTTCCTGTACAGATGGTGTATTTCTATCTCTCATATTGTCTCATATTGTTATATTCATGTAACAACATGAAATAAACACAGTAAATTTTACATGTTGGACCTTGGACCAAGCCCTTTACATATTTTATTCATTAACAGACATTTGTAGAGCAAATACTCACATCTAGTGCTACCCTAGGTTGCTGAATATACAGTACTAAGACATGCCTGGTTTCTACATTCTTGGACAGTATGGTTTTGATCGGCCATGGCGATTATAGGTGGTGGCCTGCTTCTGTATGGTCCATGAGCTAAGAATGTTTTATTTTATTTTATTTTACATTTTTTAAAGGGTTATAAAAAAAAAAGAGTGAGAAAACTTGCAACAGAGACCTCACGTGGCCCACAAAGACTCAAATATTCACTACCTGGCCCTTTATAGAAAAAGCCCGCTGACCCCTGGTGATCTCGCTTTATCTTCCTAACTGTCCTGCAGGATAGATTTTTTTTGTTATATGTATTTTACTTATGATGAACAAAACTGAGGCTCCAGGAGGTGAACTTTTTTTTCAAGATGATTCAATTAATAACTTTTCTGAGCTGGCATTTCAAACTAGAATATGTGTAGTTTATCTGGGGCCAATACCTGTTTGTTCATACTAGACTTGGTGGGAGAGACGAGTGTTCAGATTTTAGTTGTGCCCAGTGTAACTATGGAAACCCCTTATCCTCCTGCCTCCGTGTTCTTTCTGAAATTTTATTAATCCACCATAGTGGTCAAGCCTTGATGGGCTCAAGAAAAAATACTTTGAAGGGTGCCTGGGTGGCTCAATCAGTGAAGCGACTGCCTTCAGCTCAGGTCATGATCCCGGAGTCTCAGAATTAAGCCCCACATCAGGCTCCCTGCTCAGTGGGGAGTCTGCTTCTCCCTCTGCTCTTCACCCCACTCTCATCCTCTCTCTTACTCTCTCTCTCTCTCTCAAATAAATAAATAAAATCCTAAATAAAAAAAAAAGACTTTGATGAGAAGGTGGCATGGTGATCTTAGAATTTGGAGCCTTAGTAATTAGTCCTCTCTGGGCCTCAGAATCCCACAACCTAAATTATAGCAGTTGGAAAGTTTGACTTCTAAAGTACCTCCCAACCTGAAAATTTCTTTCCAGGGATATGTATCCTTTATTCCAATTAGATTGTACACATTTATCTTTATCTCTACAGTGGTAACTGTGGACCAACTGAATAATGGTTAAATGTTTTGTATTGGGAGCACATGAAGTCCTATGCATACCTCTAAAAAGTCTTATTAATTCTGTTGGAAGGGTTGTTGGCATTATTTCATGTTGTTCTAGCTTGTACTTTGTCATAAGGAGGGCGAAGAGTCTAAGACAACCAGAATGGGTGATGACCAATTCCTAATGGTGACCAATGAGCCACTCCCTCCCCCACCCCCCCCCAGGATATCCAAAACTGACAGCCACTCTGCCTGCAGTTTTTATTCTGACCCCCAACCACATTTACGTTGGCCGACAGGAAGTGTGTTTTGTGAATTTGCAGTGGAGAATGTGCTTGCTGAGGTACCTGACTTGTATAGACATGACCCAAATAGCTTTTAAGGAGACACTTACCCATCTGTACTTTACAGCCCTTTCCCCAAATCTGGTTCTCATTATCCTGCCTAGGTCTTGCTTGTCTGGATCAGGTTGTTGGAGATCTGAGAGGGAGGTAAGAGATCTGCTGTTTAATGGGAACAGATGATTTGCATTCCCAAATGTTTTTGAGGACAGTGGCTCTCTGTCTGGGCTGTGTATTAGAATCATCTTAGGAGCTTTTAAAAATGCCAAGGCCTGGGTCTCATACCCACGGATTCTAATTTAATTGATTTGGGTGGGCAAACAATTTTAAATCTCCATTGGGTATTTTAATGTGCATATGAGTTTGAAAACCACCATTCTAAGAAAAGGTACACATAGATCAAATGGTATAGTAAGTAAGGTATCGAATTCTGGATTACTCAATTTAAGATAGAATCAAACTCTTATGCTTTTATGTAAAAAGAATATACATTGTAACGTTTTAATTTCTGATCTTACAATGTACAAAAGTTAAGGTTTCGTGGATTCTCTCAAAGAAAAACTACTGGGTAAAACCTGCTTTGGTACTTTTTTGCTAGCTCACTTTGAAATACCCAGGCAAAATGGAGGGTAGGTGAACATAGATAACCATCCTTGACAGTGTTTTTAATGATTTACAGAGCTAGCCCAGTTTCAGTTGTGTTCACGGCTTTTTAAGCCATACTTGTGTATACACATTTCATATTATTGTTTTAAAACATGGATTTTGTTATTTACTAACCATATCCATTTTGTTTCCTGAGTTTTGAAATTTCATTTTAGTTTTTTAAAAAATATTTTATTTATTTATTTGACAGAGAGAGAGAGAGAACAAGTAGGCAGAGAGGCAGGCAGAGGGAGAAGGAGAAGCAGGCTAGGCTCTTTGCTGTGCAGGGAGCTCGATGCAGGGCTTGATCCCAGAATCCTGGGATCATGACCTGAGCCGAAGGCAGACGCTTAACTGACTGAGCCACTCAGGTGCCCCTGGAATGGGCTTATTTTTAGAGAAGAGTCCCCCACATGGCTTGCGGTTAGTGCATGTTGTAAAGGCATGTCTAAGCTGATTGTGGAATCCTGGTCTCCTGGGAAAACAGTAAGGGCTTAGGAACAAATCGAGATGTACATGATTTTATTCTGCAGATGACATTGTTCTTAATTCAATTCAACAAACATTTATTGGGCATTTATTATGTCCCTAGGGTAGAGTTAGGTAGTAGGGATAAGGGATGAACTCATAGACCTTGACTTCAGTAGCTCACAGCCTGGTAAGGAGGAAATGTGTAAATGACAAATTGCATGCAATGTGTTAAGAGGAGCCTGTGTGCAACGTGCACGGGGAGCCCAGAGGGAAGGGATGGTTGTCTCTGTCAGGTGGAAGGAGGTGGTTGGTCGGGGATAATTTGGTTTATGGGCCAGAGACACACATGAAAGAGGACAAAGGGAAAGTGAAGCTGTTATAAAGGTGCGGAGAGAATCTTATCAAAACAAATGCCAGAGGCATCATGGAAACTGTAGAATCACCAGGAATTCCCACTTGGTCTCTCTGACCACATCATCTCTTTTCTCTTCAGTCCAGCTTCTCCTCTGGCTCATCTGCTCATCATAGGTCTGCTTATCTACAGGTCTTCTAGTTCAGCCATTAATTACTTCTCCATGCCCCAGTGCCAGATACTCAGGGGGAGAGAGGGTGATGGGCTCAATTAGGGTCATGTGCCTGCTTTGGTCTAGTTAGCTGAGTCCAGGGACAGGGTCACCAAGTAGGTACTATGGACTTTTAGCAAGGTAGATTTTTATTTTTTTAATTTTATTTATTATTTTTTTGAACATGCATTTCTTTATTTTTTTTCTTCAAATTTTTATTTAATTCTAGCTAGTTAACATACAGTGTAATATTGGTTTCAGGAGTAGAATTCAGTGATTCATCACTTACAAAGAACACCCAGTGCTCACAGTCCCTTGGTGGTGCAGTTGGTTAAGTGTCCAACTCTTGGTTTCAGCTCAGGTTGTGATCTCAGGATTGTGAGATTGAGACCCGCGTGGGGCTCCGCACTAGGCACCAATTCTGCCTGAGATTCTCTCTCCCTCCCCCCTGCTCTCTCTCTCTCTCTCAAATAAATAAATAAATCTTAAAAAAAAAAACAATACCCAGTGCTCATCGTAACAAGTGCCCTCCTTAATACCCATCACCCACTTAGCCCATCCCTCACCAGTCTCCCTCCCTCAACCCTCAGTTTGTTCTCTATCTTTAAGAATCTCTTATGGTTTCTTCCCCCCCTTTTTTTTCTCCCCCCTCCCATATTTTCATCAGTTTTTTTATGAGTGAAATCATATGGCATTTGTCTTTCTCAGACTGACTTATTTCACCTAGCACATTTTGCACACTTGCACACCAAGTCTCTAGCTCCATTCATGCTGTTGTGAATGGCAAGATTTCGTTCTTTTTGATGGCTGAGTAATATTCCATTGTGTATATATACCACATCTTTATCCATTTGTCAGCTGATGGACATTTGGGCTCTTTCCATAGTCTGGCTATTGTGCATGTACCCCTTTGAATCTGCATTTTTGTATCCTTTGGGTTAATACCGAGTAGGGCAATTGCTGGATCATAGGGTATTTCTCTTTTTAACTTTTTGAGGAACCTCCATACTGTTCCCCAGAGTGGCTGTACCAGCTTGCATTCACACCAACAGTGTAAGAGGGCTCCCCTTTCTCTGCATCCTGGCCAACACATGTTGTTTCTTGTGTTGTTAATTTTAGCCATTCTGACAGGTGTGAGGTGTATCTCATTGTGGTTTCAATTAGTATTTCCCTGATGATGAGTGATGCTGAGCATCTTTTCATGTGTCTGTTAGCCATCTGGATGTCCTCTTTGGAAAAATGTCTGTTCATGTCTTCTGCCCATTTTTAACTGCACATTTGTTTTTTTGGGTGTCAAGTTTGGTAAGTTCTTTGTAGATTTTGGATACTAACCCTTTAGCAGATATGTCATTGGCAAATATCTTCTCCCATCCCGTAGGTTGACTTTTAGTTTTGCTGATTGTTTGCTTCCTGTGCAGAAGCCTCTTATCTTGATGAGGTCTCAATAGTTCATTTTTGCTTCTGTTTCTCTTGCCTCTGGCGATGTGTCTAGTAAGAAGGTGCTCCAGCCAAGGTCAGAGAGGTTGCTGGCAAGGCAGAGTTTTTTAAAAAGCCACTGTAAGGAAGGAGGAATTAGCAGAGCAGTCACTACCTGGGCACCCAGTGCCGCTGGCTTTTTGGCACTAGAACAACTAAGCCATAAAGGAAGTAGATCAGGAGTGTTTTATCCTCATCCGCATGTACATGCACAAACTTAGAAGCTGTTAACTGTGTAACAGGTCTGAGGAAAGTCTTTTTTTTTTTGCCATTTGGTGATGACAGGCCTCAGCAGTGTCTCCCTTCCAACAGAAAAATGGGATAGATCTCAAGTAGTCTGAGAAGGACTGGAAGCTTTGTTTTGTTCATAGCACAGCATGTCCTAGATTGCACTGTGCTCCTGAGGATTCAGTTAGCTGTTAATTGAGCATCTATTATGTTCAAAACACTGTGAAGGCTATAGGGCAAACAGTATGGAGACTTATATTTTCTTAGAAGCTGTTATGAAAACTCCATTTGAAGAAAGTACAGCAGTTGTTTAGAAGAAAAGCTTTGACAAATGGTTTGGCCCACAGTAGATGCTCCAAGAAGTAAGGAAGAGGAGATGTCAATGAAGTTGGAGCTTTTTGGGAAATCATGGAGAGAGAGACACAGTTTTCAGACAGTAAGGGAGAGAGAACTTTGGTTAAAAGACAGCTCAAAGGGGGATTTTGGATTGTTGATCTTGGTGTGCAAGTGTAAATATCTTATTTATCCCATGGAATCTTTAGAAAATTTTACATTATTCACTAATGCATTTATGGGAATAAATTATTTTCGGGGTCCTTTAAGAGGACACAACAAGACAGCTCATACTAGATTACCCGAGTATGGAAAAATGCATAGACCCCCATATTCAAGTCCTTTATAATGCATAGGTGAATGTTATCAGTCCAGGAGAGTGACTTTGGATTTTCTAGTTATCTATCTATCCATCTTAAAAGTTAAAGTATCAAAACAACAAACCACTTGTGTATGGGATCATCTTAGGATCATCAGAACACAAAAACATTGACTAAATATCTATTTTGAATTTTTTTTAAAGATTTTATTTATTTATTTGAGAGAGCGAGAATGAGAGAGAGTACATGAGAGGGGGGAGGGTCAGAGGGAGAAGCAGGCTCCTCACTGAGCAGGGAGCCCGATGCGGGACTTGATCCCGGGACTCCAGGATCATGACCTGAGCCGAAGGCAGTTGCTTAACCAACTGAGCCACCCAGGCGCCCTATTTTGAATTCTATACTATTTTAGTGTTGGAGCACAAAATGGAAAAATCAGAGCCCTTTCTTCTAGGAACTTATAGTCTATTGGTGAAAACAGATATACAAACATGTAAAAATATAAGACATAAAATGAATCAATATGATACCATAATTAAACTTCTGTAAAGAAAGACTCTTCAACAAACATTGACACATTCCAAGGGCAGCAGAAATTGTGAACCAAGAGCCCTGAACTCAGAAAGCCCCCTGATGTGTGATGATTAGTGGACATTTCTGACAGCATCTCTATTAGCTCTATTGATAACACTTGGGAAAGGTCAAGTTTTGCAAAGACTTTCTGCCCACCAAGAATAGCAAGGAATCGATTGATTCTGAGCATAAGAACAATGTCAGGACCCAGAAGGAAATGCAGTTGCTATCCCTGGGAAACTCTCCTTCCCTCGAATAAGTGTCCTGGGAAATCCACATACAACTTCCTCTAGTTAGAGTATTGGACTCTTTGAATACCTTGGATCCCCAGTTTTTTAATGGCCGGGTCTTCTGTACCTTCAGTCTAAGCTCAGATGCTCGTCATTGAGGAAAACCTTATTGACCACTTATTTAAGGTAATACCCTTCCCCCATCACTGCATTAATGCCACACTGTTCATTTCCTTTTTAGCCCTTGGCATAATCTCAAGTCATCTCACATATTATCAGGTTGATAGTTTACTTCATGGAATTTTCAATAAATTTTACATTATTCCGTAATGCATTTATGAACACAAATTCTTTTCAGGGTCTTTTAAGAGGTCATGATAGGCAGCTCCTATCTGGAGGACCCAAGTATGAAAAAAAATGCATGAGCTCAGTTCTCAAGTTGCTCATAATGCACATCTTCTGGCCTCCTCCTCATCCTCTTCTAGAATAAAAGCAAGCACTGTGATTGCCCTGTACACCAAGTAAACTGCACTTTTATGCAAATTAGAGGAAATTGCTCTCTCTAAGTGGATGAGTTAGAAAACGTCCCACTTTCTTGGCAGACACAGCTGCATGAGTTCATAGCTTGGGGAATGGATTGACCCCTCAGTTTCCTTCTGTGTGCAGCACAGAACTTGACAAACACAGGTGGCAGCCCTGCTTGTCCATATTTGGGATTTGGATTGCCCATGGCACACGGTAGGTATTCATTAATATTCAGTGAATGAATGAAGCACCCCAAGACCTATGAAACATTCCATGTTATACAGCAATCTCCTTATAGGAGAGCCCCCAAGAAGCCCTTGGAAAGTCTTTTCAGACCAGGCTCGATTCCCTTACAGATAGGCAGGGGCAATCAGAGGCTCACAGCTGGAAGACAGCAGTACTCCAGCAGCCTAGTAACCAACTGAGGATGACCCCTGTGACCTTCTCATATTTCATAAATGCATCAACCTCAGGAGCTCTTATCTAAGTACTACTGTCAGCCTTGTTGTTGCCTGTTGACTCTACAGCTCCCTGGATGCAGCCAGGTTTGCAGGATGGAAGCCTTCCAACAGAGCGCCCTTTACCAGAGGGCCCATAAGCACTGACAAAGCCAGTCTCCTGCCTTTTAAGAGGAGCAGGATCAAAATCTTGCCTGTGACTTTGGCCCACGTGTGGAGGACATTGATGGATCTGCCTTTGGAGATGTGAGGGAACTTTGCAAAATAAAGACAGGCCCACGTCGCTTCCCTAAATCAAAACTTAAAATAAGAACATGGCTCTGGCAATTCATTCCGTGCAGAATTAACCTTTGTTTCTTGGCAGGCTGCTTCTAAGAATATGCACGGTGCTTGAAAGGGAAGGGAGAGAGCTTACAGAATGGCTTGTGTGTTTACTGCAGAGGAGGAAAAGCTGAAATGAAAGTGAGCTTGAAAAGGAGCTTGTTTCTAACTAATCCAGCCTCTAGACAGGAGTCCTAAGATGCACGAGCAATTATCATAAACATGAATCTGAGTCCTTACTCGTAGATATGCAAACACCACTCCTGCATCTGCTGTTTCTATACTTAATTCAGGCAAGGATAACAAAGTTCTGGGGGCGGGAAGGCATTCACAGAACCTGTAGTTTTAATTTCTTCTGCACTTTTGGAGACAAGTTGGGACCTCCTCCTGGAAGCCTTCCTAGATGTGATAAGCACTCTCCCTCTATAAAACCCCATGAGTTTCTTTATTATCGAATTTGTCACATTGTATTATAGTTATCTGTTCATGTGTCTGAGACAGGGGTATTGTATTTGACTTTTAAAAAAAATCTTTAAAGTCAAATACTTAGCACACTGTCTGGAATAAAGTGACATCTCAGTAAGTTTGTAATGAAATAGTCAATGGACCGTTCTATTAACAGTTGCTTATTGAATTCATCTTATTTGTTGTCCCTTTGCAAAACATTAAGGTAGCATACAAGAAATAAAACACACAGTGATAACAGTGGTAGCCATCATTTTGAGTACGGGTTATGAGTTAGGCACTCTGCTAATTGCTTTACAAATAGTTTCCTCATTAATACCTTAAGGCAATATTAGGACCTTCATTTCATAAATCAGAATGCGACCCAGAGAGATGGACTTTTTCTTAAAGCCACACAACAGGCAAGAGGTAAAACCAGAATTTGAACCAATCTCCAAATCCCCTGATATTCACTCTGTAGTAAGTGGCTTCTCTGACCTTAAGAAGCACGTGATCCAATGGGGTGGGGGCAGGGGAGGGTCAGAAGTGCAATGCCCCTGAAGAATTAGAAAACCAGGAAGTGCCACATTTCAGTGTAGAAATGGGAAAATGGGAATCAGTGCAGCACGAGTTCTCTGTGGACTAGATTAATGATGGAAAGACTTATGGAGGGTCTAGGAATCAGACTTGATATCAAAATGGAATTTAAATATATGGAGGAGAGAAGGCAGAGTAGGGAAACTTGTATTCATTGAGCACAGCAGAGCAGTATTGGTTAAGAGCTTGGAACTGGAGAGAATTCTGGGACTGAACTCCGATTCTGCTACTTTAAGCTGTGAAATCTTTGGCATTTGCCCAGCCTCCCCACCCCTATATGTAAAAGAGACATAGTAGCCTGGCATCAGTTAAGAACGCTTTCATATGAGAGTAATGGAAATGATGAAAAGTGGCAATCACAAACCTCTACCCAATGACAAATTGAATAAATATAAGGACACATATGTGTCTCCAGGTTTGTTCAGCAACTCAGTCATGTTATCAAGGACTCGGGTCCTTTCTGTCCATCTGTTCTACTCTTCTCGGTTGTAAGCTTCTCATCCCCATGTGTGAAAGATGGCTGCCACAGCACCAGTCATCACATCCACCTTCAAGGCAGGGAGGAGGAAGGGAAGCACCAATAAGACTTGTCCCTTTCATCAGGAAAGTAAAGCCTTCCTAGACACTATGCTTTAGGAATTTCCACCATTGCATTTCACTAACCAGACCTGGGTCATGGGTCCACTCTGAGCTTCAGGGAGCATGGCAAAGCAGCTCTCTGGTTTATCTTCATTCTGTCTGCAGTGGGAGAGGATACGAGGTTTGGGAATGGCTTTTGGGAGAGCCAAACAAGAGAGCCACTACATCACTGGCTGTCTAAGGAACAAGAGAAAGAACACCAGGGAAGGGCAGTAGAACTCTCAGAGGACGTAGTGTTGTGAAAAGATGTTGGGCAAAATATGCGTCCCTTTTGCACATTCTATTTCATTCAAAGATGCAAAGATGCAAAGCCAGGTGGAGGAATTTGGACCTGTTGTAACAAGCACGGTGAGAACAGTGGCACTTACTAAATGTCAAGCACTGTGCTGAGAACTTTCTACCCACCATCCCACTGGATGCTTCTTGGGGCCACTGTGATTGCTTCCATTTTCAGAGGAGGACAGGAGAGGTGAGGTCACTTGAGGGCCACATGCAGGAGGCATCAGAACAGGTATTTGAGCCCAGGCCGTGATGGAGCGGAGCCACGGCAAGGGCTGTTCCAACAGGGTGGGACACGCGGAAGTGAGAAAGGGAGCAGCGAGAGTTCCATTCTCACGTCTCCCTGGATCTGAAGAGTGTTTAAATCAGCGCCATATTTCCCGATGGCAGAAAGGCGTCCTGTTTTTCCTCAATTGTGAAATGAGTGTCAACAGGCCAACACCTGTGAGTTGTTCAAATCAGGGAGGAAGGACACAAAAGGCACCCTCAATGGGAGGCCCTCACTGGGGATCCCTTCCTGCAGGAGGACAAGACGGCTTGAGAGGTCATAGGGTGGGGGTGTCTTGTCTTGTCTTCTCTGCCCTCCCCTCCCCTGGCCTGCCCTTCCTTTCTCTTCCCTCCCCTTCTCGTGGATTGATGTCAGTTGAGCTTCCCTGGGAGACAAAGTCATGATGAGTATTCCAGGAGCCAGCTTTTCTTACAGGAATTGGACCTCAAGCACCTGGGTGAGGAGCTGGGGAAATGAAGGCCTGGAAAGGGGAGCGAGGGCATCAGAAAAAGCCAATAACCAGTTTGTCTGTAGCACCAGCCTACGTGGCAAATACATGTCCAGCTGGAGAAGCAGGACTAGAAAGGAGCGCTCGAAAGGAGCTCTGCGGGGCCAATTGGCTCTGAATGGCTGTACCTCTGGGAGTCAGCAGCCAGGCGCCTGGTAGTGGCCTGGGAATGCCATTGATCAGCAGGGCCGGTGGTCAGGAAGGCAAGCTTGCTGCAGCGCAGTGGAGAGGGAGGGCACGCTGAGGTCTTCTGAGAACACCTGTGTCCCTCACCATATCGGACTCAATGACTTTCTTCACGACTGCAGTTCAATCTCTGCTTTCAAAATCCCCCACAAGTTCCCTTTTTGGACAGTTTAAACCAGAACCCTACAGGGAAGGTGATTCTGGGAAACACAGTTGTCAGCTTAAATAAGGTGACAGTGGCACAAACACAAGAGTCACAGACATATTCAGGGATCACGGTCCAGAAGAAATTATTAGTCCAACTTTTTTCCAACATTTATGCTCCATCCAGCACACTATTTCCTTTCTATGTGCTTTTCAAGAAGCTAGAGGAGAGGCAAGGAATGGGATTTTTTTCTGATTTCACTATGTTCCAATGGAATCTCTTACTCTCTTTCACTTCCACTATTCTTTTAGTTCCTCAAATATGTTGAATTCTTTCTTACCACAGGACCTTTGCACATGCTTCTTGCTTTCCCTGGAATGCTTTTCCCCTCAGATATGTCATGCCTCTCTTGCCTTTCAGCATCTTCTTTGTCAAGCAGGTTCCTATTTGTCCCAGTTACTTGCTCCTATAGAATATTAGATTTGTCCTTTAAAATCCTCTATTTCTGGGGCGCCTGGGCGGCTCAGATGGTTAAGCATCTGCCTTCGGCTCAGGTCATGATCCCAGGGTCCTGGGATCGAGTCCCGCATTGGGCTCCCTGCTAGGAAGGGAGCCTGCTTCTTCTCCCTCTGCCTCTGCCTCTCTCTCATGAATAAATAAATAAAACATTTAAAAAAAAGTTGTAAAAAAATAAAAAAAAATCCTCTATTTCTCCTTTATCATTCTTAAGATCCACCGCGAAAAAACTCCTAAAAAATAATTTCTAGTGCCTTTCTCCCAAGTAAAATATAAATCACATGGAAGCAGGACTATGTCTGTCCCATTGAGCCTGGTGGCCCAGTGTCTGGCACACAGTAGAATCTCAACAGACATTTGTGGAATGATTGGGTAACTGAACGGGTAGATGAATGAGAGAATGAATAAATGAGCAAAGGGGGAATCTAAGATGGGCATGATAGTGATTCTTCTCAAATATAGATGGCACAAGCTGGCACATAAAAAGGAAAGACTGTATCTATGTTGCTCTGGAGATTCGAACTCATGGCATAGAGCAGCGTTGGCTGGTATTTGGGCTTAGTGTAAGGAATCTAGCAAGTAGCAAGACAGCGATTCACCCCCAGCCTGTCCTGACCGCAGCTGTAGGCCATCTCCTGAGCCGTGTTACCTTTGACAGGCGATATACACCAGCCCCCTGTGCCCAATGACACTCGCTCTGCTCAAGGTGCAAACTGCCACTCACCTAGGCCAGGCTGTCAGCCTAGTGACAGAGAAGACAGAACTTCAGAGGCCTTAGCTGGACACAAGCCTGGCCCCCCTCACAGCCAGGATCAGAAGTCTTTGCTGGGGATTAGCCATGCCTCAAACTCCCTGGAAGCTGGGTGGGTCCAGTATGGGGACAGGGTAGGGGGGTTGGGGAGGGTAGGTGGAGAGTGAAACAATCAATCATGCCAAATTAGCATGATTATGCACCATGCGGGGCCTGCCCATAGCCCTGGGCACATCCCCCCCCCCCCCCCCCGAAAAATGGTGTTTAGCTCCCTAATGGGACCTGCCTTCCATTCCTATCAGTAGCCTGTTAACAGTTCCTTAACAACAATGATTAGAATGAAATGCCGGGGCAAGAGAGACCACTGGGTGTTTTAACATGTATTTTAATAAATAAACTAATGTTATCTGGCTCCTAGCACAGAAGTGTCTAAGCAGTGTTCAGGAGACCTATCAATCAGCGCTCTGTATTGCGGAGGCCCCCGCCCAGCCCCCCCCCCCCCGCAGGCCCTTGGTTGCCATAGCAACCCCAAACCAGGAGTGGTAGCTGTAAACTTTAAAAATATGACTTTTTCCCAGCCAGCCATGCTTCTCTATCAATACGGAAACCTTCGCCTGAATTCCAAGTGAGTGCAGGATTTTTTTTTTTTTCCTCTCTCCAGTCATAAGTCTGACTCAGAATCTATAGCAACCAAAATTAGACTATAAATCATCTTAATGGTGCTTTTCAGAGAATTCTTTACTGGATCAATTCAGATCATACAAGGTGGCAAGCTTCTGAGCCCAGTCACTAATAATGGTCATGTCGGAGATGTATCGCAAGGAAGGACAGGATTGGGGTAGATGCTGTTGGAGTTCATCTCTGGCGATTGGCTCCCAGACCTCAGGCGTGTATTCCTTCCTGAGTTCAGTCAGCTTTTCAGCTGCTCTCTGGAACCATCTCTTCAGGATCTGCCTCAGATACCCTAGAAAGAACCCCATAACCTCTGTGATTCTCCAGCAGATTCTACAGTTGGGGGGTCATGAGGCAGCACACCCCAGTGGTCAGGAAGTTAGGCTCCAAGCATTAGCTGCTGCTTGGATTTGGAAAGTGATTTCACTTCTTGAAGCCCCATTTTCCTCATCAGTGAAATGGGAAGAAGAGAGCTTATCGTCTATGCTATATGGCATCTGCTAGGTGCTTGACCTATAATAAATCCCCAAAGAATGTTTGCTATTATTTACAAAAATATAGGATGTAGAATATTAACCGTTGTTGAATCTAAGTGGTGTTCATTGTGGAGGTGGGTTAGCCAGGCACAGTGGTGTGGGGGAAGCAGGCTAATGTTGGTGGCAGATAGGACAGTGCGTAATAAAGCCCTTGGTTTGTTTGAGGGCCTGCAACGATGCTTTCCTCTCCCTACCCTATCCAAATCCTGCTGATCTTTCAAGGTTTAATTTTATTTCATTCTCTTCAATAAACACCTGCTGTCTGCTCCTTCCGGGCTCTGCTAGGCACAGGGAATTGAGTTGAATCCACGGTGGGTCCACACGGGCCCCTGGGCTGTAACTTGCTAATCCTGACTTGAGAGCACATAAGGTACCCCTGAAGTATCCGTCTGTGAGGCAAGAGGGTCGGTCTTTTGTGTCTCCATATGCATCAGCCACTGGCTATGGGATGTTGCTGGGTAGATGAGGGGAGGGAGTGTGATCTCCAATGCAAGGAGCTATTAGGTGTGGGCAATTTTCTGTGTAAGGAGGGCGGCTGCAAGCCAGTAGCACCCAGCATTCATGGCGGCTGGAGCATGGGTCCAGTGGGGCCATAAAGAGGACCTGTGGGGGGGGGGGGGGGCTGTAACAGCATTGACTCCTGCCTACAGTGTTCTGGGCATGGGGTGCCCTGATGGGCAAGACAGGCGAGCTCCTCGACTTCATGGCCACACTCATGCATCTGTGTGTTGTCCCCGGCTGCTTTCCTGCTACAATGGCAGAGTTGAGCATTTGTGACAGAGATCATACGGTCTGCAAAGCCTCAAATCTTTACTGTCTAGCCCTTTGCAGCGAGAACGTGACAGTCACTGCTGAGAGCCATCCCCTTGGGGATCAGGTCAAGCCGAAGCTCTGCCTGTGACCACATTCTTGCTCTGATCTTTCTCCTGCTCTCTTCTGCTCACTTCCTCCTTTAGAAGCTTTTCTTGAAGGGTTATCCCTCCCTGACTCACGTGCCCCCACATCCCTGTCTCAGCCTTTGCCCCCGGGGGCATCCACCCAAGATGTAGGTATGCACTGAATATTTGCTGAATGAATAAATGCCTGAGTTGCACGGAGAAGGGGGCAGGAATGGGAGCAAAGCTTGGGGAAGCAAGTGCAGAAAAGGCTGGAGGTGAATCAGAGAGCAGAGCTGGGGGAGCTGGGATGGTTTCTCCCTCACCCACACCTGACCTTGGTTCGTACACGGGCCGGCTCCTAGGAGAAGCGCTGACTCACACATGTGGCCCAGGAAGCTGTTTTGTGTGAGGCTGGATAAAGGAAGAACCGAATGAACAAAGGACTGTTTTCCAAGGTCAGCAGCATTGCATCTTCAGAAACTCATTTCGTCTGTGCCCGTTCCTAATATCTGGCACTGGAGGTGGGAGGACCAATTTGAGCTTGTATTTCCTAGAAAGGATCACTTCTTTTTTTTTTTTTTTAAGATTTTTTTATTTATTTTGGGGGGCAGGGGTTAGGGAGCAGAGGGACTGAATCCTCAAGCAGACTCCCCACTGAGCACAGAGTCTGACTCAGGCTTGATCCCAGGACCCTGAGATCATGACCTGAGCCAAAATCAAGAGTTGGACACTTGACCGGCTGAGCCACCCAGGCGCCCCTAGAAAGGATCACTTCTAAATAGAGCTCCTTGTTAGTGGGAAGAGGTCTCTCAGCAGCTTTGGTCTCCCCATGTTTGGAAGCTTCTTCAGTACATTCCCATCCTAGCTCCTACCTCTATTGGAGTAGGAGAGGCTAATATGGGCCACATTTATTGGAGGTCCTATGTTTTAAAGATGTGTACTGCCCTAAGCTCCCTCTCTCCTGTTCCTTCCATACATCTGGGTGACTGAGTTGAGCTCAGGGCCAGCCCAGCCAGATCCTTTCACTCCTACTTGTTGCTCTGCCCCCATAGATGGACACTGGATGGTCTATCTGGTGAGTTGCGTCGGCCATACGCCTAATATCTAGAGATCCTCTTCATTCCATCCAGCCAAGATTCTTATTTGCATGTCAAGTCCATGTTACACAGACTAGTCTTTCTAGAAGGTTCAGCACTGAAGGGCTGGGTATCGGTCCAGCTAATAACAAAGCAGTCTTTGCTTCCTTTTGGCTAAGTTTCTTTGCTTTATATGTCCTGCAGGAACTCCACCAAGAGGAAGAATAAAAGGTGGGGCAGGATTGGGGACATCATTGGCTCCCTGTCACCAAAACAGCATTGAAAGGCATCTTAAATCCTAAGTCTGTTCTGTTCAGCAGAACATAGCATGGGAAGAAAATGCTTAGGGCACAGTGTCCTGCTGAACATGCTGCTCGGGAGGCTCCCTTTCTGAGAGGCTTTTGTTTTCTCCATCCCCGTGACCAGGGTAAGGTGCTTAACCGTCCCCTCCGGAGAATGGTGGTGATTACCCATGGAGTCTGTGGCCACCTCGCAAAATGGGCTTAAATTAGTAGCACTTCTTCATCAGGATGTCTGCCTCCAGCTGGCCATGAAGGCTTTGCTTCTGTTTTTGGATCTGCCAGCACACGGACAGTTCCTTGGAGGCACACTGGCTTTCGTTTGGAAGGATTTAAAAACAAGCTGTCAGGGACGCCTGGGTGGCTCAGTCGGTTAAGCGTCTGCCTTCGGCTCAGGTCATGATCCCAGCGTCCTGGGATCGAGTCCCGCGTCGGGCTCCCTGCTCCGCGGGGAGCCTGCTTCTCCCTCTGCCTCTGTCTCTCTCTCTGTCTCTCATGAATAAATAAATAAAATCTTTTAAAAAAATAAAATAAAATAAAAAATAAAAAATAAAAACAAGCTGTCAGGGAGACCTGCCATGCCCTGCCTTGGCCTGCTGCAATGCCTGTTCTTCCCCTGTGTTGGTAGATCTTGTAAAGAGTTGGGGTTCACAGTCGCCCTCCCTATAAAGGGGAAGACTTGAAGGGTCAAGGGTTCTTTGAGTCAGAATGGGGTCAAGACAGCTTGCAGGTATGACGAAGACTCCAACAGTGTCTTCTTTCCCTAGTGGTGACAGTGGTGATCTTAATCATATCCACTCCATTGAGGAGAGAGCAAATGTTCATAGCACAGGGTTAAAGAGGCATTGGGTCGTACGTACTATCTGTTTGTGGCTCCTCTTATTATGGATGGATTTTGTTCTGGGGACCCAGCCACTAAGTTCTGTCTTGACTCGAACTTTCCACCATGTAAAAGAAATAAGAATAAAAGCTTTTTGAGAACCAATCATGTGCTAGACCCTGTGCTAAGAACTTTATATATTATTTCATTCCCAAGTACTAGACCTATATTACAGATGAGAAAACAGAATCCTGAAGAGGGGAGGTGGCTTGCGTAAGGCTCTGTGGCTAGTAAGGGGTAGAGATGAGATTTGAGTCCAACATTTATCTTTCTACACAGATTATTTTACCACACCATGCTAGTTCAGTGGTTCTCCATTAGGTGTTACTTAAGTCTAGTGGTTAGAGGTCCAAGGATGCTGCCGAATATTCTATAATACACAGGACAGCCCCCCACCCCCACCCAGAGAATCGTCCCAAATGTCAACAGGGCTGAGGTTGAGAAATCCCACATTAGTTGAGACATTCTTAGCTAATGCTTTTTGACTATCTCTTCAGTGTTAAGTAAAGATGGCTCCAGGTGCTCCTTAGGAAAGCTCTCTGGGACGGGTAAGCCCCCCACTGCCATGTGCAGGAAGGGTACCCCAGCTTAGACTGGGCATGTCAGTTAATTGTCCGTGGTCTTCCCCTGTCCCACGTTAGAGGATGAAACCTGAGAAGGACTGTTCCCACCGGGGTGGTCATGGAGACACGGTCCTATGCTTCTATATCCATATGCGAATTAGGACAAGGAGGACAGAGGAAGACTGGGCCACATTTCAAAGTCACCCGTTGTGTGTGAGGGAACCCAGATCCACACCCCAATCTTCTGATGCCCCATTCAGAGCATTACCCCACCTGCCATGCTCACCCAGGTATTTTGAGACCTCATTCCAAAGAATGATATAGCCTCCGTCTTCTCCTCCCAGTGCCCCCAGGTGTGGTTATTACCCCAGTGGCCTCAGTTCTATATATACATCCCCATGGGAAGCAGGGACTAGTGTCATCTCCATTTTACAGATGGAGACACTGAGGCACACTGAGATTAAGGACATTGCCCAAGATCACACAGTGCAGATTGAAATCCAGGACTATCTGACTCTACTGCTGTAGTACAGTCAGGGTTCCTCAGCCTTGGCTCCATGGTCACTGGGGGCAGGATAATTCTCATGCACTGTACCATGGTTAGCAGCATCCCTGGTTTCTCCCCACTAGAAGTCAGTAGCATCCTCTCTCCTAGACAACAGAAATTCTGCCTCTTGCCCTGTAGGGGCAGCGCCACCTCCAGTTGAGATGTGAGGCCTATAGCATTGTTTTCTTTTTTTAAAAGATTTATTTATTTGAGAGAGTGCGTGTGAGCAAGCAGGGGGAGGGACAGAGGGATAGAGAGAATCCTGAAGCAGACTCCACGCTGAGCACAGAGCTGGTCTCAGGGCTCCATCCTGGGACCCCAAGATCATGACCTAAACTGAAACCACAAGTTGACAGCTCAACCAATGGAGCCACCCAGGCGCCCCGAGGCCTAGAGCATTCTTGTCCAATCTCATCCCCAGTGACCAGGTTTCTCACGGTTCTGGGATTTAGTGCCTACCCCTCCGGAGACATGCTTGTCCATGTTTGCTCTTCCGGATCCTGTTCTTCTGGGGCAACCCCTCACCCCTACACTATATCATTTTTCTCAGACCTGTTAATGTTGGTCATTTATCAACACTTAAAAAGCGATTCCCATGGCTCACTCTGTCCTCTTACCATCAATGGCTTCAGCTGGTCTTTCTCAGGGATTTCCTCTGGGTGGATCTCCTCTCTCTGACCCCTAAGCCTGCTTGTGTTCCTGCCCCTCCCCCAGCTATTGCAGCTCCCCATCTCCTCCCTCATGAAATCAAGCACAACACTGAATTATTGACTTAACCATAGGGGTCTTCAAAGTGTTTAAATCAGATCATGTTGCCCCTCTGTTTAAAACCCTCCAGTGGCCTGCCTTGCAACTCAGAATAAAATCCAATTTCCTTCCTGCAGCCTTCAAAGTCCTGTCGGGGTGGAGATTTCCTTTCTCTCTCTCAGACCTCACCTCTTACCTGCGCCATCTTGCTCACTGCAGCTGGGCCCGCGGACGTTCTTCCTGTTCACTGGACACACCCACCCTAGTCTTACTTCCAGGTCTTTGCACTGGGGGGACCCCACCCTGGAGCACTCTTTCTCTAGATTCTCCCAGATTGGCCACTCAGCTTAAATGGCACCATGGCAGAGAGGTCTCATCCATTCCCCAGTACAAAGTAGCCCCTGGCTGGTCTCTCCTGAGTTGATCATCGTGCACTTGTTTGCTTGTTTGTTGCCTGCCCGTTCACCCTGGTCAGCACTGGAATTTACCCTTTATAGGATCTGGGACCTCACCTGTCTTGCTCACCTTTGTGTTCCCAGTACCTAGAACAGCCCTGGCTCTGGGTTGGAATTTAAAAAAATACGTGTTGAGCAGGCCTGTCACGTCAGGTTAACATGCAGATTTCATTAAACAGAGGTTCCGTAGGGATTCAAATTGTTATTATGGGTAAATAAAGCACATGAGTACATATTTGGCTCTCCCTGTCCAGTTTCTTTCCAACACTTGAGAAGCAGCATGAATAATATATTCTGATTTTTTTTGATTGAACTGTCAGCATGATTTATTTCATAGCATCTTCTTCCCTCTCCCCTTTGTAAATAATGGTGCGTCTGCAGAGCTCTTTGCTAACATTTGTCTTGCTAATTTGCCTAGGGAGTGGGAGGATCTGGGCTTTTTTTTTTTTTTACCCCCTTATAATGGGTTCAGAGGAGAATCTTTTTTTGCATGTCATGAGGACTCTAAAAAATCAAGGTTATACGGTGCATTGACTCTTCTGTTTTACAAACCGGCTCAGACTCATTTCACAACTTAAGAATAATTCAGATTGGAAATCACCTCCTTTAAAACTATCAAATTAATGGTATTCCCATTACACTTCCCACCCAACCATGTGAACAATGGGGCCCAGGCTGGGCTGTGGCTGCTAGAATTCTGCATCAAAGTAAATAATGCACTAACAAGACAGCAATTTCATTCCTTCCCTAAAATTCCCTAGAAATTTCTCTTTCAGGAGGCCAGGATGAGTTCAGCGCAAATCCCTCTGGATCATGCAGGGTAACTGGAATGAACGTAGACCCCCGAGCATTGAGGATCATCTCTGTAGAATGCAGTATGCTTTCTTGAATTATTGTAATATTTTTGTCCTCTCCTAGATAACCACCATGGGGATGGAAACCATGTATAATTGCTGATGGGCTTGTTAGACACTCTGGCAATATTATGGGAGATTATACATATATATAATTATTAATATATTTGGAGTGTCTCCTCCCACCCACCCTCTTCCCCCTTCTCAGCACTTAATCAATCAAAATTGTCAATTTTATCTCCTAAAAATATTGTTGTTTCCAGACTCTGCTTCCCTAGCATGAGCTCACAGATGCTATTCTTGCCTCTAAACCAGCAGCCTGAATCCTGGCTGTACATTAGAATTTTCCAAAAAGCCTTTCAGAAATACCAGTGTCCAACCTGCAGAGTGGCTGATTTAATTGGTCTGGGGCAGAATCCTGTCATTGGATTTCTTTAAATGCTCCCTGGTAGCCAGGGTTCAGAACCACTGCTTTAGACCTACTTGGCTTCACTCAGCAAACAGAGGGCTCTGTGATAAAGCCTGCCCACCGGTGTCAGCCCCCACTTCGAGCTCTGGGTTTCACCATCTAGTGAGGAGTCCCCAGGAGTGACTGGACCCTGGCGTGGTCTCTTGGGCCTTCCCCTCCCCCTCATACACATGGTATCTTCCAGCAGAACTGGCTGCTTGTCTTTCCTGAGAACAGCACACCTATTCACACCTCTTGACTATTTACGGGTTGATCTCACATCTGGGGCCCAGATGAGAAAATGTTTGGAGACAGAAAATCCGCATGCAGGTGTTTATTGATCTTTTCCAAACTTGCTTGAGGTTTTGCTTCTTCTAAGAAGTGTCTCTTGACCACCCTCTCTCCTCTGTGTTCTCATATTTTGTTGTGCTGTTGAGGTTACTGTAATTGACTCACATTCGTATCAGTCTTCCATTGGACCCTGATGGCCTTGGCTACATCCGATCTGTCTCTGTGATCCTAGTACTACACACTGTGCTGGGCACACTGTAGATGCTCAGTAAGTGCACAGGACTGAATATGTTCCAAATGACAGTCCCGGTGAATATGCCTAACCCTCTACTCCCAAGTGGAATTCCCTTTGTGTTTCCCAAAGTACATATCCATGAAAATGTTTGGAGACAGAAAATCCATGAGGAATAAATTGAATTAGCACATAGTTGTGAAGTGGAAAAAAAAAATGCAGGTCACCCTGGATTGAAATCCTGGCCTTGTTGCTTACTACTTACCAGCTGTGTGACCTTAGACAAGTTACTTAACCTCTCTGAGCCTCTGTTTCTTTGTCTATGAATAGGGATACCCATAGCTAATTCACAATCATAATCACAGCCAGCATTGATTGAGCTTCTCACTCTGTGGCATTTTGCTCAGGACTTTATGTCCGTGATACTGTTCGCAGGGCAACCTCATGAGTCTGGCACTAGTTTCATTCCCATTTTATGACTGAAAAGCTGAGCCTTGGAAAACCCATGGAGGTAGAAAAGGGGGAGGATGAGAATCTAAACCAGGTGGGAGTTTTTTTTCTAGAGCTCACCCACACTACCTAATGCTATCAGCCACCTTCCTTCTGGGGCTCTGTCGGATTTTGTTCAGCTAACAAAGAATAATAATAGAAGGGCCACCTGACTGGTTATCAATATGAAATGAATCAATCTGTTGTTCATCGTATTATATCTTCTCTCCTCATGTCAATCCTCCAGAATGAGTCTGGAAACATTTCGCATGTATTGGCAAACAGAATGGTGAATTGACAATACTTCTTCTTAGTGATTAGGGCATGGTAATGTGCTCTGTTGGTAATTAGTGCATTAATGTAGCATGGATTGTATCACTTAACAGTGATTGAAAGGTATGGCAAGCTCGGAGCATTATTAACATCTGAAGTGGCAAGCTTTAGGGTGGGGGTGTAGCGTGGCCAGTAGGAGAATTGCGGGGAAGTCAGGGGACCTGGCTTCTTGGCCTGGCCATGCCACCTCCATGCTGTGAGGCTTTGGATGTGTCATTTCACCTGTCTGGACTTTAGGTTCTTCACAGGCCAAATTAAAATGTCAGATTCTGGTGTGTGATGGAGAGGGGTGGAAGGAAAGGGGAGATGCTAATAGCGAAGACCTGGGGTAAGAAAAGCTATGAACTTTAATTCATCCCTTCTTCCACCTTTGAGAAAACAAGGAACCCCCAGTGAGTGATGGATTTAATCAGGGTGGGCTAGGCTGTGCATAATGACAGACCAACCCAGAAATCGAGTGGTTTAGCACAACAATGGTTTATGTGTCACTCAGGCAGATTCCACAGCGGGTTGGACAACTCTCCAGGGCTGCCGTCCCGGTGGTGAGTCAGAAATGCAAGCTGCTTTGATCATGTGGCTTCTGGGTCGCTGCCACCAGGAATAGATGGCTAGAGCATCTTGCCCTGGTCCCTGAACGCTTCAATAGAAGTGGCACAGATGACCTCCCCTCTCACGTCATTGGACGATACCACTCACGTGGCCCTGCCCAAGCATGGAGAAGCTCATGGCTGTGAAGTGAGCCGTGAGTGGTGTTTCTTATATTGGGACGATGGCAGCATCTGAACCCTTTGAATCGACATGGTAAGGAGAGGAAACGAGCACTCACTCCCTTTGTACATACATCATCCCATTTGTTCTTCCCTACCCCTCCTACTATCATCCTCATTTTTCACATAAGAACTTTAAGCACCAGAGAGCTAAGCATGAGTGCAGAAATTTATAGCACTGGTAATTTGCTGAACGAGAGTTTTAGCCCAAGTGTCTGATACCAAAGCCCAAGCCCTTTGTAATTCACCACAATATGTAACTGCAGTTACTGGAATCTCGTCTGTGTGATGAGTGGTTTCCCTCCTCTCTGAAGCTCTGTACCTCTCATGGTCTTCAATGAAATCCCCTGCTAGAATGAAAAACAAAGCAAAACTAATTTTGGGGGGGCCAGGCTAAATTTCATTGACACTGACTACAACTCTCAGAATTCAACATGGTATACTCTACATGGAGGTTTTGTTTATTCGTGTATTTTCCAATTGACTTGAAGTACTTATTGCCTTATTAAAATTCTTTGTGATGTCCCTATAAGATTAGGAGAGGTAAAAAGAGAAAGTCACAGCTGGGACTCGTTAATCTCATAGTAGGGCCTAGTGGGTTGAAACTCAGGGCAGAGGGAGAATATATGATTTTGCCAGTCACAGAGAGATGAGGAATGAAATATGGCCCTCTGGATCCCTCATCCTTTGGTCTACTCTTGAGAGAAGGCAGCAGTGCTCAAGGTGCTAAGAGAGGATTTTTAAAGAGAAGGCATTGCAGAGGATCGAATGCCATGGATATGGCAGGAATGGCAGGAAGCCACTGGACGTGGTAATATAGTGGTCATTGGTGACTCTTTGTAGAGTGGACTTCAGTGGAGTGTGGGAACAAAGATGTGAATTCAGGATGAGTGAATAGGAGGTAAGGAAGTAGAGACAGTGGTGTGGGATATGCTTTCAAGAAATTGGGCAGTGATGGGGAGCAGAGGAAGATGGCGGGAGCTTGAAGACAAAGTAAGTGCTAATTAAATTTGTTGAGTGAGTGCTTTTTTTTTTTTTTTTGGCTTAGCCAGTTTAGTTCTTAGTTACTTCCTGTCTGTTAGTTTGATTGCTACTTAGGGAACAGGAGTTGGTTTTGTCATTGGCTATTTTAAGTAGCCATGCCCACAATAATTTACGAAGGTCAATCTACCGAAAAAAACCCATATGTATCACTGAGTCCACCAGGGATTATTTCGCAGTTACTCACTGTTGTGGTGGATACAGGCCACTGCTTTAAACCATTAACACAGATAATTAAATGCTGGCTATAACAGATCAGAATTCCATTCTTTTGTTATTCATTATAGTATTGTGGTTGAGAGCATGGACTCAGGAGCTCAGTGGTGCCACGTAGTAGCCACGTCACCTTCAACATGTTATCTTGCCTCTCTGTGACTCAGTTTCCTCATGTGTTCCCGTGGGGATGCTAATAGAACCTGCTGCATAGGGACATTGGGAGCATCGGATGGGCAAATACATATGGAAAGATTAGGACGGGTTAATGTTGGTGATTTAATGTTGGTACAGTGACGTAAACAGGAAGTGCCAATACATTGTGACATCTGCTCAGATGAGGTAAGTGCAGACTGTCCCAGGGCACAGGAGGGGTTCCTCAGACAGTCTTGCAGAGACGGGGTGGACTTCAGGAAGGAGGCAGTGTCCCGGCTGTGTGTGACAAATTGAGAGATGCTACTCTGTGCCAGGGCACAAGGGAGGAGCTTGCATCCGCTTGTGCCCCTCCCCAGTTCCTTCCACCACTAGTCAGAGGGATTTTTTAGAACCATCATTTGAGCCTGCTCATAGTAGGCTCATGACATCCCATTGCTTTGGGGATACATGCAGATATCCCTAGCATGGCCTTACGTGCCCTGTGTCAGGCCTCCACCTCCTTCTTTGCTCTCTCCTCTCGCTAGCTTCCCTGTGCTCTGGGGAAATCTGGCCATCTGTATTTCTCCAAGGTGCCAGGTTTCTTCTAGTCCATGTGTCCTCCCTGCACTCCCTCTTGCTGAATCAATCTCTACTCACCCTTCATAGTTCAGACGACTGGTACTTCCTCAGTGATCTTCCGAATGGCCCTATCGTAACTCCATGTACTTGTCCATCAGGCGCACATGAGTTCACTTATTCTATGTGTGATGCTACCCATTCTGTGGGATGTGAGCTCCAGACAGACCTGGATCTCATAGGTTTGGCTCCCTCTCAAACTCCAGCACTTAGCACTGTGCTGTGCAGAGAGAGCACTCAACGGATATTTGCAGAAAGAATGAGGAAGACTCCTTGAAGGTGAGCACCTTCTAAACCTGCAAATCCAACAAACCCCAAGGCCCACCAGAGATCATCACTGTCTGATTCTGCAGGCAACCTTGGTGTCTGCCTTCCTGGTGATGGCGTGGGTGGACAAGATAGCCCAATGAACAGCTGTCCTCTCTGGCCTTGCCAGGGGGCCAGGGGACTCCAGAAGGCCAAGTCCAGGGTCTTCAGTGGAGGAACCTGAACGGATGGGTGATAGAAAGGTAACTGGCTATTGTGGGCATGGCTACTGTAAACATTGGGGTGCAGATACCCTTCAAATCACTATGTTTGTATCCTTTGGATAAATACATAGTAGTGCAATTGCTGGGTCATAGGATAGTTCTATGTGGAATTTAAGAAACAAAACAGATGAACATAGGGGAAGGGAAGGAAAAATAAAATAAGATGAAAATTGAGAGGGAGGTAAACCGTAAGAGATGCTGAACTCTAGGAAACAAACTGAGGGTTGCTGGAGGGGAGGTGGATGGAGGGATGGGGTAAGGGGTACCAGGCACTAAGGAGGGCACTTGATTGAATGAACACTGGGTGTTATATGCAACTGATGAATCACTGAATTTTACCTCTGAAACTAACAAAAAAAAATAAATAAAAATTTAAAAATACAGATAAAGTAAAAAAAAAAGTTAACTGGGTCATGAGACGCCTAGTTTTTAATATGTAGACCCTTGTCATGTGCACTAAGCTGGGGAGAGCAGTAATCACGCAGGAACATCTGTGATGGGAAACTGAGATGTTAGAAGTTTCTTATCTTGGTGTCAAGAGAGCTTCTGCTTTTGGAATTCCCAAGAATAATCCAAATGGCTGGGTGAGTCTTACTGGAAAGAGTGAAAACACTGGAGTTACACCATTGGGTTTTATTCACTCTTGCCAGCTGTAGGACTTGGGCACATTCCTTAGTGTTCTCTGTGTGCCTCAGTTTACGCATCTGGAATATGCAAATAATGGCATTTACTCACAAGGCTGTTAAAAGGATTAGAAATGGAATAGGTAAGCGGCCAGCACAGGACAGGCAAGGTACTCAAGAAATGTGGCTGGTGACCGTTATCTCCTTCCTCCTTATCACCAAATTTACCTGACTTTTTCTTTTGCCAACATAAAAAAAAATGTGTAGTGGAAATTAGTGCAGGAAAACCAGTTGATAAAAATCACTCCAAGTCTACTTATGTGGTAGGTCCTCTGCTAACACTGGGTGTCACAATAGTGAAAGAGAAACAAGGACTCTGGCCTCAGGGATCTTAGAGTCAGTGATGTTTGGTTTATTTTTAAAAGAGCTTTTTCGATTGAAAAAGTGGTTGGGGAAATATATCTATAAAAATGTGAAAAAGTAGGAAGAGGAGTTACCAGTAGACTCACTGTTTCACAGTGGCCATCGTAAACATGTTGGTGTTTCTTCCTTCAGTCCCTTAGTCTATGCTAATTATTTCTGCTTAGATCTATGACAGAAGTGTATTTGTGTTTTATTGATAATGCTTTGTGTAAGTAATTTTTAATGACTGGATAATGTTCTATATAATGGATGAATTTACTGAACCGATCACCTATCATTATATATTTGTGCATAATGATTTTCTCCCCTCTATATTTTGGAAATGCTTCTTTAGGATAAAGTCTCAGAACTGAAATATTTGGGTAAAAAGCGATGGAGATTTTTAAGGCTTTTGAAAAATGCATCTCTTACGTTTCAGAAAATATTTCTTGTGGGGGGCCTGGGTGGCTCAGTTGTTAAGCATCTGCCTTCGGCTCAGGTCATGATCCCAGGGTCCTGGGATCGAGCCCCACATCGGGCTCCCTGCTCGGCGGGAAGCCTGCTTCTCCCTCTCCCACTCCCCCCTGCTTGTGTTCCTGCTCTCGCTATCTCTCTCTCTCTCTGTCACATAAATAAATAAAATCTTTAAAAAAAAAAAAAAGAAAATATTTCTTGTAATGTCCCTTTAAAAGGAGAAGAGATTGGAAATTCTGCAAAGAAGATACAAAGTTAAAGCCAAATTAATCATCCCGGCTTAGCTTGGAATGCTAAATATTAATGTTCCTCTTTAGCATGTGTGGCATATTATGTACAATTCATCTGAATATAAATAGTCCAGATTGTGACATTACATTATTCATGATGAATCAACTGTCCACGCTCTGTATGGCGCATCCCTCAGATATGCAGCGCTCTTGCTAATTAATCAGCAGGTAGAAGACGGACTGTGGGAGGGGGAGTGAAAAGGTCTAATGTTTATTGAGCATTTATTATGTGCTAGGTGCTTTATAGAAATCATCTCACTTAATGAACAGCCCTTGAGGTTGGTAATTGATGTGCCGTAGACTCTCCTTCCACTCTCTCTTTCTTCAGGCTGCAAAACTCCTCCCTCCCCCACAGCAGGACTTCGTAGCAGCTCCTGCACTTCAGCATGCAGGCTGGCAGAGAGCTGGATGGTAGCACCTCTGGAAGTGCATCATCTTTCCTGTGGAATGAGGAAGGCGAGTTGGTGATAATGAGAACGTGAAGAGCTTGGGAAGACGGAAAATAGGTCATGGGCTAAGGTAGAAATTCTAGTGGTCAGATGCAATCAATCTTTTCCCCCCCCTCATTTATGGCCACTCAGATGATTTTTCCTGTGCCCGTTAGCACCAAAGACCCTTCTACTGCATGTGAGAAGGGGCATAAGGGATTCTGCATGGCCCAACTACTCTTTCGAAAATACTTCAGAGAAAAGTCTTCAGAGACCTCTAGGAACATAGTGATGTTTGTTCCCGAATACCAGCATCCGTGATCCTTAGTAAGTTGTTTGGTGGCTTGGAGATAATTAGCCTTAGTCATATGTGAAAACATAGAAATCTGTGGAATTGTGTGTCATTCAGTTAAAGACATGTTGTTGCATTTTTTTTTTCATAACATACAAGGTCATTGTATTTTTGATTAGTTTTTGGCCAGCTGGGGGACCCGCAAGCTGAGTCACAGAGCCTGGCTGTGGCAGCTTGTGCTGGATGTGTGAGTTGCAAGGAGCCAGTTCTCATTCACTTTTGGCTGAGAACATGTCTACAGTTCATGAACCCTCACATGAGACATACACTTTTTACCTTATCCTGACAACCTTCCAACCTTCTTTCAGTATAATAAGGCATAGGAAGAGAGGAAATAAAGGATGGGTGGTCCCCAAACCACCTGGGAACCCCATCAGCACACCTTGAATTGGGAGGGATGGAGTAAATGTCAGACAACAGGTGAGTCTAAATAAACCCCATCTCAGGACTTGGCCAAGAAGGCTAGGGTCGAGTCCTCTTCTGGGAGTCTCCCACTGCAGCCAGCCTCTGGAAGGTTTTAGGAAATCTGAGCACATAACTGATCCAGGTAAGAGCCTCTCGGTTTCATTGTGTGCTTCCATGACGGCAGTGAGCGCTAGTGAGGAACCAACAAAATGGCAGCAGACGGGCTCCGGTTTTCCAAATCCTCCAGGAGAGGGAGCTGCTGAATTTGGGAAGCCTTCTATCCTGCCTGTGGATGAGAGAATCCCCGACCCACGGAGGCAAAGCATCTTGCTTAAAGCTGTGATGTTTTTATGGCTATTACTATGCTGCTGTTGGCTATCCCTACTATCACAACTACTATTATTATTATTATTACATTCCCATTACAATTACTGTTACTAGTCAGAGCACAGGGCAAGGTCAAATTCTAGCCGCCCCGACTACCACGTTTCTAATTTTTGTCCAATCTCTTTCCTTTTGTTTTCTCATCTGTAAAGTGAAATGACAGTGTTTGCTGTGGCTGTTGTACAAAGATGAGAGTTGGCAGAGAGAGGGGGGTTGGAGGCCTTTGAAAACCACATGGCTCTGTTTCATGTAAGGGGGATATTGTTACAATTTAGTTGATCATCTAGGTGAGCCATATGTGCAGTGTTTAATGGCAAAGTGAGAAGTGTGTGCATTCTAACCCAAAACTCTGAGTTTCTGCCCCATGAATTGCTTTTAGAGAAACCAGTCATGAATCCCTTGCAGCCCACCATCAACCAAAAGGCCAGTTCACTTAGTCCTTTGTCTGGAGTCTCCAGGTTCTAAATCAATAATTTATGAGATTCGCATGAAACGAAGTTATGTGAACCTGATGGTCAGCCTCACAGCAAAGCCTTCAGGGAGTTCCCATCTAAGGCTATCCACTGCTTTAAGGAGTATTCCCAAAGGTCTGCCCATTTGAACAACGCTTTCATATCTTTGTGTTTAAAAAAAAAAAAAAAGCCAAAGAAACTGTTCCTTGTTAACGTTCCTTGAGTCAGGATGTGGTAGATTCCTACCAGGTTGTCCCTGGGTGGAAAAAAAAAATGCTCAGCCCTGCAGATATATTTGTGTGCTATCTTTGATCTGAAAGCAAGTGCTACGGAATACTTGATTAATCCCCCCCCACACACACACTGTGGCTTCCAGGAAACAACAAATTCAACCTCAGCTGTAACAGTCTGTTGATCTCAGGTTCCTGGTGACAGCTGGTATGCTCTTTTCCAGATTTATCCCTGATTGTCTTTTTTTGCATTGTGTCATGCTTAAAAACAAGGGTGTGTTTGGGGAATAGGAACCTCAGCCGTCTGCAGGATTTGCTGCAGGTAATGCCTCAGATACGATGAGGATTTTCAGTTAGTTAGTTATAGTTTCAATAAGACCCTTAAACTTAACAGCTCTGCTCAACAATGTCTAGTATGGCTTTTTTTTTTTTCGTTTTGCTTTGTTTTTGTTTTTAACCCTCTGGAATCCGGTTCTAGAACAGAAAAGAACCTTAAAGTTCGTCTTTTACTGCTTGTTAAAGTTGCATGGCCTTCAGGATCAGACACGCCAGGTTTTGAACGCTGGCTTTGCCCTACGACAGGTGTGTGATGTTAAGAAAATTCTGTAGTTTCCTCATCTGTAAAGCAGTGATGGTGACTCCTACATAGCAGGGTTGTTTCTGGTGACAGTGATAATTTACAAAAGCACTTAGCATGGTAGCTGGCACACAGAAGGTGCACAAAACATGGTAATTACTATATTGAAATAAGAGGGAGTAGATGAGGCCATGAGGAAATGTAAAAGATAATCAGGGGCACCTGGGTGGCGCAGTCAGTTAAGTGTCTGACTCTTGGTTTGGGCTCAGGTCATGGTCTCATGGGGCCTGAGATCAGCTCCTCGTCAGGCTCCGTGCTCAATGGGGAGTCTGCTTGAGATTCTCTCCATCTGCCTCTTCCCTCACTTGTGCTTGCGTGCACGCTCTCTCTCTCCCTCTCAAATAAATAAATCTTAAAAAAAAAAAACAATTAGTGAATGTTAAATGAATTACTGGATTGAAGTATAAGTACCCCAGTGTGAGGATCATGCACATTGACCTATTTTAAAGCCTTAACAAGTTCACATGTGTTGATTTTTCGGTTTATTGGATGGAAGAGGATGTAAGGAAGGACCTTGAGCTTTCAGAAGGCATAAGGGGGGATAGCGGTTCTTTAAGTGGGAGACAAGTGGGCAACGAAGTTTAAAAATGGCCTAAATAGGGAGACATAAAGATGCCAGTGATGTATTTCATCTACCATAGTTACTTGATTCAGAGATGGTTTTCTAATGCTTTCTTATGATAATTTCAACATACAGAAAGGTTAATTTTACAATGAACACCCATATACCAACCACCTAGTTTCTAGAGTTCTATTTTACTCTGCTCGCTTTATCACATATTCATCCATCATCTCTTTATCCTTCCTTCTTCCTTCCCTCCATCCATCTGCTTATAGTTTTGATGCATTTCAAAGCAAGTTGCAGACATCAGCATGGGTATCATTAATCAGAGTTCAATATTTGTCTACAGTTGTTCTCTCGTAAAATTTGCATACAGTGAAATGCACAATTCTTAAGTGTAGCATTACATGAATTTTGACAAATGAATACACCTGTGTAACCCAAGTACCTATCAAGACATAGGACATTACTGTCACCCCAGAAAGTTTTTTGGGGTCTCCTCCCTGCAAGTCCCCTCTCCCTTCTCCTCCAGAGGCAATCACTGTTCTGATTTTTTTCCACAGTAGCTTAGTTTTGCCTGTTCTAGTTTCAAATAAATGGAGTCATATGATATCTACTCTTTTGTGTTTGACATCTGTGAGATTCATCTACGTTGTTACGCGTATCAGTACTTTGTTTCTTTCGTGTTTTGAGTAGTACTCCACCGAATGAAGATACTAAAGTTTGTTCACTTAGTCTCCTGTTGATGAACAACTGTGCCATCTTTTGGCTGTTATGAATAGAGTTGCTACTGACTTTATTATACAAGTCTTCTGTGGACATATGCTTTCATTTCTCTTGGATATCTACAGAGGAGCGGACCTGCTGGGTCACAGCATATTAGCGTGTTTCGTTTCAGAAGAAACTCAGAGGGCACCTGGGTGGCTCAGTTGGTTAAGCGACTGCCTTCGGCTCAGGTCATGATCCTGGAGTCCTGGGATCGAGTCCCGCATCGGGCTCCCTGCTTGGCGGGGAGCCTGCTTCTGCCTCTGACCCTCCCCCCTCTCATGTGCTCTCTCTCTCATTCTCTCTCTCAAATAAATAAATAAAATCTTTAAAAAAAAAAAAAAAAAAGAAGAAACTCAGAACTTTCTACAAAGTGGTTGATTGATTTTTTACCTTCCCACAATGATGTTTGAGTAATAGTTGCCCTACATCCTTGCCAACATACAGTGTTGCCAGCCTTCTTAACTTTGGCCAGTCTGTTGCATGTTTAGTGGCATCTCATTGTGGTTCAAAGATACTCATTTTTTTCCCACATTTAATATTATTTGGGATGCATCTTCTGATCTAAGTCAATATTTAGGTTGGTATGCTGCTTATTATTCTCCTTCCTCCCAAAACAAATGGTCCCACTAATTGTGCTTGTTCCAATCAAGAACATTTTTTATTGAGGAATTCTCCTACTCAAAATATTGCTGCTATGAGCTTCAACACAGGGAACTATCTCTATAGTGTTCAGTATAGCATGCCGAGCGCCAAGGACAGTGCCTGGCACACAGTAACTGATGAATGGATGGGTGAATGGATTAATGAATGAATGGTCAGTCCTTGCATTAGGCCATTTTGGATCATCTGGGCTTTTGACTAAGATTGAAAAACTGAGCGTAGATGCATGATCTCTATTAAACTCCCCAGAAGCCCTCTTTCCTAATTATTCTTTGCAACCCAGAAACCCAAAGGAACACATATAATGAATCCCAAGTTAAGTCTGCTAGAAGGTCAAAAGACCCAAGCCAACTTCATGTAGACATTGAAAACCCATGTCCAGGTTTCTGGGAGCCAGTCAGTCAGTACTTGGAAATGTTCAGAAGAGTAGGAAACTAATCACTTGGTTTTGATCCATTAGCTCAGCTGTAATGTAGCAGAGCTAATTCAGCCATAGGCAGCAGACAGCTTCTCTGGCAGAAAAAAAAAAGAGAGAGAGAGAGAGGGCTCCTTTCACTTTTGCAATGAAAATTAAATGTGGAAATAATTCCCTGCTCCTTTTTGGAATATTACTGTGCTATTAACTAGGCTAAGATCATTAAAAAGTAATGACATGAAGTTGCATGCATCATTATTTTAAGAGAGATTGAATGAAAATATGCTGTCAATCTTTTCTGCCTCTTGCCTCATCCCTGGCTTAATAGGCATTGGTAAGAACCCTGTGAACATATATTTTCATATTAAAGTTATGGCTTTGGCCTTGAAGAAGGGAATCTGGGTCATTAGAAAGTGGCCTGACAGCTCTTATAACATATCTTCCTGATGTTTTTAAAATCAAGTTTTGATTAGTACAAAATTAAGAGTGGCTCTCAAAAACTGAGCTGCTCAGAAAATGGGTGTAAAGTTCACCAAAGGCTTGAAAAAAAAAATGCACTTTCCTCCTTGACATTTGCAGAAAAAATATCAGTGGAAAATTACATGGACCTTCTTACAATCCCTAGGACCTGTTTATTTTTCATTGGAGTTATGGCTTCTACCATCCTGGGCAAATGTAAATTAAGACAGACACTCTGCTCCACAGAAACTTAAATTTTAATGGCCATGTGGCATATCCCATATCCAGAGTATCTGATGGGAGGAAGGAGAGGGAGTTCTGATTCTGAAGAAAAGGCTTTCATAAAGATATCATGAGTTCAGATTAGAGTAACTTTTCACATCTCCTCCTCTTTCCTCCTTCCAGCACACTATAGTGACGAATAGTGTGGTGCTAGCAGGAACATAATCAAGAGTGATTGCAATATTATCCTTTGTCCAGGAAGGTGTCATCTATGCCCAGCTTAAATATATGTATCTGACAGGGAAGGTAGATGCTCTTCCTCTCCCCTCTTCTGGGCTTGGGAGGAAGACTGTAATTGGTTCTCAGGCCTTCAGACATGTTTGCTTAACACAGGTATTCGAACTCCATTATCTCTGAAGGAAAGGAACAAAGAGAAAATATGCAAAGAGAATGCTCTCTAATGGTGAATGACACAGGAGCAAAATCTGAAAGCTTTATTTGCCTTTCAAGTTCACTATCAAATCTATGTAAGACCTCCATGTAAATTTTAAAATTATAACCGAACAGATTGTAGTTACTTAAATGTTTATTTTCCCCAATGACAAAGGCAAATATTTTCATTGAGGAGAATTTGGAAAATTCAGCAAAGTATAAAAAAGGATAATTTAAAGTCTCCATAATGCCATCTGTTAGCAACCATTGTTAGCATTTTGGTGTGTTTATCTTCAGGTTCTCCACCTACGCCACACACCTTTGAGATAATTTACATAGCTGTGTCATACCCTATGCACAGTTTCACACCTACTCTTTTTTTTCCCCTTACCATGCTTGTGTGACAATCTTCTCAGGTCATTACAAATTCTTCATGAAATCTAAATGGTTTTTCGAACTTTATATTCAAATTAGGGAGTTTTGCATAATTTTATTTGCACACACAATTAAACATCGTGTCATTTGTTTAGGGTTTCAGTCATACTCTTATGGGAAGTTCTTAGCACTCACCACAAAAACCATGCTGATGATCTTTAGCATTCATTAGAGAGCTTGTCCTTTAACATGTCCCCAAAGGTAGCCAGAGTTAAAATCTCTTATAGGCACTTCTCCAATAGAGTTCTTTACCCAGACAAAACTGGACCTCTAGGTCAGGGAATTTTTTCTGGACTGGAGAAGAAGTGGCTTCTCTGGCCCCAAAGGCCCAGAGGGGCCCTGAGGCAGAGAGCTGGAGCCAAGGACTGGGCCTTCTGAGTCTGCATTTGGCACAAGCAGGAACCAAATAGTTTAGGAATTGCAGTGCAAGGTAGTTAGCTGTCTTCTGGGCAATCGGTAAGAAAATCAACATGTCTTTGAGACTGCTGCTTCGATACCAATGTGCAGAGTCACCTGTTTTGGAGTCAGCAAGGTGTGAGTTCTGTTTCTGATTCTACACTTAGAAGCTGTGTGTGTCTGGGCAAGTTGCTTAACCTCTCTGAGCCTCGCTTTTGTCAATAAAACAGGTAAGATAACTCAACCTACTTTCCATGATTTTTTTTTTTTAAAGATTTTATTTATTTATTTGAGAGAGAGAGAATGAGAGACAGAGAGCACGAGAGGGAAGAGGGCAGAGGGAGAAGCAGACTTCCTGCTGAGCAGGGAGCCCGGTGCGGGACTCGATCCTGGGACTCCAGGATCATGACCTGAGCCGAAGGCAGTCGCTTAACCAACTGAGCCACCCAGGCGCCCTCCACGATTCTTGAGAGCACTGAATGAGATATGATGTGCAAAGCTCTTAGTGTGCCGTTAACTGGATGGTACTTGTTTAAGGCTAAGATGATCATTGTCTTCCCCAAGTCCACCCAACGATGGGGACATGTGAGTAGTGTTATACGAAGTGGCTACGTACATCGGCTCGGGAATCAGTCTTCACTTCAAGCCCATTTCTGGCCTGTGTCAGCATGTGCACTTGAAGACTTATTTCTTAGTCGCTCTGAAGGTCAGTTGATGTCTATCAAAAAGGTACATATAATGAAAAGCATCTTTCTATGAGATTGTGAGGAAGGAATGATACTATATTCCAGCAGTAAAAGGAAGAGAAATATTTCCTTTAATACAATACACTGAAGTAGCAGGAGTGGTCTTATATGCAGGCTAGAGACATGTAAACTGTAAAAAAAAAGAAGAAGAAAAAGGCAAGCATGTCTGCCCTCGTGAAGTTTATCATATTTGCAGGGGTATAAGTCACGTGTGTATACATTTCTGCATATTCGTTAAAATGTTCATTTCTGATGAGCTGTGCGGCTTTTCGAAATCTGTGCCTGGCCTTCCTTTGAGAATCTGGGCACATCTGGAAGGGAGTATGTGTCTTATCCACAGGCAATTGGGATGTCCAAGTGGGGACTCTGATAGGGACAGGGCAGGTCACTGTGGAAGAACATTAGGCAGACCTGGACCCAGGAATTAGATTATTGGAAAGTCTTTATGAGGTAAGTGATATCAATACTGAAAACACCTCATGTTCTTTTCCCATAGAGCTGTTCACAGCCTGAAGTGGTCATGGGGCTTCCTTTCATTGCTGATACGGATTTTCCTGAGCACTGAGTAAATTTTAATATGGTTTTCAGGATACTCTTTTTCAGAATCATACATCATTTCTGGATAAGTGTCATTCTTTCAAGAACAAGACCAAGAAAGAGAAAAGATATGTCTAAAACTGTGGCTTAGCTAAGAAGGAATGGCTGAGTAATAGGATGGAGTAAATATTCCAAATGAAATATTCATGGGTGCAGGAAATAGGATCCGTGTTTAATAAAATGGCCATGCTAGCTTCCAGGGCTCCCCCACACCTCTCTGCAAATTATGCCCCCGTCACCTCTCCCATGCGAGCATTAAAATATATAATTAATGTTCATTGTTAATAATACATTTCTAATTTCCAGTAGCAAAAATATAACTTTTCCCTCTCTTGGAGGATCACCTATATTTTGTCATTAACATTTTGTCATAAGAGGCAAGGAATGATTTAAATGGACAATAAATCAACAGGCAAGCTGCTGCTTTGGGCTTGGGCCAAACTCTTTGGGGAAGGGCTTCATTTATCACCTGGGACTGAGCATGGTTCTCCTGCTGATTTATGTGCAGGGGAATGAGAGAGGATCCTGCGGAGGGGTCTTGGGGCCTGGAGGATTAGTGACAAGAAATGGAGTACCCAGAGGCCCAGCTGTCAGGTTCAGAACAACTCCAGCCGAGAGTGGAATGTGATGTCTGATTACTGGTCCCGTTCTCCAGAACATCTGGCTCAACAGCTCTGTATACCCAGTGGCCTGCCCCACATCTCCATTTGGATAGCTTACTAGCTCAGGAAGCTCGGTGCAGCCCACACCCAAAGCCTGTTCTCCAGTGTGTTTTTCTTCCATTGTACCCTGTCTCATGAACTTGATTTCTTGAGCCAGAGACCTGCGAGTCCTCTGATGACCTCCTGCTCCCCACCTCCTACATCCACACAAGCCCGGTTCCTTTCAAAGCACTTCCCCTCCCATTTTTGAATATAAGAAACTAGGAAATTCACCCATAGCCACACTGGTAATTAATGACCATCAGGATCTAGGAGTCAAGTGGATTTTGGATCAAGAATCTGTTTCCTTCTTTATACCCTCCCTCTCTGCTTTCGTGTCCTATAAGGCTCTCTGGGTCCTCATGGTGTTCAGCCTTCCCTGCTGGGATGGATCCTATCCTCTCTCAAGGAGAATAACACTAAGACTGTTCTCTTACCTTGTCTCCATCAAAGCTTATCTCTCCTGGGTCCCATGCTCTTAGAGATCTTTTTTGAATTGGTGAATGTGGTAATTCATGTAGATAAGCTGGCAGTGATTTAAGGAATTCACCCTTCCTTGGTAACATTTTCAGAGGGACATCTACCCAGGCCTCAAACCTGTAGACTCCAGATATGGAAATTTCAGTCCTGCCCAGGGAGAAAGACTCTCTTAGGGTATGTTAAGAGCAGATTGTGCTAGAAAATTAGATTAAGACTCATCTCAGGCACATCAGACGTATTAGCATCTTACACCTTGACCTTTTGGGGCAAAGCAAACAAACAAACAAAACAACAAAAAACAAAAACAAAAAACAAACCCACAAACCACTGACATTTCAGGAGTGATTATGTCCCTTTATGAAAATGCAGTCCACCTGGCCTAATGGAAGGATGGTGATAGATGAGTAACCTCAGGACCTTCCATTTTTGAATTACTTTGTTGTGCAGTGCACATTCTTGCATATCATTTCATTCAAGCTGCCCAAACACTTGTTTTGTGGGACTTTTATATGGATGCAGAATCTGATTCAGAGTAGTTAAGTAACCTGCTCAAGATCACACAGCAGCTCCATGGCAAGACATGGGCCAGGATCTGGTTCTGGATACACAGTTTTGGGCGGGGGGGTGGATCAGAGTGGGGGCACTGAAGGAAGAAGTTCTAAAGGTGGATGGTAAGGCTAGGACTTTAGGAGTAGACTCAGACACTCCTGGTTCTAAATGAGGTTGCACCACATGTGAGGTATGAGATCTTGGGACAAACTGATTAATCTCTCAGACCTTCTGTTTCTCATCTATAAAACTGGGATAACCACATCAACAATTCTCCTTCTCTTTAACCTTGCAAATATGTAAGGACCCCCATTCAATGAAGCTGTGAAAATGCTTGTGAACTATGAAATGCCGTGCAGATGTCTGATGCAAACACATAATTGGAGAACTTTTATTTCTTCAAATGGAGCAGCATGTATTTGTAGGCAGTGGTACAGAGGATAAGACAATGAAGACCATGTGTGTTTTTTAACACCTTGAAATTGTGTCTAATACAGTTTTTTGGCTGCCAGTAACAGAAACCATATCTAAGCAAAATAGCAGCTTATAAGAAAATGTTGGGGCATCTCAGGACATGTATTCAGTGATTATTTGAGAATTAAATGCATAGAAGTGAAGGTAAGGTTGGAAGAAGGGGTGATGGTGTGTTGACAAGGTTGGGGGATCAGTGACTCCTCTTCAGTGTGTCACACTGCCTGGGTACTCGTATTTCTACTCCTTTCTCAATATTACTCAAGAGTTATTTTCTGTTTTCTTTTCTTTTTGTCTCCAGCCTGGATCAAGAATGGTTTATTCTCATGTTTATCTAGGAATACGCAGGAGATGGATTGTTTGATAACTCTTTCCAGCCTTAGTCCCTTTATAGAGTAATGTACCAAGCTGGGAATTCTCCTGCAGAAAACATTTATCTCTGTACCATGATTGAAATTCGCCAGTGGGTCTCAGCCCCCTATTTCTTGTAAAGGTGGACTAGACCTCAGAGTATCTGAGTTTCCTTCATGCGATTGCCTGGCCCTTTCTCATATGAATGGTCTGTCACCTCAATAGACTGATTTGGTCCCCTATTCCTGAGATTCTGTCCCCTAGATGGACCTGTAGGGATTTTGGAGTCCTTCTTCCCTTACTGAATTGGTTAACCTTCAGAGGGTCTATACCCCAACTGCCTGATGGGGCTGGTTTAGTAATCAGAATGTCTAAGACCCTCATCCTTTGAGTAAACCGCCCCAGTCAAAATAATATCCAAGAATGGACTTGTCTGGTACTCCAAAAGTCCACACCTCCAGTCTCCCGGCTAGAATGGTCTGGCCCTCCACTGATAAGATTCAGATTTCCTGGAGTCCCTGTGCTCTCAAGTGAAGCACCCATCTCTAGAGGGAAAATTGCCCTGAACTAGGTAAAGAGACCTTGTTTCCTGAAGAAAGTGACTTGCTTCAGTTGAATCATCCTGCAGAGGAAGTTGTAGGATGGGTAACTCTTCTTCTTCTTCTTCTTCTTCTTCTTTTTTTTTTTTTTAAGACAAAGCTTATTTATGTGCATTTCTTTCCTTCTTTGAAACCTTTGTGAAGCAACTTCTATTTGGAGCTGCGCTGTAAAGCATTCTGGTGGCTCTGTTGTGTGGGCCTCCTCCACGGCTGCATCTTTGCTGATGTCTGCTCTTTAACAATTTATGCTGAAATTAACATGTGTTGGCTCAGTTTCTGCTGTTATTTCCTATTGTATATTTTGGGAGGAAGCAAAACCTTGGATGTGTGTTATAATCGCCGAGCCAAAGATCTGATTCCATCTCTGCTGATGAAATGAGAAATATAGCCTGGTGGGCCAGGGAGATGGTGTTATACATGAATATAACTAGGCCTTTTGGGGGGTGGTTCTTTGAGGAATAGTCTAAAATAGGAATTTATACTTAAAACCCTCAGGGAGGCACGTAATATTTTTATCCACTGGTCTTGAAGATGACTAGATCTACCCTAGTCCTTATCTCTTGCTGTTTGCCAAAGTGAGCCCAAAACAGAAGCAGGTGTTATAGTTCAAGGCCTTACATTGTGTCTGACAAACGCTGAGGTTCTTCAGAAATTCTTTGGGGGTATTCCTGGGCAGATTGTGTGTGTGTGTGTGTGTGTGTGTATGAGTGTATGTGTGATGGATGCCAAATGGCCTGTGGTCTTGGATCCCAACTCCCCTCTCTATCCAGAGGTATTCTGTTTTTGTTTTGTTTTGTTTTGTTTAAATCTGGGTTAAATACAGAGTTCTAGATCTCTCATTTTGGAAGAATCTCCTGTCAGGTTTTAAGTCCTAGAAACAGACTAGCTTACTTAGGCAAAAAAAAGTAATTGAGTAAAGAGAAATGAGGGGGCACAGAGAAGCCAAAGTTGGATAGGTAGGATTCAGGAAACTTGTACCTGGGATAGCTCCAGGATCTGAGTAGCAGAAATTAAATAGGCTCACTTTTCAGGGCTCCAGGGTGGGGCTCCAGGGTGGGGCTCCAGTGTTTTCCCGTCTTTCTGGTAGGAAATGGTTTTGGAATTTGTGTTTAAGTGCCCAGGAGCAAGAATCTGATTGGCTTAGATTAGAAGGGTAACTGGTTCGAGTAGGTAGGCTCATTGAGGTAAGGTATTTTATTGATAGCAGTGATAAGACTATATTGAAAGCCACTAAAAGAAGCAGGACCTTGCGATGTAGGAAAAGTGACTGCATTATGGCACCACCTTTTGGTGTTCATCTTCTAGGAGCAGACAATGAAATTTCTGCTGCTTCTCCAGCATCCCCCAGCTTTGCTGGTAGTAGCTTATTGCAAGGCCTCTGCGTGGCTTGGATATAGCACCTGCTGTATGCCCAGGGGAAAGGGGAAAGACCTTGATTGACATTCTCAAGACAATGTGGGAGGTTGAGATGATGTGGCCAAAGGATGTGACCTGGATGCTAGGTGAGGCCAACAACAGAGATGTCATGCCAAAAGGATTTTGGGCTAAAAAGAACCTCACAGACCACTGGGCTGAGTATTCATGCTAGAAATTCTAGGTAAGCCAATGGTCAAGGCCAGTGCTTCTTAAAGCATGGCTCCTGGATCGGCAGCATCAGCAGCACCTGGCACCTTATTAGGCATGCTATTTCTCAGGCTCCACTCAGACCTTCTGACTCAGAAACTCGAGGAGTGGGGCCCAGCACCCTGTTTGAACAAGCATGGTTCTGATGCATGCTCCAGTTTGAGAACCACCAACCTACTCAATCACTCCAAATGTTAAGCCGACGTCCAGAAATTCCGTTACTCCTTCACTTCCAGTATTTGCTTTTTCTTCATTCTCCCACCCCACCACGACTGGTTCTGTTTGCACTCTTGATTCTATGAAAGAGTTGAAACTCTTGAGAATGCAGTGCTCTCAGTAACTGCACATGCATTTATAGGATCAGTTATCCTGCAAGATTTCCATGTTAAGCTTACTCCGTCGGCTTTTTGGGAAATATCCTATTATCTGTGGTGGAGGGAATAATGTCATATCCCAATTTCCAAAGAATTCCATTTTTCTCAAAAAAGAAAAGTATATAGACATAGGCTTGGGAATTCAGAGGGGTTCAGGAGTTACTTTGACAGGGTTAGTTTGCAAAGTACTGTCAGATCCCTAGGCTGGATGACAGAGAATGCTAAGTGAGCTCTGTACTACCTCTCAGAACTTTTAATAAGCTAGAGAGAACTGAGAATCTCCAAGAAGGAAATATAGCTTATAATTTACCAAAATGCATTTAACTAGGGATCATATTCTAAGAACATATTCTGACTTAGACAGTATCCCTAGACACCAGCTGTGACCCCCTTCTAAACTCTTTCCCCTCGTGGAATGTGCTGGGAATTTTGCTGGTGAGCGTTTCTGAAATATTTAATGGTGTCAGTGAAATTTGACATAAGAGTAAAAATTAAGTCACCCATCATAAATATTTCCTTCCTACATTCAAAAATTAATGAATGAGTTTGCTGGCCTGAGAGTCAAGAAATTTGGGTTCGAGTTCTGGTTCATACCTCAGTTTCACCAGCTGTGGGGGATTTGGAGATGAGAGGATGTCAGAGAACATCTCAAGGGCTCGGTGCAGTTCTAATCTTACTCTCCAAATATTAAACTTCTGCAAGAGGCTATCATGTTTTATGGCATTTCAATTGCAGCAATTTATGGTTACCATTCAACTTTGCTTTTTTTATGACCATTACTGTTCGACATATGGAGTGCTTAAGAACATGCCAGTATAGTCTTAGCACCTTTTTACCTCAAAAGCAAATTTCTCTGGACATCTTTAATTGCCTGTTTCTATTCAGAGCAAAATAAAGTAAAATTTAGACTTAAAATCTCTGACCCAAAGCCCCCAAAGAGACTGAATTACCTAGTATTTTTTTTTTCTGTCATAAATTTTAGTAGGTTCTATCATGCCTCCTGCTTGCCACCTGAGAATTTGTCAGAAAGCATTATTTGACCTCACATCTGGCTTGAGTTGGGTCCACGTCTGATAGGACCTGACCTGTAGGGACTGGTCATACAGGTGTATCTGCTGCTCCATTTCAAATCCCCAGGGGAAAACCATTCACTGTTTGGGTGACTTCTCAGAGCTGAACTGACGTGTGGGGTTGTACTTGCTTAGGGATCATGTGGCCTAATTTGTTACTGAGCACTGCCTGGCGGAGATGAGTTTGAGACCATGCACTTCAAGGTCAGGTAGACCCAGATTCAAATCTTGTCTTTGTTATCTATAATTTAAGCTATCTCAGTGATGTTAACATAGCTTTTATAAGCTTTGGTGGCAGGGAAAAGAGTGTTCTGGAATGCTAGGGGCAGATTTGTTGTTGTTGTTGTTGTTGTTGTTTTTCAGGGTAACGAAGAATTCTCTGCTTTTTTCCCCCATTACCTCTGATGAGGACATGACCTTGCCAATACTGAATTTAGGATTGAGAACCAGGAGAAAGCTTTTTTCTTTTCTTTTTCTTTCTTTCTTCCCTTTTTTTCTTTTTCTTTCTTTCTTTTTTTTACAAAAATGTCCTTAAATGGAAGTATGTAGTTTGTGGGTGAAACTTAGTTTGCAATTCTGATGTGTACCTTGTGAGTATATAAAACTTAAGTACTGTAGTTAGGAATGGGACTTTCCAAATCTGGTGCGTGTAAATGTGTGCTTGTCAGAGAGCCTGGAGACCATGAGACACGTTGCAATGGCCCCTGTTCCATGGGGCCACCCTGATTCCAACAGGTTTCTGTATCCTTAGCTCAATACACTAGTTACCTCAGGGAGGAGGGAGGCAGAAAAAGAGGCAAAGAAGGAAAGAAAGATAAATATAGAGAGATAAACAGAGAAAGAGAGAAAGCGAGAGAGATTCTCACACTCATCACCAAATGCTCAGTTTATGCATGAGAATATGAATACACATTGTGGCCCACATACGACCAGGGCCCTGTGTGGTCCTGTCTTACATAATGTCTCATTTTTATCAGAAATAGAGCTGAAAAAAAAATCAAAGCTTCATTCAAAGTCTTGAGAAAATGACAAAGAAGGGAATAAATTCCAATTTTCTACCTATTTCATAAAACTTCTCTATTTCTCTATCTCAATGTCTCATACTTCGGAATGATTACCTACAAAACCATTTTTCCCATTTCTCTGTATTGCCCCCCAATGCTTCTTGATCTATAAGCTAGGATGCTCTTCTGTTTTTCCACTTCTCTTCTTACTTTAGTATTTTTTAAATTATATATATCAAATAAGCCTCTCTTATTTCTTTAGTTTTCTTCCTTATTTTTTTTGTTTTTGTTTTTTTTTAGATTTTATTTATTTGATAGAGAGAGAGAGAGAGAGAGTGAGAGCGCACAAGTAGGCAGAGTGGCAGGCAGAGGGAGAGGGAGAAGCAGACTACCCGCTGAGCAGGGAGCCCGATTCGGGGACTCTATCCCAAGACGCCGGGATCATGACCTGAGCCGAAGGCAGGCACTTGACCAACTGAGCCATCCAGACGCCCTGCCAATCTTCCTTATTTTAATGTCATTTGGATTCTGCCTGTATTAGCATTCTCCAAAGAAGCAATAGGAGAGACATATCCTATTGGTTCTATTCATTTGACTGAATCCAAATAATGCAGAGAGAGAGAGACACTTATAAGGAATCAGCTCATACACTTATGGAAACTGAGATGTCCCAAGATCTGTAGTTAGCAAGCTAGAGACCTAAGGGGAGCCAGTGAGACAAATTCCAGTCTGGTTTCAGTTCAAGTACAGAAACCAGAAAAGGCCCACGACCCAGCTCAGAACAGTCAGGCGGGAGGAGATCCCTCTTATTCAAGGGAGGACCAGCCCTTTTTCTTCTATTCAGGCCCTCCACTGATTGGATGAGGATACCCCCATTAGGGATGGTAACCTGCTTTACTCAGCCTACCTGTTCAGATGTTGATCTCATCCAAAAACACCCTCACAGACACCAGGACATTTGACCAAATGTCTGTCCTCCCCACTCCTAAGTCGAGTGGACACATAAAATGAACCATCGCACTGCCTAATAAACAGAATCTCCCAAGCTAGAGCAAGATTATCCCCCTTCACAGGCAGAGCGTGGATACTAACTACAACTATAATTTAACACATCTTTCTCTCAATCCAGTCTCACAAACTTTGCAAGAGCACTATGAGAATTAGGGAAGGTGTATGTAAAGGAGTGGGTGCATAGCACAGGATACGGGCTCAGAGGAAGGATGCTGTGTTTTCAATCATCCTCGTTTTCTTTTAGATTTGGACAGAGGCTCTTATGCTGGATGTGAGACCATACACAAAACAAAACAGCGAGTCTGCTTTCCAAGACCTGCCCCCCTGCAGGTGCTTGTGTGGACCAGTGAGTGTTAATGCAGTTTAATGCATTCAGTTGGCAAATAATGGATTACCTTATCCTGTGGTGGGATGGCAATAGACTCTCTGGATGCACACAGAAATAAGACAAAGCCTTTTCTCTGTAGGAGTTCACCTTCTAATAGAAAAGATAGTCTGGTAAACAGATTAAAAAAAAAAGGCGGTGTGGAAAATGCTAATTAGAGAGAGATACAAAGAGTTCCCAGAACGCAGAGGATGGAGTGACAAAATCCACCTGTGACAAAATGAGGAGACTTTGATCTGGGTTTTCAAGGATGAGTATGTATTCTCCAGAGAAGGAGAATAACAATTATTTTGCCTCTTATGTGTTAGGCATTTTCATGTCTTTCAAATTTTCATGCATAAAATTTTTCATTTAATTTATTCCTAATGAGAACCCCGAGGAAATAGATATCAAAACAGATGAAGATACAGGCTCAGAGAGGTTAAGTGACTGGCCCAGTTTACACAGCAGGGAGGAGTGAAGACTAGATTTGAACCAAGGATTTTCTTTTCTTTTCTTTTCTTTTTTAAGATTTATTTATTTTAGAGAGAGCGAGAGCAGGAGGGAAGGGCAGAGGGAGAGAGAGTCTTTTTTTTTTTTTAAAGATTTTATTTATTTATTTGAGAGAGAGAGAATGAGAGACAGAGAGCATGAGAGGGAGGAGGGTCAGAGGGAGAAGCAGACTCCCCGCCGAGCAGGGAGCCCGATGCGGGACTCGATCCGGGGACTCCAGGATCATGACCTGAGCCGAAGGCAGTCGTTTAACCAACTGAGCCACCCAGGCGCCCTGGGAGAGAGAGTCTTAAGCAGACTCTGTGCTGAGTGTGGAGCCTGACTCGGGGCTCAATCTCATGACCCTGAGATCACGACCTGAGCTGAAACCAAGAGTTGGACGCTTAACCTACTGAGCCACCCGGGTGCCCCTGAACCAAGGATTTTCTGATTCAATCCCCTGGAAAGGAAGGATTGCAAAGACATAGTAATGTGAAAAGGCCTGGGCACACTTTGAACATGTTTTAGGAGCACATGACCCAGGGTCACATTGCAGGAAAAGCATTCTCTTTGGGGATGCAGCTGCTGGTGGTGGGGATAGAGAAATGGATCTGGGAGAAGATGGACAGTGGGTGTGTGGGGATGGGACACAGATGGGGATGGAGCTGGCGCTAGGTGTGGGGAGTAGTGATGGTTGTCTGTCCATTCATAGAGGTATGTTATGGGTGGGGGTCAAGTTTATAATGATGTGTGTCATGAAGAGTGCGGGGCTCACACAGACCTTCTTTTGAACTCTGTCAATTACGAAGTGCATCGTTTAGACTAGTGGCTCAACTTCTCAAAGCCTCAGTTTCCCCAACCATAGAGTTTGGGTGTTTGTAGTATCCAACTCAAAGAACCATTGACAGGAAAAGCAGACCATGTAGGTAAATTGCTTAACAACATGCCTGACATCTGTTAATTGCTTGGTAAGTGTAATTGTTATTATTAGTGTTTTTCATTTTCTTGGCAGGGTATAGGCCCGTTTTTCTAGTGTACCTATTTAGGGAGTACCTATTTAGGACAGTCATCATACATTCCTGACAGGTTCTCTGTGTGTATCTGTGCAATCACATGCTTTAGATACAGCTATGCTCTCCAAGGGCCTTTGGTAATTTAGGCCAGGCTGCTGGTCTCAGAGGCTATTTCTGTTTGTTCTGCTGTCTTATAAGGCCTGCCTTATAATCGGGGCTCATAATCTTTTTTGCTACATAATCATTTTTGCAGCTCATCTTCCAGACCAATTAAAGCAAACCCACGTTCATCTGCGTCTGCAAGGCAGGTATGGGTAAGAGCAGTCTCTGTGGTCATGCGCGACTCTTCCCTTACATATGGGGCCGAAGTTGCTAATGGGACGTCAGTGATAGCAGAGTACTGGTTTCCTGGAGTGCACTTAACTGGATTGCATTTGCCATGTCCTTAGTGTCACGTCCAGTGCTGCCTCCCATGGACCTGCGTGCAAATCTTTTTTTTTTTTAAAGATTTTATTTATTTATTTGAGAGAGAGAATGAGATAGAGAGAGCATGAGAGTGGGGAGGGTCAGAGGGAGAAGCAGACCCCCCGCTGAGCAGGGAGCCCGATGCGGGACTCGATCCCGGGATTCCAGGATCATGACCTGAGCCGAAGGCAGTCACTTAACCAACTGAGCCACCCAGGCGCCCCCTGCGTGCAAATCTTAATGTGGCCATTGACTGTGTGTTCTTGGGCGATTTCCTTAAATTCTCTGAACTCAGTTTCCCCAGCTGTAACATAGGGATGATATTCTCTATCTTGTAGGAAAGCTGTATTTTTGGATAATGTGATTAAAACGTTCAGCATCTAGTAGATTTTTAGTGAATGTAAGTAGTTAAAGTTACTCTGCACATTCATCCACTAGACTTTGAATTCCAAAGGAAAGGAACTATGTTCTGTTAATATGTATTTCCCCAGCATCTATCACATAGTAGGCACATATGAGCGTTTGTTGAATGAATAATCAACTAAGTAAGGTAGGTGTTATTTCCCCCCCATTTTACAGATAAGGAAATGAAACTCCAAGAGGTTAAGCAGATTATCTAAGGGGACAGTCACCACATGGAGGAGAAGGGATTTAAACTTGATTTCTAGAGGACTCCAAAGACCGTGTTCTGTCCTCTGAAACTTGAGTTTCGGTTCTGCCAGATTTGGGTGAAAATTAGAATTTAGTGTCTTAATCTCTTTCAACTCTGCTTTCTTAAAGAGGTGTTAATAAGAGTAATATTTCCCGAGCATCTGTGCACCAGGGACTGTGCTAGATATTTTATAAACATCACCTTATTGAACTTGCAAGCAAGCAACAAGACCAGGGCTCCAATTCCAGCTTCTTGAACGCCAAGCTGATTTTTAAGTTCTCTTCCACACCCGTGTTTGCTTTAGCCAGAGATATAGGCTCAACATGGGATAAATCTCTGAGATGAAGGATTTCTAGCAGACTTGTTACAAGAGCTCAGGCAGACAAACCCGGAAAGACAGACACTGAATCAGAATCAACATATATGTGAGGGTCTCCTTGAGATGGGGTGGTTTCTCCCTCTCGAATCCCACTAGGACATGGCTGATCTCCATTTACATGTTGGGTGATGGATATTTTCTGAGGCAGAATTATTTATTTAAACCATCAGGTTCACAAATCAGATTTCCGTTACCAAGGAAAGTACATTGTATATTCATTTCTGTAGAAAAGTCAGCGAGCAAAAGCCTTGATTAACAATTCGCTCATATCTCAGCTATCCCCCACCATTGTTGTTATTTGAAAAATTCCCAAGGAGTCTGTGGGGGTTTTCCTTGATAGGAAGAAGTCCTTGTCAAATGCTGAGCTGCTTGGAGAGGACTATAATTCAGGATAACTAAACTGCTTTGCTCTGGCAATTCAGAAAGATAATTACCTGACATTGATTTACTCTGCTGCCTTATTAAAACAACTCCAGTTTTGTGCAGGGTAGAAATGTACCCAACTAAAACTCTTGATTTTCCAGATTCCCTTGAAGTCAGGAGTAGCCATATGACACAGATATGGCCAAGGAGATCAAACGGGTTTGCTAGGTGGAGCTCCCAGGAAAGTTTCTGCTTTCTTTTTTTTTTTTTTTTTAAGATTTTATTTATTTATTTGACAGAGAGACACAGCGAGAGAGGGAACACAAGCAGGGGGAGTGGGAGAGGGAGAAGCAGGCTTCCCGCGGAGCAGGGAGCCCGATGCGGGGCTCGATCCCAGGACCCTGGGATCATGACCTGAGCCGAAGGCAGACGCTTAACGACTGAGCCACCCAGGTGCCCCAAGTTTCTGCTTTCTTGATAAAAGGGGGGAGGATATCCCTTTACTCATCACTCTTACCGCTACTACGACTATTACTACACACACACGCGCGCATGTTTCCTGCTTGATGTTGCTTATGTTGTGGATATGCGGCCTGGGAGCAGAGCAGATCATGAAGGAAAGCTAAGAGAGCTGCAGAGCTGCTTGTCTTGAGACCATGTGATTATTGAACCAAGTCAGCAGTCTTCTTGTTATATGAAAGGAGGGACCTATTTGTTAATTGGCCATTCTATTACTTGCGGCTGAGAGCGTTCCCCAACGAATTATATGAATTTACTGAGGCATGTCTTATAAGGCCTACCACTTAGAGGAGCATTGCCTGGTTCTCAAATCACTAGTGTGTGTAACCTCTAGTAGGGGTGGGGGTTGAGGGGAACCTGGATAGCCTGGTCCTCATTTCCTGAGCTGGCCTAAGAATTTTATTTTGGGGCCTTTGAATGAATCTGAGCTTAAGGAGAGAGCCAGGCTCCCTTCCTCCCTGCATTATGCATGCGGGAGCTACAAGGTCAATGGGGCATAGACTGGGCCCATGAAGGAGAACTCTGACAGTGTCTTATATGGATGGAAAGCTTGGAGATATTTATCACCCTTTTAAGAGATGTGAATTTCCCAGAGGGAAGGCACTTGGCTTTTTATTTGAGCTATGAGGATGATGGATCCAGAAACCAAGCAGCATGGTGGAATGTAGGCATAAATAAACCTGATCATCTCTGAGGTGGATTCATCAACATAATCTGTGAAGACAGCTTGGTTTTTGTGGAAGTTATTCCTTGCTCATATCACAGTCCTTTCTTAGTATTGGAAGTGGGGTTTGTAGAGCTACCTAAGCCAGTGAGAAACAATGTTAATTGGAGAACTTCTTTAAAGGATAAAAAATGATGACTCTTAAATAGATCTGGTACGTCTGTGCAAAGAGCTTTGGACCATTTGGAAGCCCTTTGGACCATTTGCAGAACCACCAAATATAGTTGTCTGGGTTGTACACTGTGCAAAGCCAGTTGCATAAAATGACCATATGTGACAGCCCCATGAGAAGTACCTGGTGATTTTAACTATCTATGATGCTCATCCCAGCTTCTCTGGCAGCCACCCTCATTGACTTGCCTTTTTCCCCTACTCCTATTAATTCATTCATCTTCCAATTCAAAAATAATTTTTTGAGCCCTTGCTCTATTCTAGACCCCTTGCTAGAGACTGAGAAAATGATGGTGAAAAACAAGCAGATCTGGCCTATTCTCACAGAGCTTATACCTAACAAAGAAGATAAATATTAACTAAACAGAAATAAATGTAAATTTGCAGATGTGATTAGCACAGAAAGGAGAGGGGTATTTCATACTAGGAAAACTTAAAATGTAGTTTTCAGCTGACCTAAAAATCCAGGGACCACTTGAGCTGCAGTTTGAAGCTCAAGTTACTGGGGCAAAGAGAAGGAAAAGCATTACCAGTTGAGGGAAGAGCGTGTTCAGAGTCCTGTGGTGGGAGGAGGTTTGCTGAGTACCAGGGACTGAGAGGAAGCTACTGTTGCCAGTGTGGTGTTGGAGAGGCAGTGCTTACTCTAAACTTAATTCAGCCATCTGGTTTTGCAAACCTATTTGGACCTACTTATTGCCAACTGCCCTGGTGAAGCCTCCATCTTGCCTCCTTCACCTTACCCTCATCTGAGCCCCCATCACCCAGCTCGGCCAAGCCACACTAGAGGATGGGGCCTCACCTCTCACCTGCCCTTGAGATTCACAGGATGAGAAGCTGGGATATAGCCACAGCGCTGTTCGACTCCCCAGCATCCAAAGAACCCAGGGCTCTCCAAGCAAAATGTTATTCCTCCAGATGGGACCAGATAGACTGTCCAGATACTCTCCATTTGCCATCTCAAGTAAAACACTAGGATGCTGCAAAAATAAGCCTAGCTTTTCCACTCTGGATCCACATCTTAGCACATGGACCTCAGATTATTTCCATTGCCAATCCTTTCAGAAAATGAACAGTTGAAAGAGCCAGGAGCGAAGGGAGGTGGGAAAAAAGAACACACGGGCTCTTTCTTAAGAAATCAGAAGGTCAGTAGGCGGAGGAAAGGACTATGTTTGTTCCGTCCTCTTGGCATGGCGGTCAAGAGCATGGGCTTTGCTAGAGCCAGGTGCTCATCCCAGCTGTGCTACTTTCTATCTGTGTGATTCTGGGCAGAGCATTCTACTGCTCTGAGTCTGTTTCCTCCACTCCTAGAAAAAAAAAAAAGGATAATTATACTTACACTCAAGAGTTGCTTTGAAGATGAACTCAGATGACACATAAAGCGCTTAGGCACACAGTAAATTGTCAGTAAATCGCCGCTGTTACTATTTTACTATTATTAACAAGTATAAGGAAGAAAAAGGCAGACTTTGCTTATCAGGGCAGAAAAATTTTTAAAAAATTGCTAGAGCTCATAAAAGATGATAGAAAAATCTTCTGGGACTGTCAGCACGTTAGATTTCAGACATTGAAATATCAACAGGATGACCATCTGTCAGGGGTGTTGTAGAGGAGATTTCTACTTTGAGGGTCCTTCTGTGAGGGATGGTAGAGGAAGGGCACTTTATTAAATCATTAGGGATTCTCCTTAGCTACCAGATGCTCTGAAGTTGTACTACTATTCCAAGAGTTTACTCACACACTGATCTTTGGAGATAGGTTGGCATCATTCCTTCCGTCTGTGTTTCTGTCTTATGAGATAAACCTGAAAGTTCCAGATGATAACATTTCTTGGGCTGGCAGAAGATCCTCTGAGTTTTTAATCTGATGTCCTTTGAACCTCTGTTGATGGTGATGATGTCCAATCAAAAAGTCAGCTCTTCTTATGCCTAGAATGTGCTCCCATCAGCATCTCAATGTCATTGGGAGAACGTGAGCTCTTTGGGCAGACAGATCTGGGTTTGAGTTCCTCTGGGCTGGCTGTGTGACCTTGAGTATGTTGTTTACTCTCTCTGAGCCCTGTTTCTTATTTACCAGGAAATGATATCCATACATGAGTGCTGTGGTTTGGGGGAGGTTTAGAGGTAAAGTCTGCATAACATCTACCTAGCATAATATGACACAGTGTTCGGACGTTTAGGAACTTTGGACGTTTCCAGGAACTGGAAATTGTAACAATAAACCCAGTAATAATAGTTATTATTACTGTTATTTCTACTACTTTTTCAGTATATTTTTTCAACTATAAAAAGAGCTGCTCCATTTGAAACAGTCAGCCACAGAGAAAGGATATGCTGCGCGTAGTCGGGGAGGGAATACCGTGGAGACATGAGAAAGACTTGATCTGCAGAAGTTTTGGGCTGTGTGAGTGTGTGTGTGTGTTTATAAAATTGGCAGCCCTAAAAAGAAGTTACAAGAGTAGCTACCAGGGGAGAAACTGATCACAAAGCCAAGTGTAAGCAAGAATTATGCTTTCCTTCTGTGCTACAGCAATGCTGCACTCTCTGGGGGCTGGTTTTCATTTGTAATCTGAGTAACTCAGCTGAGCTGCAGACAGCCAACCTTTGGCTGTTCCCATTGATTGGGAACTCTGCAGGGGAGCTCGGGCACCAGCATACCCAGGGACCATAGTTTTGCTTATTAGTTACCACTCTCTAGGGTGAGTGTGTGTGTGTGTGTGTGTGTGTGTGTGTGCACGCACGTGCGCACAGGATGTGCACGAGGACACGTGTCATCATGCTAGGATGATTTTTCTAGGCTTTTGTGAGACCTGGTGGAGAGAACTGCAGATCCCAGCTCTGTCCAAACGTGGCTTCTAGCAGCAGAAGGCCATGTCCTGAGGGTGACCCCAGCCCCCTATTAAAGTGCCTGCCTGAGAAAGCTCAGTGCTGTGCGGAGATTTACTATTTGTTCTAGCCAACACCTGACATAGGTCCCTGACCTTTCTTTCTTAGACCATCTACTAAAAAGTTCTTATAATTGGGAATATGTATCTCTTAAGATGCAAGTGTTTTTCTTAAGGACCTGAGAGCCTTTCATTTTAAATGTAGCGATCAGAAGGATAGGACCTCTGTCTCCCAGTCTCTGTAGGAGGAGAGAATTCTAACTTCAGTGACTGCCAGCTAGCAGACACAGCCAGCTTAATCGCATTTACCTGACCAGCCCTTTGTAAATGTTCTCTTCTCTGACTCAGCTGAGCCCCAGTTCTCCTCTCTTCTCCCCCTCCTTTAAAACACCCAAATCATCTCTGCACAAATGGAACAGAGTCCTGATTTTCTCCCTGCTATCAGTAGTTACCAAATAAAATAGAAAACAAAATCTCTTTTCACCACTTTAATTAATGTCCAGTTGTGTCCGTGTGGACCTTGGAAAGGCTCACACCGGGCAGGGTGGATGTATTTCTTTAATGTCTGGTCACCAGCAGAGAGTCAAAGGATGTTTCTCTTCTTTCTTTCCTTCCTTCCAAACGAGAGACTGCCCCAGGCCCTTGTTAGTGCCTGGATATTAAGGCAATGGGCATAAAATGGGAATGATAATCATACCTGCTTAATGAAGCTGTCTTGAGGATTAATTAAGTTCATGGAGCTAACTGACCTGGAGAAACAGAGCATTCCAGACTCCTTACCCTTCCTTTGGAGGCACTATGGAGTCCAGGAATCTCCTAAAAATCTTACAGCTCTCAGGCCACACACCCTTTCCTTTGGGGATGTCAGGGAATGTTCTCAGGGAAGATGAGAGACATGGCATAGTTATTTTATTGAGCACTTAAATGTATGCCAGGTATTGAGCAGGACACTGTACATCCTTTACCTCAGGTAGGTCTTCCAACAGAATTCCTGTTTATAAAGTAAGGGGTAAAAAGCAGATTGGCAGATTGGCCACAAGAATTTATCTCTTCTCCCTCCTTAAATCCCACTGAGAGGTAGCAAAAAAAGAAGGGAGGGAGGGAGGGAAGAAGGGAGGGAGGGAGGAAGGTATTACCTTACAAAGAGAAAGAGCACAGCAGAGGAGAGCAGACCAGGAGAGATTTAGATGGATTCAGGAAGGTGGAAAACAGAAGACTTGATGAGTGACATTGCAGAGAAGAGACAGTGACAAAGCAAGCATTTTGAGGCCCAGGGTACTAGGGAAGGCGGGAATGAGTTGGGACTTAGAAGCTGTATATGGAGCTTTGACTCTCCAGGTCCCCTGCCTTTCCCCTGACACAGTCAGACAACCGCCTCTCCTTCCACCCCTCACCCCTGCCGCACAGAAGTGGGGTTTCTGTATTAATCAACGAGACAAGCCCAGGACTCGTGGGCTCCACAGGGATAGCAGACAGTTGGAAAGAGAAGTGAGTAAACACTAGGGCCCTTCACCTCCCTTCTCCTCCTCACCCAAATGCTCAGAGGTTTCTCATCTGCAGAAAATGACAGATCGATGAGAAAAGACATCAAGATACTGAAATACTGTGGTTCTCAAATGAATAGGCTGACTCACTGCCTCCTCATCCTACAAAGAATTTTGTCAGCCAACACCCTGCCCCCATGTGCATGGAACTCACGAGGGCTTCCTAGGGTCTTGCTCTTCAATCGGACCATGACTCTGTGCAGGAAATGTCCAGTCCGAAAGAGAAAGACCCAAATATGTGAGAAACAAGGCGAGAACAAGCGAAATCTACAGTATTTAAATATGTGGACGTAAATATTAGAAGAATCAGCTCAGGCAGTGGAGAGTGGCTGCCCCAGGGGGCAGGATTCAGGAGTGAGGAGGGTTGAAACTACTGAGTTTCATTATAAGACTTTTAGTACTCTAATTTTTTTTTAAATGTGTATATTTGGCAAATATAAAATTTAATTTTAATACAATAATCTTACAAAGAAGAAATGTTTCCATTGAACAGAGGAGTAAACTGAGGCTCAGAGGGTAAGGTGACCTACCCAGGTAAATCAGAGAACCAGATTTGAACCCACAAGTACCCGTCTTAACACCTCAGGATGTTCCTATTTCTCAGGAGTGATTCCTTGCTTGCTATGTAAAAATCAGTTAAAGAAAACCAGCCTCTTACAGGTAATATTACCCTTATGAGCCTCCTCTGAGGTCAGTTAGAGTGAGTCGGGTGTGCAGTAAACTCTTCGAGGCCCTCATTAAGGCAATGAGACTGGGGGCCATGGGCTACTCACTGCATGATTCCAGGCACAATCCCCGTTGTGGCCAAGATGGTTATCGATGCAACTCAACATGGTGGCCCCCGAGGACTACCAGAAGACAGTGAGGAATGAGAAATACACGGCCTTAAAATACATTATTGATGTCTGACTGCACTGGGAACTGGGGAGTTTTAAGGCATTCTTTTAGAGTTTGTTTGGTTTTTTAAAAATCTCTTTCCCTTTAAAAAAAAAAAAACAAATAAAATGGGCTCCATGCCAGAAATCCACATCTTTGTAGACATTGCCGTTTCGAGCACTTAGCAGGAGTTTACATAGTTTGGGTTGCCCCAAGAAATGCCAACCGCCTATTTTCAATCCTGCCATTAAAGGCAGACATGCGGGGCTGCTCTAATTGTCATCTGTATGTTTATAAATACAGACAGATTAGGAGGGAGAAAGATCGGACAACCCAAAGGCAGTTGGAACTGATATTGGGGAATCCAAGGATCAGAGGCTTCCATTGTCTCTTTTTAGTGGAAAGCACCCTTATCCAGGCCAATTTGGAACACTGTCAGTTCTGTTCCTCAAAGGCCATGTCCTCTCAAAGGCCTCCTCTGACTGCCCACCTACCCAACAACCACGGGATAGGTTAGGTGGTTAACTCTCCGCTTCTGTGGAAACCCCCTCCACTTCCCCGTGTTAGTGCTGACTGTGCTTAAATGGAATTGTTGGCTTATTTTTCCAACTTCCTTACCTGATTATAACATTTTCAAGGTGAGGGACTGCGCCTGTCTTGTGCAATACAATCTCTCATCATCTGGCAGATTACCTGGCACACAGAGGCCTTAATAAACATTTCTTGATAGGCCAAAAGAATGGAATGTTGTAACTCAACACTACATTCTCCTAAGAGATGTTTTTTTCATTTTTCTGAGTGGTAGGGTCCACCTTCCCATCCTGACTTAGAATAGCTGAAATGTGACATTCATGCTTACCACAATCTTTTTGCTGTCATTAGAAAAGCAATCCTAGACAACAAATGTGCGTAAAGCATGGAGATTATAGACACACATTAGAATAACTGACACAATCTCAACCTGGAGAACAATCATCACTCCCTGAGCCACTGCCACTGAACCCTTTTTCTTTTTCTTTTTTTTTTTTTTAAAGATTTTATTTATTTATTTGACAGAGAGATAGACAGAAGAGCACAAGCAGAGTGAGTGGCAGGGGGAGAGGGAGAAGCAGGCTCTGCACTGAGCAGGGAACCCGATGTGGGACTCAATCCCAGGACCCTGAGATCATGACCTGAGCCGAAGGCAGATGCTTAACCATCTGAGCCACCCAGGCGCCCTGAACCCTTTTTCTGAATGGATCTTGTGTGTATCACCATATCCGGTCTTTCAGTTTTCCAAATCTTAAAATTAATCATGAAATTTCTCTGCCCCACCTGACTTAATCCCTCATTACAACCGAATGTACCAGGACCTCTGTGTTTATATGTCTGTGATCCTATTCGTTTTCACCAGCCTCAGGCTCCATCCAGTGAGAAGGGTACTTAATTGTTCTTGTTGGCTACCATCTTGTTCCTCTCCTCCTCCTCCTATTTTTCCTAAAATAACTATAACACTAAGTGTTAAAGCATACAACTCACAGTGGAGTTTAGCTATGTAAAAGATGCCAAAGAAATTAAATAGTAGCCTAACATGGTTTAGGAGTGGAGTGGCTGGCTCTCCAGATTGTTGTGAGCCTTCTACAGCACCTCATGGCTAGAGTGAGACCAGGACATAAGAACTGGAAGGGGTTTTAGTGGATGTAAGTTCTGACCAACTCATCTTATAGTTCGAAGGCTCACAGGGGAAGTGAGTCACCCCGAAGTAAGCAAATCTCTTTTAGCAATTGGAGAACAAATTTGGTAATGGGAATAATATTTTAAAATATTACTTACTGGTTTTCATCTTCTACCACAAGAATTGGGTTCCCAGAATGCCATTGCACCATTAGAGCCCCAGGGAAAACAAGAGAAAAAAACCCTTTTTTACCTCAGAAAAGAGTAGGATAAAATATAAATGAAATTCTTGTAAGGTAGGGAGGGTAGAAATCCCCCCTCCTCTTTTTCTATGGCTCAGAATGGGTTCAGCTAAGTAAGAGAGGATGTTGGGAGACACATGGATCCTACCCATCTCTTTGAGGATCAAGCCTGGAAGTAGGTTGGGATTTGGGGACTTGACTCATCCCAAGCTGCCCCTATATTAATAGGGAAACTTCCATATCAAGGTGATAGATAAGAACGTAACAAGATTGGAAGGAAGAAGGAGAGAGACAGACATATACAGACTGAATTAGCATTCCCAGGTGACTAATATTAGAGTCCCATGTCGTATAATGGACCAAGAAATTTTCCTGTACATCAAGATGAAAGAGGAAAAGGGTAGATAAGAGTCTATTATCTGGAAAGCTTCCTAGGGTGAGGAAATGACCGTGCTACTAAGAGCTACTATACAGGATTCCTGGAGCTGGGACCACATTGAAATCAAGTATATCCAGCCCAATATAGGGTCGAGTCAGAATCTGGGTCCTGAAAAAATGAGAAGACAGTCCCTGAATTCAGCAGCCTCACACTTGTCCATCAGATCCCAATCAGTGATCTGTGACCAGCTGGGCACAGTGCATTGCTGCAGAGAGCAGGGGAGTGAGAAATACAGAAGCACCCAAGGTCATTTTCTTCCCCTCTCCCCAGTGCCCAAAATCTCTCAGGAATGATCGGGACAAGAGGAAGGAAATAGGGAAGACCACATTATCCTTTAAAAAAAAAGTATGATTTTCCTATAATAATTGTTTACATTATTGAACAGAACCAAGCTTACTGTATTTTGGACTAAACTTATCCTCCTACTTCCATTTGCCTACCGATCTACCAGAGGAAGGTGGGAATTCCTAAAGAATGTGAGACTAGTCATAGAAGATAAATAAGGGACACTTTTCTTTACATACCTCAATGTCATGGGAGCACATTTGCGACTCAGTTACACGTTTTGAGTGCTATTGCTCAGCTTTCTATCTGCTTTAATTCGGTCTGGTGCCAAAGGCAGGTGCTTACTCCAAGGCGTGACTTACTGGTGAGCCTTACTGGTGAGCCATGGAGATCCTATGGTGTTCGGAAAAGTAATAAAGTAGGAAAGGGTCACTGATTCAGCCTTTTTGTGAGTGATGCACTCTGTCTCTTCCATGAGTTAGTGGGCGTGATGGGCAGTTCAGTGAAGCCTTCCCTTCCTAGTTGAAGGACAAGTTCATGTTTCCCTACAATGATGTCACTCACTGTCACTCTGCCGTAGCAGAGTAATAGCAGTGTTCTTCAATTAGAGGGGGATTTTTTTTTTTAGATTTTATTTATTTATTTGAGAGAGAGAGAATGAGAGACAGAGAGCACGAGAGAGAAGGGGATCAGAGGGAGAAGCAGACCCCCCGCTGAGCAGGGAGCCCGATGCGGGACTCGATCCCGGGACTCCAGGATCATGACCTGAGCTGAAGGCAGTCGCTTAACCAACTGAGCCACCCAGGCACCCTAGAGGGGGATTTTAAAGGTTATTTAGCCGAACCCCTTTATCTCACAGGTGGGAAAAGCAAGGCCAGAACTCATGCATCCTAACTCCTGGTGTTCGAGACCAGTCTGCCCTATACTTTGCAACCTTCCCTGTACTTAAGAGATCACACCCAAAGAAAAAAAACCATCTGGTCCACATGATGGAAGTATGTGCCACTGATGGACAAGAGGCTGAACTCGGATGGTTTCTGGGAAATTTGGCAACTGTCTGACCCATGAGACTCCAGTTCCATACACTTTTCCCTTGAGCTCTGGCACATCCAAAACTTGATACCCCTAGAAGAAGTAGCACAGTCATTGGGACTTGCAAAATTCCAAGAAAATACTGACATGTGGATGGCAGGAATCACAGTGTTCTCTTTCTTCTCTAACAGAATCCGCAGGATGCCAAAAAGACAAATGCATTTTTTCTCCTCCAAATTATTCCTCCTACAAATGTTAAGTGTCTCCATCTGGGAGACATTTAACATTTCAAGCAGCTATTGCTGATCTGTAGGAGGACTAGCCACGTATCAACTGCCTCCCCAAAATAACTCCCCTTATTGCTGCAGGAACTGCCAAGATCCAGCCCAGACAGGAGAGAAACAATGTGTCTGGGAGGCCCCAAGTAAGAGAGCAAGAACAACCATCCCCTCACCTGAGACCACCTACTCTTCTCTCTTCAGAGGTGTGTTTCGATGAGACAGAGTATGGATGCCATTGCATCCCTCTCCTGGAAGGATGGGTTTCCAGAAAGAATTTCATTAGTGATGTTCCCTCAGATGACAGTCTCATGTTTCTTCTGACACCTTAAGTTCATTCAGATACCGACAGGAAATCACATACATTTCCTTATAGGCTGAGTGAAAACACGACCCATAAAAGATGCAGTGATGGGAATATCTGAGCTCTGAATAAGATCCAAGAACTTGTCTTCACCACTTCCCCTTCTGCTCTGCTTAAATTTGCCAAGTCCAGTCATGGGGGAATGAATACCAGACTAACAACTCCAGGCCACTAAACCTGCATTTATCCATTTGCCCACTCTCTATTTATTTGTTATCTACAGTGTGGTGGTAGCTAGGAGGGAGCCAAGGATAGAGGAGACACAGGCTCTGTCATCACAGAGTGCATCAATTAATGGGGAAGGTGTATAAAATATGTCCACACTGGGGCACCTGGGTGGCTCAGTCGTTTAAGTGTCCAACTCTTGATTTCGGCTCAGGTCATTATCTCAGGGTCGTGAGATCAAGCCCTGTATTGGGCTCTGTGCTGGGCATGGAACCACCTCATTCCCTCCTTCCTTCAGTGAAAGTGTCATCTCCTGAGCCCAGAGTATGCTCAGGGCCATAGAGGAGCTAGGACTCAGGCATATTAACATCCATAAAACATGACCGTAAGAGTTGTCCCTAGCGGGCGAATCAGAGAAGGTGAGGAGAAAAGTGCAGTATAGGATGACAAGAGCAGTAAGTGAAAGACCACAGGAGACCGGGAGAACAAAGGCGGGCCCTTGCCTCCGGCATGGGAGGCCAGGAAAGACTTCTGCTGGGGAAGGAAGCAGAACCAAACTCCAAAGATGGAAGGAGAAGTATGTTTCAAGGAGTGCTTGGCATGGGCACAGGCTCTACAGTCAGACTAGGGGGCAGCGTGCCAGGTGGGTAGGTGGCCAGAGAGTGGAACCTGATGAAGGTGTTTGCATTTTCTTAGCACGGGAGTTCCTCCATCCATTCGTCTATTTGTGCGAGTGCAATGGAAACAGCAACGTTGTTGATTCACACCACCACTGGGAGTCCTGCTGGCAGCCCGTGCCCGGTGGGAAGGTCTCGCTCTGCAAATGTGCAAAGCTACTGTCTACCACTTATTTGTCGGTATTTGCTTCCCATTTTATGCTGTTGGTTCTCTTTCTTCCACGTGTGGGTCTCAGTCACCAACGACTTCATTGAAAACAGGGAGTAAGTCCTTGGAGCAGCTAGCACAGGGCTGAGCCACATGGTAGATGCTCAGTGTATACCTGATGACGTATTGGGCTTGGGGCGCATGCGTGCGCATGTGCGTGCACGCGTGTTTCGCTGAAGGGGTGTTACGTGTGTGATTCTCTGGGGGCTGAAAGACGGGCTTGTTCTTGTATTTGACAAACTAAAATATTTCTCCAGCTTTTATCATCATTGCTAATGCTTTCTTTATATATTCAATTCTTCGTTCCTTTATATATTCAATTCTTCGTTCTCTCCTGTATAAATGATACTTTATTGGCCCAGAAGATAATCTTCTGAAAGAGAGACGTTTTTAGGTAATCTTTGTGTTTATATGTGGTCCGCAGCAGTGACTGGCCACCTGAACACCTGTCACCAGATGGTTAAAAAATAAAAAAATGTATCTATTTTAAGTTTTGGGGAAATTTTGGTATTTGATAAGTCCCTGTGTATCATTTAAAGGAGAGAAGTATTATGTTATACTAAACATGTGAAAGTATTGCTGAATATTAAAAAGAAAGAAATGTTAAAAGTAAGGCATCTCGTGTCGCTGTTAATATGATGCTGTGCTTTGCATATCTTTGTATTCTTTTATATATATGGATATCAATGTATGCTTTTGAAAATTAGGGTTGGATGGTTAGATACTGACTTACAGGATACATTTTAAAATGATATAAATAGCGTGTAGACAGACATTAAATCTTTTTATGTGAACATAATTTTTAGAAGCTACATAGTCTAAGAACCTAAGTCTTGAGGGGAAAATGGTCATTCATCCAATAATGCCACAAATAAATATGGAATTTCTGCTTCGATAAGCTGCAAAGGAGATGCTCTTAGTGAAGGAGTAGATGGTAGGGTGTTTGACCTGGAGGTCAGGCAAAGCTTCCACAAGAGGCTGAGGACTGGTTGAAATCTAAATGATAATTACAAGTCGTCACCAGACAGGGATGGGACAGAGATGGCATGAGAAGGGACTCTGTGCCAAGTGCCGGCAACAGAGAGCAGGAAACTTGGGAGTTCTGTTTTCTAACTGATTTTCACTGCTATTTGTAGGTCTTTACATTGCCTCTGGCCATCCTGTTGAACTTTTTCATACTTCCGATTATTTTCCAGTTGACTTTACTCTGTTTTCTAGAGCTATGCTCATATCACTTGTGACTAATCCTACGGGCAGTGGTGTTTTCAGCCTTTGCCATGTGTCAGGCCCCCGCGCCAAGGGCTCTGCCCACGTCTGCTTGTGTAATCCTCACTGTCCTTTATGGGGCAGGTTCATTGTTCCTTGGACACAGGAATCTGACACTCGTACCAGCTAAGTAATTTACCAAAATGGTGTTCAATTGCTAGTGAATGATGCAGCTGGGATCCAGACCCAAATCTAATGCCAGGGTGTGTGTGTGTGTGTGTGTGTGTGTGTGTGTCCAACTGGCATTAAGCCAATCTTTTAAAAATGTTTTAACATTTTAAAAATTTATATTTGATTCTGAACCATTTTACTAAAAGTCAAAGCATCCAGGAATTTCTATTTTTAATAGGAAATTACATTTTTATTGTGGAAAGAATGCTTAACATGAGAGCTACCTTCTTAACAAATTTCTAAGTGTACAATACAATGCTGTTATCTGTAGGTGCACTGTGGTCCAGCAGATCTCCAGAACATATTCATCTTGCAAAACTGAAACTTGGTATGAGTTGAACAGCAGCTCACTCTTCCTCCTCCCCACAGCCCTTGGCAATCCCCATTCTACTCTTCCTCTGTATGAGTGGGACTCTTTAGATGCCTCATCTGAAACCACACAGTGTTTGGTCCTTCTGTGACTGGTTTATTTCACTTACCATAATGTCCTCAACATTCATGCATGTTGTTGCATGTGGCAGGATTTCCTTTTTTCCTTTTTTTTTTAAGGCTGAATAATATTCCGTTGCATATATATATATATATATATTTTCTTGATCCATCCACCAGTTGATGGACATTTAGGTTATTTCCATACCTTGGCTTTTGTGAATCCTGCTGTAATGACACAAGAATGCAGGCATCTCTTTGAGATCCTGATTTCAGTTCTTTTGGATAAACACCCAGAAGTGAGATTGCTGGATCATAAGGTAGTTCTGTTTGTAACTTTTTGAGAAACTTCCATACCATTTTCCATAGTGGTTGTGCCAATTTACGTTCCCAGCAACGGTGCACCAGGCTTACGGTTTCTCCACAGCCTGGCCAACACTTGTCATCCTTTGTCTTTTTGGTAATAGCCATCCAACAGGTGAGATGTGACAGCTCATTGTCATTTTAATCTGTAACCTAATATTTTGGGTTTTTTTGCTTATCTTTTAAAATATCTAAACCGTTGAAAAGCAGGGACCTTTGTTTTTTAAAATTTATTATTTATGTATTAAAAAGATTTTATTTATTTGAGAGAGAGAGAGCACAAGCAGGGGGAGGGGCAAGGGAGAGGGAGAACCAGGCTACGCCCTGAGCAGGGAGCCCAATTTTGGGGGGGTTGCTCATTCCCTGGACCCTGGGATCATGACCTGAGCCAAAGGCAGATGCTTAACCAACTGAGCCACCCAGGTGCCCTGGGACCTTTGTTTTGTCCAGGACTTCAGTGGGAGTGTTTCTGGTGTTTGTAGGTGGATACAGTGTTGGCTGTTCATACGTGAGAGCCGTTCTTTACAAGGTTAACGAAGTATTTCTCAATTCCAAGATTAATAAGTCAGAGATGAATACAGAATTTTGTCAAAACCTTTAGGTATTTGATTATGGTCTTTCCTCTTTGACCCACTGGTATGATAAGTTATGTTAATAGAGTTTTGAATATTAAGTGACTCCTAATGGTAAATCATCCTTGGTTTCCTGGAGTAAAATCCACTTGGTCATGGTAAATTACCCTTCTGAAGTACAGCTGAGTCGTGCTTGCTGGTATTTTATTTAATGTGTTTATATCTATATCAATAAGTAAGATTGGACTAGAGCTTCCTCCTTCTTTGGCTGTAGTTAACTAGCTCTTAGCAGCAGACGCATGCCAACCCCACTAAAGAAATTAGGACATATTTTCTCTTTTTATTTCTTCCTAACATAACACGAGACCTACTTACTATTAAAATGTTGAAATAGTTAACATTTAGAATAATTTGGGCCACGTATCTTCTGCAGAGGTGATTTTTATATGACTTACTCCAATTTCTACCAAAGTTCTACTCGGATTCCCACTGAGTCAATTTTTTATCATTTATATTTTCCTAGAACACCCATCAGTATCATTAAAAATTTCAAATTTATTTGGTATATGATTTTGTATTTATTATACATTGCATTATCTTCTAATTTATGAATTTATAGTTTTTTTATTCTATTAATTCTCCCTTGTGTTGAGAGGCTAACTAAAGCATGGGTCAGAAGTGAGTCCCAGAGCAGGGTGGCAGGATTTTGATCTCACCTCTTCTACATGATCTTAGGTTCATCAATTCTTCTCAATTTCTTCATTTGTAAAATGAAGATAATAACAGTATCCTCCTCGTAACATGGTTAATAAGAGTTAACCACCACCAGGCACAAAACTAATAGTATTTGCTATTATTCTGTTTTCTAATTTTTTTTAATATTTCTGTTTACAAATAAAATAGCATTCAGGTTTATGTATTCATTATACAGGTTATTTGTTTTCTTAAATTATTGAGTTTTTAAAAATCTCCCCTTCATTTCTTTCTTATACTTTTCTTATTTTTCACTTGCCACCTTTGAAAAAAATTAATGTGCTTTCTTTAGTTCATTTCTCTTCATCCTTTCTTGCTTGATAATAAAATTTCAGGCTAAAATCTTGGACCATCACATTTTTGTATTCTGTTTTCTCAGATAAGTTATTTCTAAATAATCTATAACCAGTGTTTTAATTTTCTCTTTACCAACATGTTATTTAGGAAGGAGACTTTTAATTTGTAAAGGCTTGGGCTTTTCTAGTTTTTCTTTGTTCATTAGGTTTTAAAGAGTATTTTCCATTATATATGCCCAGAAAACTATAATTTCTCTCTATATTTTATATACGCTTCTATGTTCTCTATATATGCTCAGAGAATGTGACCTGAACTAGTGTGTATGACCTAATATTATATAAATTTGGGAAATTGTATTAATTGATCTCTTGAAAGAAGTTTCATTATCTTCTTGATGTAATATTTAAAAGTCTGTTCAATCAATATTGTATTATCAAGATCCCTTACATCCTTATTTATTGGTCTACTTAATCTGTCAAAAACTTTTGAGTGTTAAAATCTCCCAGCACCAAAGTGTTTATATCATCTGCCCCCTATATTGCTAGTAATTTAGCTCTAGGTATTTAACGATTTCAGTAAGTAAACATTTATGACTGTTGGTCTGCCTTGTGCATTGCATATTTATCAGTGTAAATAATCTGTTCTATTTTAAGATATTTTACTTGAATCCTACAGTGCCTGACATTCATTTTGCAGCCCCTGGCTTAACTTTTGTTTGCAATAGACTGGCACCTCTTTGCTTATTCTTTTGCATCTAACCCAAATAAGTGATTTTATTTTAGGTCTGGCCAATGTAAACAGAATAAGGCTTGATTCAAATTTTGACCCAATCTCAGAATCTCTGACTTTTCATTGGGGAGCTTAAAAAAATTACATTTATTGCCAACCCGTTTGCTTGGGTTTATTTCTCTGATTTGTTTTCCAATTTCCTCAGTTTTATTAACTGCTCCCCATCCATTTTTCCTTTTTTTTACTATAGGTGGCATAATAATGTAGTAGTTAAAAATGAACCTGGATCAACCTCCAGCTCTCTCACTAGCTGTGTGCATTGTGTCCGATAACCAGGAGTACAATTTGAGGCATACAGATTACCTGGAGTGCATCCAGACAAGTGTGGTCCCAGTGAAAGTTGCAGCATATTCCTACATGAGGAATAGATGAGGAGATTAGACTGGGGAAAAAGTTGAAGTGCTGATTGCCATGGAGAGAGAGACAGACAGAGAGAGAGACAGAGGCGGGGAGATAGAGACGAAGAGATTAGAGTGATTTTGTAGAACTTCTAGATCAGAATTCTAAACTGAATATGTAGGTCTCAGGAAGTCAGAGCTATGGAAGAAATTCCAAAATTGGACTTTGTTCCTCCATAAAGTCATGAGTTCACAGTCATTAGAGATGTACAAGAAAAAAAAAACTGGACAACATCAGAGTGCACTTCAGCTGATTCATATTTTGATCAGAGGCTGCAACTCATTCAGATCATTCAAAACTCTGAAGATCTTTAATTACTGGGGAAATAATGACATTCACAAGATCCTAGTCTCTTTTAACTTTGTAGTCTTTTGAACTTCTTAGATGGGAATTCTGATTTTGATTCTATAGAATAGCTTTTAAAAGAAAGTCCTGTGCCCAAACATCCCATATGGATGTGTGGTTTGTATGAAGGTCTATATCTATACATATCTACATAGACAGAGTTCTTAACCCCTGGCAAAATATTAGAATTGGCTGGGGTGCTTAAAAAACACCAACATCTAGTTCTCATTCAGGTTGTTTTGATTTAACCTTTCTGGGGTTAGAGCCCAGGGAGTGTTTTGTTTGTTTTGTTTTATTTACAATCTCCCCAGGTGATTCTAATCTGCAACCAAGTTAAGAAACATTGGCATAGAGAAGGTTACCATTGATTTCCCTTTGGGCAAACTTGGCAAACATTTGTGCTTTGCGTCTGGCGCATCCATTTTTCCATTTCAAGCCACAGCCCCCTATTTTGGTTGGGAATTCCTTACTTCTGTCTTTCTACCCATGCAGCTTTGGAGGTGTTCACTCCATGGATTTGGGTTGAACAGGACTCTCAGACTTCAGTCAGCCAGGACTTTGCAGGAGGCTTCCTCATTTCAGCTGGATTTGAACCTGGAGAAGCTGGAAGCCCCCCCTGCATCCTAAGAATGAAGCTTGCACAGAGAAAGGTAGGGTTGAAAGATGGACAGAAACTGAACCTTGAGTTCTGTCACACCGTGGTCATTGTTCTCTCCATTTCACAGATAAGGAAACCGAGACTAGGTGAGACTCAGTTACTTGTCGCAGATGTCCAGGAGACAGGATTTGACTCGATGAAGGTCAGATTTCAAAAGTGAGGCAATTTCTGCTATAAGACACCACCACAACTCGTAAACACACCATCTCCTCTGAGTGAGAGAAATGATGAATTTTGAAACTAGTAGGTCTGAGTTTGAGTCTATCAAGGAGATTTTATGCTCTTTCGGCAATGCCTGTGTTCGATGAGATAAACACATACTTCTGTTTCTCAGGATAATTCACGGGTTTTGTCTGCTTGGTTTTTGCTCACTTTCCACAGAAAGAGTACTAACTCTTATAGATATGCTAATGAGTGTCTCTTCAATTGTCCTCTCTTGGAGTTTTTCTTTGGGTATATTCTTGCTGGTTCCCCAGATATAAGTGCATAGCAAAGAGTGGGGAAGGTATGGAATGCTCTGGAAAGATAGGGAAGAGAAGACCAAGAAACAATCAAATGTGGACCACGGTGTTTTAGGATGGTGTGTTTTATACTTTTTAGAAGAGCTTCCCTGAGCCATCCCAGCAGAGTCTAAGAAACCCTGCCAGATCTAGGTGGGCTGGGGGAACTATAGTACATAGGAACAATATGTACTAAACCCTTGCTGTGTAAGCGGCAGGAATGGGATTTGATTTTCAGACACAGGTGCTTTGTTACACTCCACGCCTGCAAAGCACTTCTAACTCCATCACTGTTCCGCTTTGCTGATAACCAGAGTCATTATGAATTTTAAGACGATCAGAGTTATCTTGAAGGTTATCAAGATTTTCTGTTCTTTGGGTGATGTTTATCAGGCTAACCTTAGAACTGCTCAGAAATGGCAGAGTTGTTCTCTAAGATGGGGAGTTGTGAGTCTGGCCTGAATATTTCTTTAAAAAGAAAGGAGGGGTGGGGCGCCTGGGTGGCTCAGTCGTTGAGCGTCTGCCTTCGGCTCAGGTCATGATCCCAGGGTCCTGGGATCGAGCCCCGCATCGGGCTCCCTGCTCCGCGGGAAGCCTGCTTCTCCCTCTCCCACTCCCCCTGCTTGTGTTCCCTCTCTCGCTGTGTCTCTCTCTGTCAAATAAATAAATAAATAAATAATCTTAAAAAAAAAAAAAAGTACTTCTTTTAAAAAAAAAAAAGAAAGGAGGGGTGCCTGGGTGGCTCACTTGGTTAAGTGGCAGACTATTGGTTTCAGCTCAGGGGGTTGATCTCAGGGGTTGTCGGATTGACCCCCCCGTTGGGCTCTGTGCTCAGCACGGAGTCTGCTTGTCCCTCTCCCTCTTCTCCTCCACCTGCTTTCTCTCTCTCTTTCTCTCTCCTTCTCTCTAAAAGAAATAAATAAAATCCTCAGATTCCAAGGAGTTCCCCTTCATTCAGACTCAGAGTATTTAATTCCAACAAAGAATCAGATGGGAAGGGATATTTTCATATTCTGTCCCAACAAGCACTTTGGTGGGTTCATCTGGTATCCTACAGTGATAGCATCCAACTGTGACGATCCTAAGCATGGCCTTCTTCAGAGCATTTGTGATTAAAAGCCCAAGAAGCAAGTTGAAGCAATAGCACAGCGTACTTTACAAACCAATTTAATTAAACTTGACTAGCCGTGGGAAACTCCACTCAACTAGCTGGTCAGTGGGATATCATGGTTAACCAAGGGAGAGGCCAAATTAGGCCCAGACCCCGGAGACTGTTTCAAGTCCCAGCAGTGAGACTGCTCACCTTTTCTCATCTAATTGCAGCCATCAGTTTAATCCTTAAAGAATTATGTCCAATTGGTTTCCGTCTGTCTGCATTTGTAAATGTCATTCTGCCCATCGTGTGCTGTAAAGATTAGCTGTGCTTCATCGTTTTGTTAGCATGAATCAGTAATGTGGGTTTCTTGGCTTGCTGAATTTTTATTTGTGTGAGAGAGAATGAGAGAGAGCACATGAGAGGGGGGAGGGTCAGAGGGAGAAGCAGACTCCCTGCCGAGCAGGGAGCCCGATGTGGGACTCGATCCAGGGACTCTGGGATCATGACCTGAGCCGAAGGCAGTCGCTTAACCAACTGAGCCACCCAGGCGCCCTCGCTGAATTTTTAAAGTCATCTGTGAATCAATGTAAGCTATGTGCAGCACCCCTTGTAACATGCTAATTTGATATCATTGGATAAAAGGCCTCGTTTTGGGAGACAGTTATTGAAAATTTTAAGATTAGCTTTAAGGTTAGCTTAACTATAGAGGAGACGTGCTATGTTATGTCATTTTGTTGATACACGCTCATGGATTCCATTCTGGGGGAAGGGGTAAAATGAGATGATCAAAATTCTGCACAGAAGCATGGTCCAATAAAATGCAAAACAAAAGCCCCTACCAGAAGCTTTGTGATGGGCCCTTAAAAATATCCACCAGTGGTCCAAAAATGCCTCACTCTTGGAAGTGTAGCAGTGATGCTGGAAATTACATCCTATGAAGAAAACGAGGGGGGTATAATGCATTTCCTGGAAATTGCACCATAAAAGAAGTCCATCTTTCTTCAAAGCAGGTGAGAAGCAAGCAGTACTTTTGTGGTAATCCCATAAGGTTGTTTAACATTTTTTTCCATTGCAGAAAATTCACGGTCAGCTTATGTGATGCTTTGATAAAGCCAAACCTTTCCTAAGCCTGTAGAAATGGGTGTTGATACAATGCTGTTGTTAATCACTAAAAGATCCCCTATAAAAATATTTAACTTCATTAGTTATAAAAGACAACAATTTAATTTATCCAATTAGCAAATACTGAAAAACTATTAAAGCTGCTAAGGATGGGGTGATTTATTGCTGGGAGGTGTGTAAATTATTGCAATCTTTCCAAAAAGCTATTTCAAAAAAGTATCTGAAGGCTTAACATCATCTTACCCTTTTAAACCTGATAAATCCAGTTTTAGTGAATATTCAAATTTATAGGCAAACATCTATGCTTAAATATGTTTATCACTGTATTAGTCCAAATAAAAACTATGGCAACAACCCAAACATCTAACAAAATGAGTGATTGAAATCATTATAATCTTTCCCTTTGATAAATTATCCCAAATTCATAAAAAAGGCGCTTTGCAAAGAATTTATAATTTCCTGGAGAAATCTTTAAATGTAATGTTAGAGGACAAAACCAAGATGTAAAGTCATGTGTGTGACACCATCTCACCTATGTCAAAAGTACATAGTATTTTGGGAAAGGTGCTGTAAGTTAACACACTGGGATGTTAAGAGTCATTCATTCCATAAATAGGTGTTTGTCAGCGACTATTTTTTCAGAAACTGTTCTAGAACTGGAGGTTACAGTGGTACTAGACAAGTTCCTGCTCTCATGAAGCTTACCTCTTAGTAGGAGACATAATAACAAAAAAAAAATCAAGACACTCTCTGGAAGCAGTTAAGAGTTATAAAGAAGTCAACTATGACAGTGCGCTTGAATGGTGTCAGCAATGAGGGTCAGGGTGGAGGGCTTCAGATCGAACATCAAGGAAGCCTCTGAGGAGGTGATAGTTAAGCTGATCTGAAGACAGGGAGGGAGCAATGTGATGATCTGGTCGAAGAGTGTGCCAACCAGAGGAAAGAACCAGTGCAAAGGCAAGGACAGTTGGGTGTGTTCTAGAAATATAAAGAAAAACTGCTGGAGATTACTGTGTGAGGAGGCATAGTCCAAAATAAGCAGATCTTGGAGGCTAGAGTAAGGCATTTAAATCTCATGTATATGTAATGGGAAGCCTTGGAGGCCTCTGAGCTAAGGAGTGATCTAATATAATCAACATTTTAAAAACACCCAGATGCTTTTGAAAATATAATGTAGGGGTCAAGAGAGAAAACAGAGGAAGCAGGTAAGTGGCTTTTGCATGTTCCCTTTGATTCAGCAAAGGTAATTTATCATATGGATATAATTGCATACACAAAAATACTACATAAAAGGTTACTGCAGTATCGTTTGTGATAGCAAACCCAGCTGTCAAAGGATAGGTTACTGGAATACATTCTGTTACAGCCATATAATGGGATACTAAGCAACTACATAAAGAGTAAGGAAGCTTTCTGCAAGTATTCATATGGAAATGTCTCTAAAGATATGGTAGAGTGAGAGGAGAACAGGATGTATCATGTGCTAACATGTAAAAAGCTAAATAGGGGTGGGAATGGGCCAGTGAAGAATAAAGGTATACATATTTTGTTATAGTTTGAGTTTGAATATGTGTCCCACCTATTCAAACAACATTAAAATAGAATATGGGGATTTCAGCCATCCAGGGGAGGGATAATGGAGATGCTAAAACAGTGGCATTATAGCTGGGGAGAAGTTGATAGAATTGGGATATGTTTGGTAGACTCTGTCTATGGAATTTGCCTGGGGGTTTGGTTGTGAGCTGTGAGGGAAAATCAAAGATGATCCCTAAGATTTTGTTTTGAGAAATGGATGTTTGTGGTAATTCCTGAATTGAGGAGGACTGGAGTAGAAGGTAGCTTTGGAAGGAAAATCAGAAGTTCTGATTTTTGAACTTAGGTTTGAGATGATACACACATCCAGGTAGAAACTGGGGAGGCAATTGAACTTGACCTCCTAAGTCTAGAGGTCAAGGTAGACATTGGATCTGGAGAGATAAACTTAGGAGGCATCAATATATAGGTGGTTTTTAAAGCCATAGAGTTAGATGAGATTACTTCCGGGCTGAGGAGTGTACTTGGAGAGCGCACTTGCCAGGGCTGAGCCCCGTGACACTATTTCATGTCAAGAGGAAGATGAAGATCCAGGAAAGGAGACTGAAAATCTGGGCTCTGGAGTTAGGAGGAAAACTGGGATTTTTGTAGTGACTAGTGACACAGCAGTCAAGAGGAAACAGTAAGTATTCCAAAATGATAGTAATTATCTATGTCACATGTTGCTGGGCAATAAAACAAGAGTTTAGAGAAGCGACCATAGGATTTGTCAATATGATGGCCATTCCTGATTTAGGATAGGGCCATGATGTGGATGAGTGTTCTGGAAAAGATGTAAGATGGGAGGTGAAGAAGTGGGAATGGTGACAAAACCACTCTTTTCTGGAGTGTCATTTGTTTGTTTGTTTTGAAAAGGGACAAAGGCATGAGGAAATGTCCAGAGAAATGTGATGGTCAGGGGCTTTGGCTTCTTTTTCTGTCGGACTGAGAATGGTGCAGTAGAAAGGGAGAAGCTGGTGGTGCAGCAAAGGGGATGATAATTCAAGGACCCCAGACCTGGTGAATCTTTGCGAAGATGAAAGGAAACGGGATCTAGAGCCAAGTGGACAGGTTGGCCTGTGAAGCAACCCAGCTCTTTTCCATTGTCAATGTGGTTGCCACTGGAAGGTCAGGCTAATGGATTGTTATTGCCTCGGTTCTCCTCATCTGAAAAATGGGGACTATATGGTACATACCTCATAAGATAAATAACAATGTCTGATAAGTGGCATACTTTCAGTAAATAGTAGTCCTTTTTGTTTTATTTTATCTATGTGTTTTTCAAATATTCCATATTACGCATCTGCTACAGTAATGTGGAAATGTATTTTAGTGTTATGTCTTATATTTCCTGGTCAGAATGAATAATAGAGATGCAAAAGTGACCCTGACACCCTCAGCACAGTGAAACTTTTTCAGCACCAAGGACAGCAAACTAAATAATACTCAGTTCATAAGATTTCAGCATAGGATTGCTTAGGGGCCAGTCACTCTTACAAATACATAAAGGTGGGGGGAGGAGTAGGAAGGAAGGAAGCCTTAGATTGAGCCCTGCGGGAAATTCCACTTCCCACTTGCAAAGAACAAAGCTGGGCTTTTTCTTTGTGGTGTTTCTGCCGTTTGCACAGAGTACTGGCATTGTATGAAGCTCTGCTCCCTATCTCCCAGGAACCCAGTGTGTTTGTGCCTGTTTAGAGAAAATCGAGGGAGAGCAGAGAAATCAGAATTGGTGTTTCAGAGGCAAGCTTACAGGACACCTGCAATGCTGGGAGAATGGCGGATTACATTGGGATGCAACGTGGGCCTGAGCTCTGAATATGTTGACTTTATCTTTTAATAATGCATTTCATTAGGAACAGGGGCTGTTGATGTACTGGGCAAATAAAATGCATTCTTCACAGGCTGCCTCACTCTTCAATAGTTCCTTAAGCAGAGAGAGAAGAAGCAATGCTTAATGACTGTATCTCTTATTAAAAATTGCCCACCAGTGACTCTAGGGAAAGGAAGGGAACCAAATCTCACCAGACTCCTGTTTGGAACCAGACTCTTCACATAGCTGAGGTCGTTTAATCCTCTCAAATACCATTAAGGTAGGCATCAGCCTTATTTGTACAAGGGAGAAAGCTCTGAGAAGTTTCATAACTTACTCAAAGTCACACAGCTCACGAGTAGCCAGTTGACATCAAGCCTTTTTTTCTGTGTTTACTACCTGTTCCTCTGAACCAGGGTTTCTCAACCTCAATGCTATTGACATTTTGTGTTGGATAATGTGTGTGTGTGTGTGTGTGTGTGTGTGTGTGTGTGTTGGAGAGGAGGCTGTCTGCTGTCCTGTGCATTGTAGGATATTTAGCATCATCCCAGGTGCAGTAGCCTCCCCCCGAGCCCCTGCTTTTAATAAACAAAAATATCTCCAGAAATTGCCAAATGTCTCCTGGGAAGCCACATTTCCCCAGACTGAGAATCCCTGGTCTACGTGATGCTGCCTAAACATTGTCTTACAGCTCATAGCCCAGCAGCAGCTTTCTAGATTGTGGGCATAGATCATATTTGTGTGTGCTATGTTCATTTTTTCATACACCCACTCTTTCAACTGCCCATCGATACTTTCTGAGTGTCTACTCTAAGCCAGGCACTCTGCTAGGTACTGAGGTAAGGAGATGAATAGATCATGGTTCCCTTCCCTTGGGGCATGCGTTCTGATGAGACAGACAGCAGCTCTGTGAGTGCAAAGCTAATGGCTGCTCAAGTCTTTGAAAAAGAAGAATCTACCAGGTATGCAGGGTCCACAGGCTGACTTAAAAGATAACCTTGTCTTCTGGCCTTTTGCTTTTGGATTATTCTGAGTTTCTAGTGAGTGAAGCCTTAGTGACCCAGCTGACAGGATTTGTTTTTAAATATTTTATTTTGATATAATATACACAAAGCAAAGGACACATTTCATATGTGCAAAATTCAGTGAATTCTTACATATATTCCTACTTGTGTCTCCACCACCATTCAGGGTCAAGATACAGAATATTTCTATCATCCCAGAAGTTACTTTTATGCCTCTTAGTCAGTGGAAGCCCCCGCAACAATAAACACTATACAATTTCTATCACCATAGATAAGTTTTGCCTGTTCTTGAACTTCATGTAAGGAGAATCATTACAACATGTTTTCTTTGGTGTCTGTCTTATTTATCTCATCATTACATTGTGAGATTTATCTCTACTGTGGCATGTAGCAGTGTTTCATTCTTTTTTATTGCCGTATAAAATTCCATGAAGTAAACATTGCCATGGGTTTTTTTAATCCATGTTCCTACTGTTGAACGTTTAGGTTGGTTTTCAGTTTTACCTGCTATTAATAAAGCTGTCATAAACATTTTTATCTGTGTCTTTTATTAGACATGAGCACTCCTTTCTCCTGGGCATACACCTAGAAGTGGAATTGCTGGGTCATAGGGTAGATAAATGTTTAGCCTTAGGAGATACTGCCTGCCTTTTTTCTGAAGAGTCTATACCAATCTACACCCCACCTAATAGCTCTTGACAGTTCTGGCTGCTCTCAGGTGTCTTAAGGCATTACAGGTTAGTGTGATACGTAACTAAGGCAGGTATTTTAACCCGAAGGTTGCAGGCAGCAGGGGGTGAGTTGGGGAAAAGGACAACATCACTTTTGTCCCACAGGCTTAACCTCTGTCACAATCCCCATACCTGGCCACCTAAGTCTCCAGAAGAGAGACTTAGTGGGTCAGGCCCACTAGTGGAGAGCTGCATGAAACTGTTTCTCCAACCCTGAGCTGCTGGTGAATAATAGCTGGCATTATGGAGTTAGGAGAAATCAGGGTGAGAACATCCAGCAGCCTGATTTCTTTCCTGCCTGTGAGAGACACACATCAGGGGGTAGTTATGTCATGCAACAGAGACACAAAGCTCTTCAAGGCACCATGGTGTTATATAGAGAGCTCTGGGGATCCTGTCTCAGCTCTGTTATGGGACCAAGGAGAACCAACCTAAATTCTCTGAGGTCATTTCCAAACTCACAATACTGCCTTGCCTAACCACCCCCTCAGGGTTGCTGAGTGATCAAATGATGATATGTACCTGAAGAAAAGTGTGCACCTGAAGACATGACTGTTTTTCCAAGGTGGTACTGTGGTCACCCTGCTGTTGGTCCCAGGGATTGGGAGCCAGGGAGAAGCTGCATACAATGGTGGAAAGCATGTGGGGCTAATAGTAGCATTCTCATTCACTCACCACTGTAGGTTCTGGATTACTTAATGTCACTTTTCTGGTTCTGGGTGTCCCTGTCTGTGAAATCATGTCTTGGACCAGGTCATGTCTGATGGCATTCCATTGGAGCCATTGGAAGAATGAGAATATAAATGACCTCACATCAGCCCTCATTGTTTGCTCAGACCCCACTAGAGAGAACTATGTTGGCTATCTTTTACTGAGTTCCCGGAACTGTCCTAAGCACTTGTAATGCATCATATTGTGTATTCCTCACAACCAACCTCATGAGGAAGACGCCATTATTTTCCTCATTTTACTGATGAGAAAACTGAGGCACAGAGATGTTAAATAAAACTTACATGAAGTCTCGTAGTTAGCTGAGTAGAGGCAGTATTTTAAGCCCAGCCAGACTGATTCCTGAGCCAAGTCACTAAGGCTCTGATAGGAGACCTGAATGGGTGGCCCCATCATATGGGAAGGAAGGGAGTTCGGTGAAACAACTAGGAACCAGGTATACCCCCTTGCCACTTACTAGCTGATGTGCCCTCAAGCCAATGCCTTCAGCCTACTACTGGTCTCAGTTTCTTCAACATTAAAATGGGGTATTTTCTGTCTCACAGGATAATATGTAGGAATAACATGGTGCCCAAGACAACAGTCAATAACTGTTAGTTCCCCTTTCTCTAACACTATGTAAGTCAGGGTAGAAATGAAGCATGGCAATTGGAAATGATCTTACCTCCCATCTCCTTGCCACAAGAGAATGTTCTTGGAATAAGGCCAGGCTAAGAGCTGAAGTGCAATGTAATCTGACTGAACAGGAAGAAAACATGTGTTAAACTGGACTTTTACCTTTTATTAAACTCCCCCCACCCTTCCCACCCTATCATGAAAGTAAAAACTGCTTATTTTAGGAAATTGGAAAACATAGAAAAAATGAAGAAAAGAAGGATCCATTGTGTTGGCACACAGATACAACCGCTGTTGATATTTTGTTGTATTTCCTTCGAATGTGCTTACTTTTTAAAAAAATTGATGAAATCATATTGGATGTAAAGTTTTGTAGTTTGCCTCTCTGACTAAATAATATAACATGAGCATTTTCCTATGATAACGGCAGTGTCTCTGTAATCATCATTAAATTAAGCTGCATGATGTTTCGTTCTATCATGATTTACTTACTCCCATACTGTTTCTAAATTTTCCATTATTAGAAAAATACCAAGATGACCACGATTTCATATACAAAAATTGATCCACGTTTCTAGTCATTTCTCTAAGGCATAGGCATTTTTAAAGGCTCATGATAGAAATAAAGTTTTTTAAAAAGGCTCATGATATACATTGCCAAATGGCTTTCTAGAAATGTTTAACCGAGTTCATGGTTAACGGTTTAACCAAGAGAATGAGAGTTTTCACTTTACCTACGCTAACAATGAGAATTAAGAGATTTGAAATCCTTTTTACTTTGATTGTTAAAAACATCTTATCCCATTATCTTAAATTTACAATTTAAAATAGCTGGACTGGGTGGCTCAGGCCAGCTCTTGATTTCTGCTCAGGTTGTGATTTCAGGGTCCTGGGATGGAGCCCTGCATTGGGCTCTGTGCTCAGCAGGGAGTCTACGTCAGGATTCTCTCTCTCTCCTTCTCCCTCTGTCCCTGCCCCCACTCACGCTCTTGCTCTCTAAAATAAATAAATAAATCTTAAAAAATAAAAATAAATTTACAATTCTTTGATTTTAAAATGTTCTTGAATATTCATATCATTTCATTTTTGATTTTTTGGGTTTTTTTAACCATGTTTTGAATTTTTTATATCTGCATTTTAAAATTTTCACTTTTATTGTGACATAAATCAAAATGATGTGTATGTATGGTTTAAATCATCATCATGATAATCCAGTAAAACGCTAATTTCTCCACCATCCAGCTTATGAAATAGAAGATTTCCATACCTTAGAAATCTCCTAGATATTCCTCGACTACAAATGTTTCCCTCCTTCTTTCTGAAGTAACCATAATTCTGACATTAGTGGTACTTATTTCTTTGATTTTCCTTATAGTTTTACTATCCATCATGCATCTCTAAAAACAAAGTTTGTTTTATATGGTTTTGAACTTTATTTAAATAGAATAATAATGTAGATATCCTTCTATGGCTTATTTCACCCCAAACCGATATTCATCCATGTTAATGTGTATACTAAAATTCATTCCTTCTGCTACTGAATAGTATTACATTGTACACATGTTGGCTCCATATTTCTCTAAAGGAACCTGAGTCTCTGGTATGTACAGCTTCACCTTTACTTTGTAACATGTTATGTTTTAAGTCCATTTTAACATACGTTGTAAGTACACTATCCAGATTATTTGGTTCCTAATCTTATGTAGCGTCTCTTTGACAATTAGAAATTATTTTTATTCCAGTATATGAATTTTTCTTTTGTGACTCTTTCATTGTTTCAATATCTAGAAAGTTCTCTGTCACCCTTAAATGGGATTTTTTTTTCACTATGTTCTTCTGCTTTGTTGTTCTTTTCTTTTTCTCTCTTTTGAGTATTTAGGTATGCATTTAACCATTTATACCATTTGGAATTTATTTTGCTTTACAGCAAGAAATGAACATGTTTGTTTTTGTTAAGTTGCTAACCAGTTGCCTTTTTTTGTTTTTTAAGATTTTGTTTATTTATTGGTCGGGGAGAGAGAGAGAAAGAGAGAGCACAAGCAGGGGGAGCGGCAGGCAGAGGGAGAAGCAGGCTCCCCACTGAGCAAGGAGCCTGATGTGGGACTCAATCCCAGGACCCTGAGATCAGGACCTGAGCTGAAGGCAGACACTTAACTGACGGAGCCACCCAGGCGTCCCTAATCAATTGCTTTTTAAAACATTATCAAATAGCTCCTCTGTGCCAGGTATTGTCTGTTGACTCTCAGCCCACCCCTGTCCTGTATATGCTCTGTTCCACACTGCCACAGCCAGGAGTGGGAAAGCTACGTTTCCCAGAGTTCTTTGCCAGCTGGTGTTAGTTCCTGCCATTGGGAGGCAGTCACATGGATTAACAAATAAGAAAAATGTAAAAGCTATTTTTCTGCTTGTGGCAACAGTAACAGCAGAAATGCAGACTCCTAGGCTCTTGATAACACTATCTTTTATGTTTTAATTCTCTAGCCCTAGAAGAGGTAGTAGTGTTCATCTCTGGGCAACACAAGATGTACCACTCTTTGTTCTTCTGGATTTTCCATATATTTGTAATCAATTTCCTGTAGTAAGTTCCTTTCTGTTGGATATACCTGGAGTGCTTTCAGTTTTCTTTTGTGTACACTGATAAATCTTCCTCTTCCTACTGATTTGCAATGCCAGGTTTATTGTGTGTGTGCATGTGCATGTGCGTGCGTGCGTGCATGCATGTGTGTGGTATGCAGAAGGAAGAAGGGGGAGAGAGGAAACAAGAAGACTGTGTATTTGTTTTGGAGCTATCTATTTTGATTCCTTGATCTTGCCAATTCATGCATGTGCATATTTATCATTATAATTATTATAGCTTTAGCATACACTTCAATATCTGACCGTGCAAATCTTCCCTCATTCTTTTTCTCATATGGTCTTCACTATTCTCATTTACTTATCAAACTGGGCTTTTAAGAAAAAAAATTTTAAAGGACAGTCGATTGTGTTCTGCCTACTCTAATCTTTCCCCCTGCATCTTGGTGAAGCTGAGAGCATTGCTTAAGAAAAGCTAACATTGCTTCACTGTGGAGAATCACAGAAACGATCCCACATACACCTGCACGCACACACTGTGCTTCCCCTTCCCATGGGCATAGAGGGCAGTTGTGTCTGGGTGCACAGGTGATCAATTATCATCCATTCCGAGTGGTTCTTCCCTGCCACCTTGGGGTCACCCTACTTGGAGAAAGGCTGCCGAACTGTCATCTCTAACAATGAAAGGGATCTTATTTTCTCTGAGTCAGCCTGACTAACAATACCCAAGGTCAGAAGAGATATTTCCTGCAAGACCTTGCAATTTCTCAATAATCCTATTTGGGCTCATTGGATGAAATGGCTGTGGGAAAATGATCTGATCATTATTTTAAACACCGGGGCAATCATAGCAGAAGACGCCTCTGAAACATACTATCTCTGCTTTGGTAACTACCGAAAGGGAGAAAATTGGACAAGGTGCCTCATAGTGCTCTTCCCCCCCACCTTTTTTTTTTTTTTTTTTGTAAGAGGAGACTCTCATAATATTCTGAAAGCACCCCTGAGATCTCCCTACAATGCTCCCCTCATGCTCTTCTGTTAAGCCTGATTTGGTTGGAAACAAAGGCTGCCCCCATTTTAGAAGCCTCAGCCCTGGGGAAGCCTCTGGCACTCTCCTCACACAGTCGGCTTTGTGTCTAAGACCGCTTTGGAACATGAAAGCACTCTCCAAGACCCTCAGGGCTTAGTGTCCCCGAGAGTGGGGCACAGTGAGTGTGAGGAGCAGTGAAACTATTTTAGAGGGAACATGGGGAGAGTGCCAAGGCTTGCCTGGCAGGGAGAGCTGGTGAAGGGCAATGTGACTTTGCACAGACTTGGAGCAGAGTGGGAATCCACCCCCGCCCCTCTGCCCATCACCACCATGAGCTTTAGAGTTCGACTTCCTGGGTTTGAATTCTGTCTGCTACGCCTCCAAATAGCTGGATATTTTCTATGCCTCAGTTTCCTTTCCTTAGGGCTTAGAATAGTACCTGCATATAATAAACTATACATGTTAGTCCCTTCTTCTCTTCCCCATTTCCCAGCTGCTTCCTCTCCAACCTTAACTCATACGTGGTTAATTGTCTAGGCTTGGGAGCCAGTCTGCCTGGTTCATATTCTGATTCTGCTAATTACTAGGTTGTGTCACTCTCAGTGCGTTGCTTAACCTCTTTGAGCCTTACTTTGCTCCTCTGTAATATAGCTTAATACTAGTACCTCCTCATGGAGTCACTGTGAGGATTGAATTAATTAATTCACAGTAAACACTTAGACCAGAGGTTCTCAGATTGGGGCAGGTTTGCCTCCCAGGGGAAGTTTGGTAATGTCTGCAGACATTCTGGTTGTCACAACTGGGGTGCATGCTATTGGCATATGGGTAGAAGCCAGGGATGCTGGTCCTACAGTGCACAGGATAGCCAGCCCCTACACACAACGGAGAATTATCCTGCCCCAAATGTCGAGAGTGCCAGGGTTGAGAAACCCTAATAGACTGATTTGTGGCTGGGAGTGAGCACTCAGTAAATGTTGGCTGTTACCATTTGAGCAACAGTTTTGTGCACTTGCACTGTGCCAGGAACCGTATTATATTCTGGGAATATAAAGATGAATTACCTGCTGGCCCTGCCCTCAAGTGACTCAGTCTGGAGGGGAAGACAGTATGAGGCTTTGGGACTGGAGGGTGAGGCAGGGAGCTTGGTCTTCAAGCAGCTGGGCAAAGGAAGCCCCCCTCCCTTTGTTTCACGGCTCTTCTGCTTGTATAACCAGCCACCCTTCGGGTGGGACACCAGGTAAATGGATAATTGGGATATGGTTTGGTGGCTACTCTGCAGGAGTATATGGACCCACATGGCAAGGCCCCCATTTGAGGAGGTGAGGACAGGTCTCTAAAAGGAGATGATGCTTGTTGCTACCTCGTGAAGGAAAAGTAGGAGTTAGGAAGTCAAAAGTGAGGAAGGGAAGGGCAGAGGAGAACTCACACACAAAAGGACAGAGCTATCATTTATTCAGTAAGTATCTATTGAGAATTTGATGTGGGCTGAGCACAGTTCTAGGCCCTGGGAATATAGCAATGAACCAAAGACAATATTGGTGCATCTATGGGGCTACAGTGTAGTGGTGGGGGCAGGATCCAGATAGTAAGCAAAAACATAGGTAATGTGTCAGGTGCTGACAAGTACTATAAGCAGGAAAAAGAGAGTGTTTACAATATTAAATGTGAAATTAAGGGAGTCCTCAGTGCGGATATTCCTTGAGCAGTAACCTGAAGAAAAAGAAGGAGGGAGCCTGTGGATATCTGTGTTTCTAGCAAAGGCAGTGGTTCATGCAAAGGTCCGGGGGCAGGAGCTTTTCTGGCATATTTCGGGATCAGCAGAAAGATCAACAAGAGTGAGGGGAAGAATTGGATTAAAGTGGGAACAGTAGTTAGGCCAAGAAAAGTCTTGGACTCCATAGTAAGGAGGATGGACTTTCTTCTGAAGGTGACAGGTTATTCTATCAGCCATCAGGGAAAGACCCAGATACCTTCAATAAGACATTGTCCCTGCCTGAAGCACATGAGACTTGTTCAGAATTTTCTGGGTTGCTGTGTCTATCGAGTATTGCTCTGATTACCCAATACAAATACTGGTACTTTTTGCCTTCAAGATGCTTTCTGTACATGAAGGCTCTTTTTGTATCCCCTCCTGGTAAAGTTTCATGGTGGCAAGTAAGTCCTCGTTTGAGTCCCAGTTCTGTGGCTCCAGGCACTTCACTCTGACTCTTTGAGTCTCAGATTTTTTACTAAAGGAATGAAGACATTGCTAACTTCTGTTCTGGCCCCTGGACTGTACGAATGTCTCAAGAGTTCTTCATGGAAGCCTGTAGAACAATTGCGAAAACTCGTGGAGCAGAAACTGTACCCCTGGCATTGCTCCGAACATTTACATACATTGGCCCCAGAAATGCTCAGCACGCCCCTGGGATGCATGCAGTGTTACCTCCACTTTAGCACTGAGGAAACAGAGGCACAGAGGGACTGAGTGATGGGCCTCAAGTGGCGCGGCTTGTATGTGCCAGTCAGTCCCAGCTCTGTCTGTCTGTCTGCAAAGCCCCTACCCTGTGCTTCCAGCAGTGGGAATATCAAAGAACGTCAGAGCGAGGCTCCCGCAGCGCCCAGCACACCGGGGGAAGGAGAATCCCAGCGCTCTGCTTCTCCAGTGCCCGCTCTCACACCCGCTCTGTTGGGGTACGTAAGGGGCTCAGAAGGCCTGTCTGGGATCACTGGGATCTCTCCAGCAAAGCCACAGCCTGAGTGCCAAGTCATTGAATAAGGGCTGAAGTTTCATCAAGAACTTGCCCAGGAGGCCCCTTGGAGCGGTAGGTCAGAGGCTCACTTCGGAGGCTGCACAGGGCAGCCGGAGGGTCGGGGAGAGCCAGACCTCAGCCCCGGACACCAGGAGACTCACAGCGCAAGACAGAAAACAGAGGCTGTCCCGTCCTTACCCGCACACGGTTGCCTGGCAACCGCCCGTGAGGAGCTGCCAACTCTGGTGATACAATCGCAGCAGGGAGATCAGAGTAAGCCAATTAAAACTTCATTTATTTATTTGCATTTCCCTTTTTTTGTGTGTGGCTGTTCCCATAATTCCATTTGGTCCCGACTGCCCTTGAACATGGGCAAGAAGCTTGCGGGTGCAGAGAGCAACCCGGTGGACGACGTAGCCCATGTCCCTCCGACGCGGTCGGAAAATCCACGCCTCACGGCGCGGGGGCTCGTTTTGTCGGCTTCTGTACCTGTCTTAGGTGCTTAGCTCCTCTGTGAAAGTTAAAATTTGCCTGGATTTCCAGCCAAAGCTGGTTTTCATCGCTGTCAGCGCTTTCCCCACTGTCGGCTCCAGTGCCTAGGAACATGCCTGCCGCGTAGTAGGTGCTTAGTAAACAACCGAGTGACTGAAGGAGTGACGGTTGTAGGAAGCAGACCCTAGGGAAAGTCATGACGCTAACTGACAGCCCCGCAGGGGAGTCTGACCTCACTGAGTTAGATGGCGAGGAAAACCTTAGTTTCACCCACTGGATTTTTTTTTCCCCCTGTTTTCGTTTTGTCCATCACACCTCCTCAGCTTTCTGGATGCATTTTAAGTGGCAAAAGAAAGAGTCCAACTTTAGACATGGAGGATGAGCAGGAGTCAGAAAAAAATATGCCCCATTTATTCTCATTTATTCTCTTCTTCAAGCTCTGCATCCCTCCTGTTAGCCGACACACTTTTGTCCTGACTCTCTGGGTGTTCTCTCTGTCGTCTCTGCCTGCCCCTTGTCACGCCACTCAGACAACATAGCTCTTCCTCAGGACCCTGAGGGTGCATAATTACATGACACAGGTCATTTATTTTATTTCCAGAGTGTCACCTCAGAGGGGAATGTGGGTGGAGGAGATGTGGAGGCCTGGGCCTTGCTTGTGGATATATATTTTTTTGCATAAAACAAAGTCGAATGGACATTGGTCTAGCATTTAAAAAAATCCTGGTCTAAGCCAGGCTCATTCACTAACCCCCTGTGTGACCTTTGGCAGTTTTGAACATTTGAGTCCTTCAGCTGCCTCTTGTAGGATATTGGGAGGAACAGGTGCTCCCTTCCAGCTTTAGATATTTATGGTTTTAGAACTGTGTTTCTCAACCTTTTTCATTTTTTTAAAAGATTTTATTTATTTATTTGAGAGAGAGAGAGCACAAAGGGAGAGTGAGAGGGCGAAGCAGACTCCCTGCTGAGCAGGGAGCCCGATATGGGTCTCCATCCAGGACCCTGGGGATCATGACCTGAGCTGAAGACAGATGCTTAACCAACTAAGCCACTCAGGTGCCCTCAACCTTTTTCAAAATTATATTGCTTCCCTGCCTCCAAGCCTTTTTAGACACTTGTTTCCTAATTATTTCCCCATGAAACTTTAACACCATAGATAAAATATATTATCTGTTTATGTGCTGTATGTGTATCTGTGCTTTATACATAAAAAGCATACGATTGTTTTGACAACCCCCTGAAGAGCCCATTTGTACCCCATTGGGGAGGATATAGTCTCCTTTGAGAATGCATGTTGTAGAGTAAAGGCCCCTGTCTTTTCCTTTGACTTCTGGGTCTCAGTAAAATAAAAAGCCAGTCTGTGGTTTTAAAAACAACACTCACTGGGGGGGGGGGGGGGATAAAAGGACTAAAAACCACGAACTTCTTTTTGGAATGAAGTCATGATCGCCTTTCTATGGCACCACTTTTAGAACTCAGCATCTTACCTGACCAGCATCACCTCCTTTATTCTTGGGCCCCCTTCCTCTCCCCGGTCTCTCTCCCCTTGCACTGAGCCTGTGGCATGGTGTGTAGAGACCAGGGGGGCGTGATGGTTAATTTTACATATCAACATGACTGAATCCTGGCATGCCCACATTATTCTGGGTATGTCTGCGATGGTATTTCTGGCTGAGATTAACATTTGAATTGGTAGACTGAGTTAAGTAGATTGCCCTCCCCAGTGTGGGTGAACCTCTTCCAATCTATTGGACAGCTGCATAGAACAAAAGTTTGCTCTCTCTGCTGGGACATTGGATTTCTCTTGCCCTCAGACTGGAACTGCATTACCAGCTTTCCCGGTCTCCAGTTGCAGATAGAAGATTGTGGGACTTCTCAGTCTCCATAATCACGTGAGCCAATTTCTTATAATAGATCTCTTATATTGGTTCTGTTTTTCTGGAGAACGCTGACTGATCCAGAGAGCTCAGGGAGGGATCATGCTAGGTCATGCTGGCTTTGTAAGTCACTACTGTAGCAGACTTCATTTTGTCCTTTGCACATTATCACCAGTCCCTCTTACTTTTTCTGTACATACATCCCCCAATGTGTGTGTGTTTTGCTGCTAGTGGTTGGCATTCATGGCCTTCAGAGGATCGCCCTTGGGCTACTGGAACCACCTCAGTACTGAAAACTGGGTGGTCCATAGCCAATGACTTGCTGGTAAGGAGCACAGGCCCCTAGTCTCTTTGTCTTGAGACAAAACAGACTGAAGTGCATTTATGCGCCACAGCTCCCTGCAGGGCCAGGCTGGGGATAGGACGTAACCTTCCTTAGCTCCGGGTCCTTCTCCAGCCTCTTCTCCAGTTTCTTGGAAGCACTTAATCAGTCGCATACACTAGAATCCTGGGCTTCAGATCTGCTTCTAGAAGGAGCTGGCCAAAAAAGGTCATGGTAAGGATCTGGACTTCCTCCTAAGAAGAGTGGGAAACCATTCCAAGAATGAAATGATCAGATTTTAAAACTCTATCTCCTAATTCTGGTCACGGCCTAATTGCCTCAGTGTTCCTGGCTGAACCGGGCTTCTGTCTCCCCTTCTCTAGTGAGTGGGCAGACCTCTTGAATTTTCCATTCCCCAGAAGTCAATTGAGTTTTTGCCTATTTGGATTTGTGTGTATATTTCTAAACCTGGATAGTCTACTCCCAGACCTATATTTAATCCTCTCCATCCATCTAACAAGTACTTATTAGCTACATACACAGTGCCAGGTATATATGGCACTGCGTCTGTACATCTAGTCTTTTGACTTCTTGGACCCTTAACTACTTATCATCGAGCAACCCTCCTAATATCCTAATACCTGGGCCACACATAGTTCTTTTTTTTTTTTTTTAAGATTTTATTTATTTGGCAGAGAGAGACACACAGAGAGAGGGAACACAAGCAGGGGGAGTGGGAGAGGGAGAAGCAGGCTTCCCGCGGAGCAGGGAGCCCGATGCGGGGCTCGATCCCAGGACCCTGGGACCAGGACCCGAGCCGAAGGCAGATGCTTAATGACTGAGCCACCCAGGTGCCCCTCACATAGTTCTTTATATCTCTTGTGTGACTGTGGTTTTAAGAAAGTTCTAAGCATACTGATAACGTGTAAAAGAGAGTTTTGACAGTAATGAACCTCCCAGGTGCATCCAGTAGACCGCACATCACTTCTACACTTTGGGACTGGTTGTCCTATAGGACAGTGCCAATGTCATATAATCACTCTCAGAAGGAACTTTTCTCTGGATGTTGCTAAAAGGCAGTCTAAGAATAAGCTCTGCAAATACACCATCAGGATGCTCAATTTATGTTTTGTTTTTTTTTTTTTACTATCAAATAAACATACCTCACTCAAAATCATCCCGATAACTCGATTGTGGGTTTTTGTTGTTGTTTGTTGTTCTTGTTGGTCTTTGAGGGTTTTCCATGAAATAAGATAGTTTATAACTGTCCCCAAATTTTAAAACTCTTCAGCTATGGTGCCTGCGTGAATTATAAGTATGTTTTTAAAATTTAATTTTCCATGAGGTAAATTTACTTATCACTTGTCTCCATCCCCATCTCAGTGTCCTGAAATGATATGAGTGACCCCAATAAATATTTCCTCCTCAAATAGTAGATGTTTCCTGTTCAACCCTGATTTATCCTGCCATCTCCCCCCCTTTTGTAATGACTTCGGGATGTGCCAATTCCATCTAATTATTGCTTTTGTGCTGTACTGCTGGTAGATCCTTGTTTCTTGGGGAAGAGCACAGCATTAGAATGACAAGCCATTCTGACAAGAGTTGACAAATATCTATCAAGACCATGGGGAGAGTGAAATCTTTTTGACAACTCTATTATTTTTCTTTATCTCCAAGTCTGGGGGGGGCGTAATCTTTCCTTCAGGGAGATCAAACTCTCCCTCCTTCCTCTGCTCCACATGAGAGAATGAGAACCTGGATGGTTTATAAAACTCTTTCCAGATATAACTTTTGACAGGTCTGTGAGATACACCCTCTAAGAGAGAAAGATCCGGAGCCACAGCTTTTTTAATTATGAAAAATTGCATATACCTACACACAAGATGGCTCCAGCTAGATGGTGACTGCATTTCCTCCATGAGAAGATTTTTAACTTTCCAGAATTTTCAGCCAAATTACGTGTATAATTTACAGCTGCAGGATATAGATAACACCTCACATCCAACTTAAGAATAATGAGTTTATTGTTTTGTTGCACACATACTTTAAATTACACATAGAATTATAATTTGGAAATGAGGCTTCTTTTTTTACTCACATCTCAGGAAACAATTTCCCTCAGACGTTCACATGCATTTCCCATGTGATTTGCTCTTGTGCGCCTGGAGCCCACTTCTGAGTCATTTCACGGTTTTTCCAAGCATGCCACTTTCACTTCCATCCAAAGTATTTGAGAGACAGCAGCTTTTAAGTTCACATATGATACTATTACTAAAAATTGTATTCCGAGCCACCAGGCCTAATTTACACAAATTTAAGACACTTCTTCTTTTATTGTGAAACATAACAAAATATGGAGATATGCATAAAACATGTGAATGGTCCCGTGGATAATTATACAGGGAACGCTTTTGTCATAGCCACCCAGACAAAGAAATGGCATGTTTCCAGGTCCTCAGAAGGTCAAAACTCATTTCTCCTCTCCTCACTAAAGGGAACACCGTCCTAACTTTTGTGATGAGAAAAGCATGAGCAGTTTGGGTTTTTAGAAAATATTTGTCTGCCTATGTCTGTTGCCTGCACAATCCAAACTCTTGGTCTCTTTTGTTTTAAAGGGGCTTTGCAGGTTTTATTTGTAATGGTAACCAGTGCTTGCATTAGTGAGGCCATGCTCCCAGGGTAATTACTAAATGGGTGTGAAATGTATCTGCTTTCTTGTGTACTGATGCTGTCCTGGGACCTCTCTAAACACCTAGAGCTAGCATTGATTGAGGTCATTGAAAGATAGCATGTTTTCGGGGCGCCTGGGTGGCTCAGATGGTTAAGCGTCTGCCTTTGGCTCAGGTCATGATCCCAGGGTCCTGGGATCGAGCCCCGCATCGAGCTCCCTGCTTGGCGGGGAGCCTGCTTCTCCCTCTCCCTCTACTGTTCCCCCTGCTTGTGCTCCCTCACTCTCTCTATCAAATAAATAAATAAAATCTTAAAAAAAAAAAGATAGCATGTTTTCTTCCTGAAGTACCTTGTTCTTTAAAGTAATTGGCACATGTGTCCCATAACTTGAGAAACTAGAAGGGGACATGTGCATAAGTTAGTATAAGTTGACTCACACTTTCCTGAAGTTCACTTTTAAGCCCATATCTTCCCTTGTCTGCAGACCTGTACGTAGCATCTCTTTTTTATTCAAGTTTTCTTTAATAATAAGCCATTTCAGATATGAAAAATAAAAAAAGGATTAAACATTCACCCATATCCTCACCAATACCCAGATGTCACACGTGATGTTATTATGTAATCAATTACAAAAACATGTAGGAAAAACAACTTCAAAATGGTGCTTATCCTTGTGATATTGTGTGTTATTTCATCACAAGAGTTATTCTGCTATTTTTTAGGTGTATGCAACTTAATCCAACTGCTATTTTGAGATGTTTCCATATTCTTACGTATGGATTTAGTTCCTTCATTTTAAATGCTGTCGAGTAATCCGTTGTAGAAACATAATTTACTTGTCTATTCCCCTATTGGTGGACATTTAGGTTAATTTTTTTACAGCACTGTATGGATAAAAATTGCAAGCATACAGAAAAATTAAAGAGTTGTGTGGTAAAGAACCACAGCCCCAGATTCTATATTCTATAACTAATGTTTTGTTACATTTACTTTGTCCTTCCTTCCTTCCTTCCTTCCATCTAACCTTCCATCCATCCATCCATCCATCCATCCATCCATCCATCCATCTTACTTTTGTGATGCTTCGAAAAGGAAGCGAAAGATAGTGTTTTACTGTCTAAAATAATGATAGGAAGACAACAAAATAGTGGTTCCAAGGGGTTAGGGATGGGTGGAGTGAGCACAGGGAGTGTGACTATAAAGGATGTCACTGGGGAAATCGTTGTGGTGATGGAATGGTTCTCTCCTCTCTGGTGGTGGTTTCGCATATGTACACATGTGACAAAATGACACCCAGCTATGCATAGGCACACTGTATCAATATCAACTGCCTGGTTTTGATATTGTGTTAAAGTTAGGTAAGATGTAACCATTGGGAGGAACTGGGTGGTTTGTACATAGCACCTCTTTGTCCTGTCTTTACAACTTCTTGTGCCTCTATAATTTTTTGAAAATAAAAAAGTGGAAACAAATGTCATAGCAGGAATAAAGAGTAAATTTGAAGCCCCAAGACATTATTGTTAAGTCAGAAATGTGATCAAGAAGTGAACAAGTATAAGAGAAGGGGTCAGCAAGCCAACCATGGCAAAACAGAGAACAGGAAAGAATCTGGGTTCTTGAGGTGCTCACTGAGTCACAAAATTAAGCAATTCTCCTGGACTTCTTATGGAAGGCAACACATTTTTCTTTGCTTAAAGCCACTTTACTGGCAACAGTAGACAACAGTTCTTATTGATACAAGTGTGAAAGAAACCAGCTTTACCAACGTCTTAGGATAAAATTTTTTAAAGTAGAAAATGTTTGAATGAGCAACGTTATACATATCTTTGTGTATAGTCGTGAGTTTCTTTAGAGATGTGTCTAGGAATCAAATTGCTGCATCACAGAGTATGAGCATCTTCACCTTTACTACATATTTTATTAAAACTAAGAGGCCACCTAATGTAAGTTGCAACAAAATTGCTCTCATTTAGACTCTTAAGATGCCAAAAACTGTAAAATGAATCTGGATTTCAGAAATGTTAAAATGTAGGTAGGGGTAAGGTGGGGGCTGGAGGTTGAGAAGCATCTCAGAATTAATGCAATGCACATACCTCCAAATTCCTTTGCAAAGTGATTGTAAAAACTTCCACTCCCACTAGCAATATAAACATTCAAATTCCCCACATTTCTACCAAGCCTTGATCATTTGATGATATGTTTTTTTTTAAAAATTGCAGCTCCCTAAGCACCTTCTCAAAATGTTTATCATAGATTTATGTTCCCTTTAGTATAAATTACTGTTGCCCTTTTTTTTTTTAACTCAGTTTTGTCTTATTGACTGTAGGAGCTCTTTATATATTCTGGTTTTATTCATTGCAAATATTATCTTAAATTCTGGATTGTTTTTGTAGCTTTTTTTTTTTTTTACATTTTTCTAGTTCTCTGTCTCTTTCTGCACCAAATCCACACTCTTTTACCTAGTTTGATAACCCCAGTCTTTACATCTTACAGTATTTCATCTTTGTCCTTCTTATTCAAAACTCTCTTGCCTATTCTTGGCTCCAACCTTTCTTTGTGAATCTTAGGGTTTGCTTGTCAAATTTTATGAAAGAAAATCTTTGAAATTGCATTTGATTGCATAGATTAATCCAGAACATTTTCATCTTTATCAAAGTGTATTTTCCCACCCATGAACCTGGTATATCTCTCCCAATGCTTTTCTTTCATATCCTTCAATAAAGTGTTATATTTTTCCCCCTAAAAGATTTAGGGATCTTTCATTAGATTTATTTCACAGAATTATATATTTTGTTTGCCACTATGAATAAGACATTAAAAATTACATTTCCTAACTTATTATTGGTGGTATTAAATAAACTAGTTTTATTTGACTTTGTGCACGTGCGTGCACGCGTGTGTGTGTGTGTGTGTGTATGTATTTTTTAAATCTAAGGTTTGCCTAGAGAGTCTCTTGTTTTTCTTACATAGATAATCTTATCAAATGCAAATGTTTCTTCAAATGTTAAAGATTTTTCCTACTATTCCTGGTTTGCTAACATTTCTTTTTTAAACATATGAATGAATGAGAAATTTTGCTGAATGTTTCTTCTGCCTCCATGGAGATAGTCATCATTTTTCTCTTTCAGTATTAATTTATATTAGGACATTTTCTCATGTTACACTATCCTTACATTCCTGGAACATGCTCTACTCTTGGTTATGGCTGTCTGTTCATTTCTTATCATGCTAGTAGGTGTCCTTTACCAATATTTTAAGGTTTGTACATCTAAATCCATACATGAGATTGATTTATAATTTTCCTTGCCTGGTTTTCATATCAAGGGTCATATTAGCCTTTTATAAAATTAACTGCCATTTCCGCTCTTTTAAAAATGCTCTGTAAGATGGGGTGCCTGGGTGGCTTAGTTGGTTGAGCGTCTGACTCTTCATTTTGGCTCAGGTCATGATCCCAGGGTCACAAGATCAAGCCCCACATGGGGCTCTGCGCTCAGCATGGAGTCTGCTTGAGATTCTCTCTCTCTCTTCCTCTGCCCTTCTCCACCCCTCTTAAGTAAATAAATAAAACTTTTAAAAAATGTTCTTTAAGAAGAGGATTATATATTGGTCAGATCATTGTTTTGTTCCCTGCTTATTCTTTTTTTTTTCTATTTCATTAAGTTCTGCAGATTTTAAAAACCATTTCTTTCTTTCTACTTTCTTTGAATTTACTGTTTATTTTCTGATAGCTCAAGCTTAGTCTTTAGCTCATGATTTGTTTTTCTTCTTTTGTAACGTATGTATTTAAGGCTATTCATTTCCCTTAAAGTACACCATAAATAGAATCCTGTAAGTGTTGATATTCATTCATTTATTCATTCAACATGCCCTTCCTGTGACTAAAACAATCTTCTATTCCGTGTGTCCTGGGGGTAGTGTTGTGAACATAGCTCTTTGACCTCTTGGAGGTTGCATTCACAGAAGGAAAAAGAAAATATACACATAAATAAGTCATGTCAGGTGGTCTTTGAATTATTTAGAAGCATGTTTTTAAATTTGCAAATAGATGGTGAGTTTTTCATGTAGCTATCAAATTGCTTGGAAGTTTTACTTTCTTATATATTTTTGGAATGGGGTCTCAATTCTATTGATACTTGCTTTATGACCGGTATATGATCAATTATTGTAAATATTTCATATGGGCTGGAAGGAAGTCTATTCTCTAAATCTCAGATGTAGGATTGTTGATATTTTGCCATATTCAACTAATTTCTGCTTCTTCTGTAACAAAATATGAGCTTAACTTATGCCCTGACTCTGTAGGATACTTTCAAAGCCTTTACTGCTTTATTCTGCTCCCAAGACAGACTAAATGGCATAATGAACTAAGCCGGGAGTGCTGAATTCAGGATATAGGTAGCACCCTGTCCACTCCTTCACTCGTAGACATTATTAATCAATCATGGAGCTTAACTCAACAGTCCTGGCGATCATTAATTAATCAGATTTGACCAATATATAATCCTCTTCTTAAAGAACATTTTTTAAAAGTTTTATTTATTTACTTAAGAGGGGTGGAGAAGGGCAGAGGGAGAGAGAGAGAGAATCTCAAGCAGACTCCATGCTGAGCGCAGAGCCCCATGTGGGGCTTGATCTCGTGACCCTGAGATCATGACCTGAGCCAAAATGAAGAGTCAGATGCTCAACCAACTAAGCCACCCAGGCACCCCATCTTACAGATTTGGTGCATATAATTAAGCTTTTTTTTTTTTTTTTTTTTTTTTTTAAAGATTTTATTTATTTTTTTGAGACAGAGAGAATGAGAGACAGAGAGCATGAGAGGGAGGAGGGTCAGAGGGAGAAGCAGACTCCCTGCCGAGCAGGGAGCCCGATGCGGGACTCGATCCAGGGACTCCAGGATCATGACCTGAGCCGAAGGCAGTCGCTCAACCAACTGAGCCACCCAGGCGCCCTAATTAAGCTTTTTGATAAAAGTGACAGCTTTGGGGGAAGACCACTTGATATTTTACCCTGGAAGTTTTGGCTTTTTCTCAAAATTTCTTTGTCATTGCATCTGGTAGATATATCAGAAAACTATGGATTCTCTTAGGCCAGGATTAGCATTTTAAAAAGTGAATGGATGCTCTCCCCTCTCTTTATATCAAGTCCATGGGAGACATTAATAATCCATCCCACCATATTTTCTCATCTGATCTGAACTCAGCCTCAGAATCTTTCTCACCACAGTCTGCCAGATAGTACCAGCAATTGATCTGACTTGACATGTGATGTGAAACCTTTGATCATCCTTGAATTACTGGGCTATGATTTGTATAAATGCTCCCCTTTCATCTGTGTAACTTTCATCCTTAAAATCAATAGCAACCAATTTCCTCCCAAGTAAAAATGGAGATATATTCTTACAGGTATGTGAAGAATTTACTCCTTTGCTTCTTAAGTAATATTCTGGAAAGGGTTATTAAGTAACTGTGCTGGAAAGAAACTCTTAGTCATGTACTAGAAACACCCAAGATAGTAAAATCTAATTTCCAAGGATGAGGTTCAAAAAAAGAACAAAATGCAACTCAGCACAGAAAAATACGCATGCTGTCACTTCTCAGTGGTGAGGGTGATAATCTGAAACAGATATTAAAAGGGCATAAGACATCTGGACATCAGAATTGCTGAAACCGAGTGAGGAGCAAGCCAACTCACTGGGACTGAGTAAAAAATCCTTCTCCAGAGGGAGAAGATGAAGGACAAAGATGGGTGTGAAGAAGCGTCACATCATGGTTCAAGAACAGGGATCCCTCGGTGAGGCTGGCTGAACACCAGCTAAGTTAACCTTTCCATTTTAAGCAATTTCCATATCAGCACATCCTGGATTGGCTTCCAGAACTTCATTAGGTAATAAAGGACAGGGGGACAGATGCAGGGAACATTGGATGAATTTGGGAAGAGGAAACAGAAGTATGCCATATCCATTATGTCCTTGACTAAGTACTTAAGAAGGACCAAAAGACATGATGCACTTGTAGTCCATTAAGCAAGAGTGACGATTAAATATTTCTGGAGACAAGCATTCAGTGAAAGGGGTCTCACTTGAAAAATAGGAACTGAATTAAAGGAAAAATGTTCATGTCCCTGCTAATCTAGGGTATCAAGGGAAGCAGGAAGCAATAAACACAGCCTCTTTTCTTAGGACCTTCAAAGTACATCCAGAACAGCTCAATAGTCCAGTCTCAGAATTAGATTGAAGCGTGGGCCCCCTTCTTCTGTCTCTAACTTCTCCATATTTCATGATGTATTTTTGGAAAAAAAATACTTTTAATGATGCCAACTTGCCTCCTTTCAGCACATTAAAAAAGCGAGCGATTGGCTGAGGCTGTCATGATGATGGGAATAATTTTGTCGCTGTGCAATTTGGCTCTTGCTCCAAAGTGAAGCGCACATTTTCCTCCAGTATATTTTAAGCCAGAGACTTCTAAGTAAATGGGAGGTGGCTGATTTTATTTCTGTATGCAGCCAGCCTTCACTGGCACGAGCTCTGATTTGGCCCAATCAATTTTGTATTCATGCTGAGAAGCAAGTTGATCAAGTTCAAGGAACATCTGTACGCATTTATCTGGCTTGGGTGTAAACACAGGAGCTGCTCCCCTGAAAGGTTCCCAGCCCTCCAGTGACGGCTGCAAGCCTCCTGGACAATGACCTTTATAACTCTGACAATCTCACTCCATCCTTAAACACCTGCCATGGCTCTTTAACACGCCACTTTCTTTGTAATTTATAGGGTTGTTTTTAGGAGTCTAGCTCTGGCCAGTTTAAGAGTTTATTAAGTAAATCTTCATAAGCTGGTTAAATGATCTCCAAAAAGTTATCCAGCTGAGTGTTCCAGTGTCAGGTCATTGACCCATATATTAACACGACATCTCCATAGCCACATCTGTCTTGGTCTTCCCCATCTTTTTATTTCCCCTCTCCGAGCTGTCATAAACTTTGTATACCAGCAGCCCTATGGCTTGAAGAGGGTTGTAAACATCTTCTTGTTCAGTTCAATTACATCAGGATTTTTTCCCTTTATGTCAGCAATTAAATTTAGGAGCAAAAAAAAAAGTTCACTCTCTAAACCTAAAGAGGCACAGTCAAGTTCACAGTAAATAAAAACAGACTGCAATCAACTTTCGGTTGTAAAGTATAAACAAAGTGGAATCCAAAAGACCTGGCTTCACATCCCAACGCCACCAACTGGCTGATCGATTTGTTGGGGAAGGTAGTTATCCTTACTCCTCATATTATAGTTTCCAACGTGGTGGGCATGATTGCAATTCCATAGAACTTTTGGGAGATTTAAATGAGATGAAGTATATGAAGTAGGCTCTGCAGAAGTGGTCAGTCCCCTTTGTCCTTTCCTTCTCCATTTGTGTAGAGGACAAGCTGATTGGGTACAGGACCTATGGTGTATAGATCTTTGTCTTTTCCAAGACCTGGAGTATAGTAGGTGCTTAGCAAATATTTAATGGAAAGGATGAGTGAATAAGCCAATTAATGAGAGGGATTGAGTTTCATTCTTACTCTGGTTTGGGCAATTGAGATCTTCGGATGATGGTGATCTCAGTGGATTGAGGCCTTACTACTCCAAGGGTGATCCTTGGCACAGGAAAATGGGCATCACCCATGGCACTCCATGGTCCTACTGAGTCAGAATCTGCCTTTAAAATTTTTTTAAACTAATTTGTGTTTGTTTTTAATTTTATTTTTTTGATTTTTAAAAAATGCAGATATAACTGACATGTAATATTACTTTCAGGTATACAACATAATGATTCAATAATTATATATATTGCCAAATGATCACCATGATAAGTCTACTTAACATCTACTGCCACACATAGTTACAAATCCTTTTTTTTCTTGTGATGCGTTTTAACAAGATCTCAGGTGACTTGTGTGCACATTAAAGATTGAGCAGCACTGGGTTAGAGCCTTTAATTACAAAGCCAAGAGTATGAGTTGGTTTCCCACATCATCTCTGCTGACAACAGACCGACTTAACCTTGCATTTGGTCTTGAAGGGATCCTGGTGTGGGAACATGAATGAATCCGTGCCAACAAATCCTTCCCACTGTGGAGTGGAGGAAACAACCATGTTCATGATAGGTCACTAGCGTCATATTTCCCCTTCGTCTGTTGTACAGCAATCGCCTCTCAAGCAGTATACCTACATCCAAAGCCAATACAAAACACGCCAGTGACAGAGCTAACAACCCCTTCATACATGGTTCTTGCAGCCACCCATTTGGCAGCTGAGGCTTGGCAGATCCAACCACTAATTGCCGGAGATCACGGAAGTAGAAACAGATCTGAGACTTGAGGTCAGAGCTGTCTGTCCAGGGGCCTTTCTCTGAACAGATCTGCTTCCCTCTCTCCCAGCCAGCCCTCCACACTGATGCCAGAAACCTTCTTGAAGTGCAGGTTGGGAGAGGTCTTCCAAGCAGCCCGATGCTTTTATTCTGTGCCTATGAGCACTGCAAGAAGGCAGCCACCCATCCCCAGAAGGGCCTCAGTTGGAATATAAGAGCCTCCTTCGTGGACCCTCCCCTGTCTGCCTTCCTTGCTTCATCTGCTCCTGCCCTGCCTTGCAGCTCTATGCCTCAGCACTTTTCTGACCAGCCTAGGCTGTCTCGTGCCTCTGTGCACTTGCTCAAGTGCTCTCTCCACCTCGGGGGCCCTTCCCGCCACCTGCCCACCTGGCTAACACATGCATCACGGCATTTAAAGGTCTCTCTTCTAGCACCGCTCTCCCCGATGCCCCCAGGTGGACCTGAATTCTTCCTCCTTGGAAGAAGGAAGAAGCTCTTGATCAAAATAGCTTTCACATGGTTTAAAAAAAAAAGTTATTTATTTCTAAGTTCCTCTTTGCTGCAGATCTGTGAACTTGAGGAGCAAGACCCCACAAAAGGCCATGCAGTACAGAGCATGGTGCTGGAGCCAGACCTTCTGGGGGGCTGCATGACTTTGGGCAAGGTAATCAAACTTCTTTGTGCCTCTGTTTCCCCTTTAAAGTGGAGATAACAAGAGTCCGTATGTCTTGGGTTTTGTGAGCACTATATGAGTTGACACATGCTTAGAATGATACCTGGCGCGTAGTAGGTTTTATGTAAATGTTTGTTACCGAAAATTTTGTTTCTGTCTTTACATCCCAGTCACCTACGCTGTGCACATTCGGAAAGTGATTTTCGAATGAATGAGTGAATGCCTCGGGGGCTGCCTTTATTGGCTCTCTCTGTGGCCAGGAAACTCCTACGTAAGTTTGAAAGCTTTAAGAATGGAAAAAACGTTTGCCGAAAAAAAGTCTCTGTCTCCTCAGTATTTCTAATCTCTTCCAACACATCTTCTCCGGATACAAGAACCTACCTTTTCGTCCCGTCATCTCTCCCTGGTTCTTGATGAATGATGGTATCAGTCTGTTCCTGCCATTATCCCTCCCATTTTCCCAAGTCCGTATAAAAATACAGAATTTGCAGAGATTCTCCCTTACTCAGGTCACGTGCAGCCTGAGCTGTGCCCCCAGAGCGGGCGGAGTGGGGGGAGCGGACGTGCCAATTCCAGGGGCTCCTGGCATGATAGGCGGGCTCTACGGGCCCACATGCAGGTATCTGCTCCACTGAACAGCTGGCCTTTATTTCTGTCTGTGCTCCCCCTCTTTTCATTTTGAAGGGAAGACAGTCTGTCAAAGGAGACCCGAGAGCGTGCTGGCTGCAAGCATTTGAAAGGGCAGAGTTTTTTATTTTTCTTTGCTTTCTTGTGATTCTCTGAAAAAACACAGAATTGTCCTAGTGTTTGGAAAGAGGCGAGAGAGCATTGAGGTTAAGTAGTTTGGAGGCAAACACACCTTGGTTTGAACCCCAGATCTGCTACTTATTAGCTATGCCCTGTTGGGTAAGTGCCAGAACCTCTGTGAGCTTCAAGTTTGTTTGTTTGTTTTCTAAACTGTAAAATGGTTCTAATTTTTAAACAAACTTCGTAAGTTAATTCATCATGCAGAATCCTTAGCACTATGCCTTACCCATAGTCAGAACTCAATCCCATTATTTTGCAAGCAAATATATTTATGTACACACGCACACATATATATACATCTATATATACATACACACATATAATATAATCATATGTACTCTTTGATGACACTTTTTTTTTTTAAGATTTTATTTATTTGAGACACAGAGATAGAGAGAGAGAGAGAGCATGAGCAGGGGGAGAGGCAGAGGGAGAGGGAGAAGCAGGCTTCCCACTGAGCCAGGAGCCCGATGCGGGGCTCGATCCCAGGACCCTGGGATCATGACCTGAGCTGAAGGCAGATGCTTAACCATCTGAGCCACCCAGGCACCCCTGATGACACTTTTTCAATCCTATTTCTCTTTAATTTAAATATCTTTTGCATAGTAAGTGCATAATACATATTGGAACAAATGGATGGATAGAATGAATAAACTCATGAAAGAAATCTTTTCATGTTGCACATATAACCTATATATCAATCAGGATGAGCTAAGTTACTCTGTAGGAACAAACAACCTCACATCTCCATAGCTTGAGCGGAAATCTATCATGGGTCAGCTGGGGGCTCTCCTGTCTCCAGGACCCAGATAGATGGAGCAGCCCCTCCGGAGTGTGGCCACCACCATGGTAGGGGAAAGACATGCATGGAAAAATCACATTCTGGGTCTTAAATTTTCCACCCAGAAGTGGCTTGTTCTATTCCTGCTCACACTTCATTTGGTAAAACGAGTCGCATGCCCATACCTAACCTCAAGAGGGTGAGGAAGTGCGAGTCTCTACGTGCCCCTGGTAACAGCTGGCAACCTTTGGTGGAAACTACCGGCAAATCTGTTTCACTCTCGTCCCCAGGAGACCGTAGACCCATGACTAGGTGGTATGCAGATAACTAACCATATATTATGACCCCATTTATAAGTTCAGGCCATATAATATTGCGAAGAGAGTGATTAAACCATAATGCCTAGTAAGTGCTCTTTCTAGGGCTATTGCAAAATATATAATGGCATTGTGCAGAAAGGATCATGGCTGCATCACCCTCTGCAACAGGGAGCCTATTTACAGCTCAGATCGGGCGGAAGAATAACTACCTCTTCTCACCCAGACACAGTAACTAGCCCTCCCTGAGTTCCCCAAAAGAGTGTTCATTCTGCAGCCAAGTATCTAATGCTAAAGAGGACAGAAGTAAAGCAACAGGGCACTTGGGCAAGGGAACTGGGAGGGGAGAGAGAGAGACAGACAGACAGAAACAGAGCCAGGGCGGGACACAGAGAGAATAAGAGAATGAGCTGTAATATTGCAGCAAGATGGGAGGAAATAGCATCTGCCATAGAAACAAAGTACTATGAGTAAATTCAGAACAAAGCTTAGGGCTTTAGAATAAAAGTAAGACTTGACTATTCCAGCCTAGAATAAAACAATGTGGGACTCCGATCATTCAAATGAGACCAGGGTAATTCTCTTAGGCACACTGATGTAGAATTCCTGCCACTTCCTTAGCAGAGAAGGACTGGAGGCTGAGATCAAGTTGGAGTGTCTGCTTAATCCATGTCTCATTTGCAATGCCCACTATTAGACCTTATCTAATGGTTAACACTCTTTGTACTGTATGACCTACCCTTGCGGTTACAGCCGATTGGACCAGGGTGAGTCCCTTTAATCCAGAATGAATCAGTTCAGGGCACCTGGGTGGCTCAGTCGTTAAGCGTCTGCCTTCAGCTCAGGTCATGATCCCAGGGTCCTGGGATGGAGCCCCGCATCGGGCTCCCTGCTCAGTGGGAAGCCTGCTTCTCCCTCTCCCCCACTTGTGTTCCCTCTCTCACTGTGTCTCTCTCTGTCAAATAAATAAAATCTTTAAAAAAAATTAAATGAATCAGTTCATAGTCTTATCTCAGCCAATGAGGTTGGTTTTTCAAGATTCTTAGTAAAAGACAAGGAGAAAATATATAGGTCACTTAGTCTGTAATTTATGTAGTGTTCATTCATTCATTCAACTAATTTTTAATCGAATGTCCATTTGGCGATACAGAACCCCCCAAATCCTGACTTCATAGTGTCCACTCCCATTCCACTTGGCTGTCCTTAATTCTGTATCCCTCGTTATTTATGGAGATTGATAGAAGTATACTTCAACTGATTAAAAGGTTCTCATTCAGTAGTCATGCTCTGTTATTCCTAATTATTCTGCCATTTGAATAGTTAAAATTTTAACATTAAAAAAATTCTCCAGATAGGTAACATTCCATAAAGACATCTGATTTGAGAAGCTGTCTTCTGATTATTTCAGTGGAGGAAGCCAGAAGAGGGAAAATCAGGACATCCCATTCAGTCCCCTAACTTTTTTATAGAACTCTGCCTTCATTGTTTACGCCCAGAAGTTCTGTATTCCATGCACATGAAGGAGCTTCTGGGTTCCCATCCCAGCCCCCCTCCTTCCGCCCCCCCACTGTCTATCACGAAGCACACGCAAACACAACTGCTAGCAGATGTTGTGGCCATGTGAGAAATGTGCAGAGACAAACGCTAAAATTGGGTGTGCAGAATGCACTAGAGTGAGCTCCTTACGGTGATTGTCAGAAACTTACACCCCAGATTTTCTGGGGGAGTTCCAGCTTAAAATAGCCTGTCTTGCTATCCCCACAGACACTTATTTTTGGCAGATTGTGCGTCCCAATTTTTGGTTTAGGAAACACTGTCACTTTACATATACTGTACACTCAGACGTACTCCGGAAAGGGTCCTAATCCAGCTGGATTAAGGCACTGCTCCCATTTTAATGATCTCCAAATTCCTAGAAATAGTCTGTCTATAGTGACTACACTATACAATGGTTTCCTAATGATCGTGAAATTGCCACCTGATTAAAACCTGTTTCCAACCCATGCCAACATTGGAAGACTTGCAGTTAATTGTGTTCACAGCATCTGGAATCACTAGGTAATGCTGCATGACATGTCTTTAGGTCTCCTCAGTGCACATATAGATGCTCATTAAAAGATTGATGGGTCAGGGGCACTGGGTGGCTCAGTCAGTTGAGCATCTGACTCTTGGTTTTGGCTCAGATCGTGATCTCGCGGTTGTGGGCTCAAGCCCCATGTTGGGCTCTGCACTCAGTGTAGAGTCTGCTTCAGATTCTTTCTCCCTCACCCTCTGGCCCTCCCCTGATCTCTCTCTCTCTCTCTCTAAAATGAATAAATAAAATATTTTTAAAAAAAGATTGATGAGGGCGCCTGGGTGGCTCAGTTGGTTAAGCGACTGCCTTCAGCTCAGGTCATGATCCCAGGGTCCTGGGATCGAGTCCCGCATCGGGCTCCCTGCTCTGCGGGGAGCCTGCTTCTCCCTCTCCCACTCCCCCTGCTTGTGTTCCCTCTCTCGCTGTGTCTCTCTCTGTCAAATAAATAAATAAAATCTTTAAAAAAAAGACTGATGAGTCAGATGTCAAAGTATTGAACTGAATCTTCGAGTTGATGAGGCAAGCCCCACGTAGAGACTCTGCTGTCTCTTTCACCTTTCTCTGTTCGAGTGTGGTCGTCCTTAGCTCCGTGAGTGCAGTTGACCTAGATTCCTGCTCCCTTTTATCCTGCGTTCTTGACTAAGTTCATTTTCAGATCTGTATAAGCTTCCTGGTCAATGAACCCCATTTTGGTAGTCATGGCTCTTTGCAGTCCTAGGAACAATAAAAAGAAGTCAAAAGCTATTACAGCTGGACAGGGAGATTCCCCCCCCCGCCCCCATGCATAGAGAACATGTCAGACACAGTCTGGGACCTCTGTTGCAGTGTGTAAGATGAGCATTTCTGACCAAGGCATTCATTGATCCTAAGAAGCCCCAGCATAGCATATACAGTCTTATCCCAGGAGCAACCCTTCTCAAAATTTTCACCTCCCTCTACCCACATATCATCACAGGAAAAAATGAGTGGGGAGAATACTATTAAGGGGGGTAAGTAGAGTCAGGGATGTTTGCCTTAAAAGCTCTGTTCCCACTGTCTCATGGAGATCTCTTATTCTTTCTGGTTGGTTCATCAGCCCCCAAAAGACCCAAATGTTAGAGGACGTCATAACACATGAATCCAGACAATATTAAAATTATTTCAATTTTACATTTAAGATCATCCCAAACAATGGGAGTCCCCAGACAACTTGATTACAGTGTTGCCCAAACCTTGGTCATTACCATGCCCTCATCATTCATTTTTGATATATCTGCATTCCACAGCAATTAGGATTTAGTCATTAAAAAAAAAAAACTGGCTCATTTGTTTTTTTGAATACATTTATTTTAAAAGGAAATGTTGAGGGGCGCCTGGATGCCGCAGTCACTTAACATCCCGTCTGACTCTTGGTTGGTTTTGGCTCAGGTTGTGATCTCAGAGTCCTGAGATCGAGCCCCACCATCAGGCTCTGTGCCCAGCTGTGGGGTCTGCTTGAGATTCTCTCTCCCTCTCTTTCTGCCCCTCTCCCCTCAAATAAATAAGTAAATAACTCTTTAAAAAAGATAAATAAAAAGAAATGTCAAATTGCATCCATGTTTTACTTCAATAAAAATTTACTTTTTTATAAAAAGGAAACTTTATTTCAAGACTCTAAATGTCAAAACAGTATCAGCTGTCATTAATAGAAGGAAAGGAAGGAGTAAAGATAAATATAATGATTTTTTTACTTATGCTTATCCTAACTGAATAGAATAGTTCTTTAAAAAAATAGTTTTCTCTTCTGCCTATGGATGCTGCAGGGTGTTTTCCACCCTGTCCCTCCATCTGCATAAACTGTGAGGCATTATATATTTAGCAGACATCTGTGTAGCACTCACTCTGTGCCAAGTACTGCTTGAACAGCTTTACAAATACGAACATAGTTAATCCTTTTAATAATCTCACAAAGTAGGATATATAGTTATTATCCCCATTCTGCGGATGAGAAAACTGAGACTCAGATCAGTGAGGTGACTTGCCAGAGGGCACACAGCCAGTAGGGGGCAGAGCTAGGATTGAAGCTGGGCTGACTGGCGGCAGAATCCACTCTTCTCACACCTGAAGCCCAGATCTTGCTTCAAAAATACCACTCCCCACTGAGAGGAGCTTTGGTCCTTGGAGAAATGGCCAGTTCCTAGTCTGGGACAGGTGAGCCTGGGCCCTCTCGCTGTTCCAGGGAGCAAGGAAGTGTCAGAAATGATGGAGATGTGTCAAGAGGGCCCTTGATTCAGCTTTACGGGACTTGTCCAAATTTGGGACAATTTTAGCAAGAGAAATGACAGAAGTTGATTGTTATACATTGAATGACTAAAATTTCAAAAGTCCCCTGGGACTCTTGAGACAGAGGGAGAGAGGGAAAGAAGGATTAAGGGACTGAGAGAGAGAAACAAAAAGAGAGAACTGCTTTAAGAAGAATACCAGCGGGGCACCTGGGTGGCTCAGTCGTTAAGCGTCTGACTTTGGCTCAGGTTATGATCCTGGGATCGAGTCCCACATCAGGCTCTCTACTCCGCGGGAAGCCTGCTTCTCCCTCTCCCACTCCCCCTGCTTGTGTTCCCTCTCTCACTGTTTCTCTCTCTGTCAAATAAATAAAATCTTTAAAAAAAAAAAAAAAGAATACCAGCTAATACAGAGTAACAGAATGTCAGAAAAAAATATCATTTTTAAATTTGCCACACAAGAATCATATCAGGTGAGAATTAGCAAAAGATGCTCTTGCCTCCAGGAGAAAGGTTACTGGGGACAGAAATTTTGTCCAGAGCCCACAAGTCACTTGTGGCTGCTTTTCTAAAGTAAAGGGGGATAAAGTGTGCCTTCACACTGGGTGTCGTGGCACCGTCACCTTAACGTTATATACCTCCTGACATGGTGCGTTCTGAAGTACCGAGCATCGTCTATAAAGGATCCTTGCCAAAAAGGTAAAACTTGAGTCTAATTTGAATAACTAGAATCTAATTTAACCTGAATCTAATTTGAATTCTCTAGAATCTAATTTAACCTGAATCTAATTTAGACTCGAATTCCAGTTTACAGAAAGAACAGAGGACAGGGCCACAAATCAAATAACAACATGGGAAAGCAATCAGACAAATCCACAATGTAGGACATTCTCTGAGACAACTCATCCAGACTCTACCAAAAAAAAAAAACCCAAAAAACCCCAATGTCATAAAAATCGGCACATGTTTGGGGAGGGTAGTGGTGCTGGTCTTAGTCGGAAGATGTAATAGACAATCAACAAATATCATGCATGGATCTTGAGTGGATAGTGGTGTAAATCAGCTTTAAAATGCATTTTGGGGACAGATGAGGTGATTTGAATTGGGATAGTAGATGTTCTGGAATCTTTGTTCATTTTCTTAGGTGTGATGATGATGATGTGGTTGTTTGGGAAATGCCGTGCTCTTAGGAGACTGGACTGGGTGGTGAAGAGACATGATGTGTGTAATTTAAATGGTTCAGGAAAAAAAATACACACCCATACATGCAAATAGATAACAGACTGATAGGTCGGTAGGTAGTTGGATAGCTGATAGACCAATCATCACAAAATATTAGCTATTGAATCTGGGTGATCTTTACGGCATGATTCTTACAAATTTACTGACTATTTGAAAATTTTCATCATATCAGGTTGAAGAAAATAAAGCTGAATCTGTGCTCTTAATGGCCCCCCCCCTGAAGTCAGACAGAGAGGCTGCTCTGGGCGTCTGTCCCCTCTAGTCACCTCAGGTCCCACCTTGTGGCCCTCAGGCTGCGCATCAGGAACCAGTTGGACCACGATATTCCCACAGATGAGGAACTGCGCTCAGACTATAGAGCGTGATACGATCCCTTCCAGGAGCGATGACAACTGCTTAAGTGGGGAGCCCAGAACGTTCCCCATTTAATAGAAATGCTCTAGCTTGCTGTGTAGCCCTTAGTGCCCCTGTTTTGGCACCACGTGCAGAGAGTGGCTGCAATCACCCTTGCCCCCACCGCACCCTGTATCTCCCGTCTACACAGCAGGTTAGAAGGGGTTCAGAATTGCCTGGATCCTGTGGCATCCCTTTCTGAATTGTCCTCCCTTCTTCTGAAGCACAGGGATCTGCTGTGACATTCATTTGCAGATAATATGCTGTGCATCTGCCCGATCCCAGACCTGACGCAGTGCCGTTTGGCAGGTGAGAGGTACACACGCTGCAGGGCTCCCGGCATTGGAGGTTAAGGCCTTGTGTCTGCAGCCTGGATGGCTATCATGAATCTTTCTGGAAGAACTCTTTCTCTGAGATTAGGCCGTGTGCCACCAAGCATATGCCCTCCCCTCAAATGCATGGTCGGGAGCCTGCTGAGCCTCCTCTGCAAGCCTCTGAGGTCTGGAATTTGGAAATGCGCTGCTGGCTTGATGGTCACAGACCAGGAGAGACCGAGTTGAATCTGTCACCGGGAGCAACCAGAGGATGACACAGACATTTCATCCGAAGGCAGGTGCTTTCGTGTTTCTCCTGGCTCCCTCCAGGGCTCCGAGCTTCCTCCTGGGTTGCTCTGGGCATTCTGTTCAGCAGCCAGGAAGTCCTGTGTGACATCTAACCTCAGTCTGTCATGCTGTAGCTTGAATCCATTTCTCTGTTTTGTTTTTTGCTTTTTCACTGATTTGGGGTTTTGGAAGAATTAAATATTATTCCCTTAAAATCTTCCTTTAGGGTGACTAACTTGTCCCGATTTGCCTGGGACTTTTCTGGACTGACCACTGAAAGTCATATATATAAGGAAACTCCTCAGTCTAGGGAGACCAGGACTCTTGGTCATCCTTCCCTCCCTCCTTCTCCACCCCCCCCCTACCCTCCCCCCATGAGGAAGAGTTTCTACCTGTTCTCATTCTTCTCTGCACCAGCACCACCTAGGAGGTGACTCTCAGGGCCAACCACAATAGCAAGTATGTATTTTATTGAGACAGGCAGGCTACCCTACCCCAGTCAGTCCTCACCAACCCTGGGAGGGGGGTTCCATCCCCTCCACATACAGATGAGAAAATCGAGACCGACTCAGGTGGTGGAACTTGCCTGAGGTCACGCAGCTGGAGAGTGGGGGAGTTGGGATTCTGATCCAGAGAGAGGTCTTGACCCCAGTTCCCTGTCATCCACCCAACTTCAGACACAAGGCGCCCATGGCCTGTAGTTTCCAAGCGGAAACACAGTCGGCAGGACCCGACTGGACATCAGGGACCTGCAGTGGGAGGTGATGAGGAGCCTGCCCCACGCACTGGACAGAGACTAAAATCCTGAGTAAAACCCTCACATTCTGTCCAGAGCCCTTGAGTTGTGGCGCCGCTTACCTTTCCCTCCCCACCTCTCCCCACACCTCCACGCAATGCCTACACCACCCTGAACCACACTCCTTCCTGCCCTGCACACTGGGCTCCGCCCTCTCCTTTGCTCACATCTGAACAGTGTGCTATTAAACAGGCCTCCTGCCCAGCACCTCCCCAGCCTCCTGCACAGACCAAGTGTCCTTGCTAGCTCTGAATAGTAGGTTAAACTGTCCCAGTTACACCTAGACCCTCAGATCAGTCTCCTACTCTCTCTGTACCTCAGTTTCCTCCTCTGTAAAATGGGGATGATGCTGAGAGTAAGAGTGGCCTAGGTCTGTGATATTGAAGGGGGAAATAAAAATAAGGTAATAATAGTAGCAGGCATTGAACTGGGGCTCACTCTGGGCCCGGCACTCACTCTCCTCTGCACATTAGATTTAAGAGCTCATTTAGTCCTTGCCAGAGCTCTTGGGAGTAAGTTTTATCTCTCCCACTCTACAGAAGGGGAAATGGAGGCACAGGGAATAAATGACTAACCCCAGGTCTCCTAGCTACTGAGGGGTGGCTCAGGGATCTGAAGCCACATGCTCTGACTTGAGAGTCACTTTAGATACCCACTAGTGCTCTGTAGAGAAAACAGGCAGTATGGTAATAGAGAGTGAGGGTTGGAGTGAGGGTTATCAGGGAAGACCTCCTAGCGGTGGTGTCCCTGACCTAAGAGTTGAATCATGGCAATCTGGCAGGCAGGGGAGGATCTAGCTGGGCAGATCTCAAGTCCTGGCGACTCATTTAGAATCACCCAAGGATAGTTGGAGGAAATGCAATGCCTGAGCCCTACTCCAGAGCAATTCAGTCAGAACCATTGTGGGTAAGCCTCGGCCCAGGAGAGTCCATGCGGTCAAAACTAAGAACTGGTGGTCTGGGTGGGGGAAGGCATTGAGGGAGCAGGAACACACCTCCACCTTTCCCCCGGACACGTGTGTCCCCGTGGCCTCCTTCTCCCCACGGCCCTGCCCTGATGCATGAAGGAAGGGCAGGAGGGAGGCACTAAAGCCCCAGTGAGGGGCAGGGTTGAGAGCCGCTTTTGCCTCCTGAGTTAATGGGAGGCCCGGAGAGGGCTGAATCAATATGGATGCCCGTCAGGCCCCCGATGACAAATGACATTCTGAACTGGTATCTCCCCAGATACTTCGAAGCTGACCCTTGGAGATAGCTAATAAAAGACGAACCTGTCTTCCAAGATTAACGACTCGGGAGAAAGACGACTCGGGAGGGGGAGCGTGTGAACAGGGGCTCTGGAAACCTTTGCTGCCCCCAGAGCCCTCCTTGTTGATGGTGAGGAGCCAAAACAAAGAAGCTGAGGGCTAGAAAACAGGGCTGGCTCCACTGTGTGTTTGCAACCCGCCCTTCTGCTGGGAAGCCCAGCTTGGATCCTTTCCCTGCCCCGGGTGCCCCCACCCCGTGCCCACTGGACTGCACCCTGCCCCCCCCGGGGGGCTCCAGCGCTCTCTTTCTGCCTGTGTCCCCTTTCCCTGTTCCCACTGTCCGAGTTTCTCTGGTTTGCTTCTTCTCTCTCAGCCCGACTTTCCAGCTCTTCTTCGCTGCGTGTGTGCCTGCTGGCTGTGTTTTTCTCTGTCTCTCCATCTCACTCTGCCTCTGTCTCTCCCAGAACCTATTCCTTTCGTCTCTGTCTGTCTTTACATCTTCCTTTGTCTCTCTGCCTCCCTGACATCCCTGCCTGTCCGTTTCTGTCACATCCTTATCTCTCTGTGCCCCTCCCGTCTCTCCCCATGTTTGGGTTGGCTCCTGTCCTCCCTCTGCCCTGTCCCTCTCTGTCTCAGCAGCTTCTCATCCTTGCCCTTCCTGGGGCACTCAGTCTGTAGGAGAGGGGCCTCTTCCTACCGTGGGTATAATTGGTGGTGGGCAGAGCCGCAGATGGAGAGAGGCAGCCCTCCCCACTTCCACCCCCCTGAAATAACGGTGCCCAGGACCCCCTTGCTGCCCAATGCATGGGTCAGGCTCCTCCTCACCTCCCACTGCCCGCTGCAATGCCTTCCATAGGACAACACCCACCAGACCCCTCAGTGCTCCATGTCGCTTGGCCCTCGTAGTGTCAGTGCGAGCCCCTGTATGCAACTGAGAAATCCCAAGCCCATTGTGGACCATGCTTATTACTTAACAGTTACAGCTACGGTATGCTAAATGCATATGGCCTGCTGGGTAGTCTGTATGTATAACTCATTTCCATAACAATCCTGCAGCGTAGATCTCTTCATCCCCATTTTTCAGGTGAGGAGACTGGGGGTCAGAGAGGTTAAGACACCTGTCCAAGGTCCCACAGCTAGTGAAAGCTAGAGGCAGCAATCAAGCCCATTCTGGGTGGGCCTGGCTCTTCCCACTGAATCTTGGAGCACTATGCTGTCCCATGCAGTAACCCCTAACCACAGGTGCCTACTTAAATTAATTAAAATGAGGTCAGATTTAAAATCAAGTTTCTCCACAGCATTTGCCCCATTTCAGGTGCTCCATGGTCCAGTGTGGCTAGTGGCTGCCGTATTGGACAGCACAGATAAGGTACGTTTTCATCCATGCAGAGAGTTCTGCTGGACAAGGCCGTCTTAGATAAACACAGAGGGGTTTTCTATATTGTTTTTATGGGAGAACAAAAGAAAACCGGATCTGAAATAACCCCGGGCCTCTCCCCAGGTCCCAGGGCTGACCACATGAGGGGTTGTATGGAAGAATGTGGACTGAAACAGTAATCCTGTCTCCAGACACCTGCGGGCAGCATCATCCATGCCACGCAAACCTGCCTTTCCAGCCCTGTTTATGCCGGGATCACCACTGAGGAACAGTCAGCTTTCATTACGGGGGAGGAGGGGTGGATGTGTATATTCTCCTAGAAGGCAGAAAAAGCACAATCTTATGCCAGAAATTGAATTTTCTTATTTCAGCTGGTGTCCAGGGCTTTGAACCCTTCCAAAACATGAGCAGCTTATCTTGTTCTACTTGATCAAAAACATTTCATAATGCTGGCTCCTTCTGCAAGGTCACCTTGAAATCTCTTCCCTGCTCAAAGCATCCTGAATCTTCCTTTCCCTAATAGAAACATTCTTGAAATCTGAGTAAAATGGACTTGCGCAGCCCTGTTCCCTCTCCAAGAATATTGTATCCTGCCTCTCTGTCACAAATCACTAAGAAGAGGGAAATAGTTACAGTTTCTTGCCAGCTCACCCATCTAGGCAGCCCGACTACCCCAGCATCCTCCAGCCCCACCTGCTTACCCTGGAAGTCTTGGCATCATGCAGATGGCTCCCCAAGCAGCTCTGACTCGCTGTGTTCTCTCAGATTGCTCAAGAATGCATTCCTTCCTACAGCTTTCCTCTACCCCTCTGTACTCTGCTGGGCACTGTCATTCCTGCCACAGACTTCTTCCCTGCTGGTTCTGCCCCCACGTTGGGCACCAAAGGGTCCCTTTAGCTCTCATGGTTGTATTCCTGCCCTCAAGGAAGCTTCCATCCACCCCTCCCCACCAATTCCCCAGATATGCCCACATGTGTCTGTGAAGTCTGGGGGGTGAGGGGTGCGGTGGAAGGCTCAGCTCAAGTAGACACAGCATCTGCTCCCATCCATGGACCCTCTCCACGTTTCAGACATGAGGGAAACAAGGCCCAGGGCAGCAAGGCTGGCCGCCTACTCAGGCTAATGCAGGTATTCAACAGAAAGGATACAACCCACAGCTGGTGTGTTTGGCACCAGAGTCCTGTTTACCCCAGATGTCAGGTTAGCTCAGCATCGTGACTGAAAGCATCATGAGTCTTGGGAGTGAAGCACGGAGCCAGACATTGCTGCCTCGGAAGACTTTCCCTCAGCTCTTCCATCTTCCATCTGTCCCATTTGGTTGAATCCTTCCAATCTCAGCCCTTTCGATGTATGCACTTCACCCTGACCATCCGCAGTTCATGCCCACTTCTCCTTCCTGCCCAGCTTCTCCAGCTACCATAAGGCTCCTCACTCTGAGATCTTGAAACCTGTCTCCCGCCCCGACGCTCGCCACCTCTCACTTGACCGTGCCCGGGTACACCCTCCCGTCATTCAGCCTTGCCATCTTGCTTTGGACCCAGGATCAGCATAGAAAGACCAGACCCACCTCCTCCTGGCTTCCACCCACTGAGGAGGATAGCACAGGAAGGACACAGAGACCCCACTTCCCAAGTTTACTCTGATGATACAGGTGCTCACAACCCCAAGAAATTTTTCTTTTCTTTTTTTTTTTTTTACAGTAACCTCTAAATCCCTTTCTGGGCTGGAGAGCCCCATGACTTTTTATTTAATATCTACCCTCCCTCTTTTTCGGCTCATTGGCTCCAGACGTATTATCTTGCATTTGTCTGCATTACACTGCCTTTCCCTCCCGATGTCTGAGTCACCTGCAATCACCCAGGCCAGTCCCATCCCAATCCACTTCTGAGAATGTGTGCACGTGCATGTTTGTGTGCGCACATGTGCATGTGCATGCCTTGCGCTTGCTTGCACTCTTCCCAGTAGAGCAGGTCCTCTGATCGAGGGTGAGGAGTATTGCCCTGTGTCCAGCTCAGGTTAGGGATGTAGAGGGAGGAGGCCTCATGTCACAATAACTACACTCCTGCCTCAGTTTTCTGATGTGTAAAATGGGAATAGTTGCTTCCACGTGGTTATCATAAGGACCAAATAAGATGAGTATTAGAATAGTGTTGGCACGTAATCAATACCATATGAATACTTGCTATCATTACTGTTGGGTCAGGACAGTTGCTCAAGAAGTTATGGTAGATGAAGCCCCAAGATTCACAGAATGATAAAGTAATGGCTACCATTACCAAGCACCCTCTGGGTTCTAAGTACTATGTGCTAAGTATTTCATTTTTCAACAAAGAAAAAGCTCCCTATTTCCTGCCCTGATTATAAGAATAATGCTAATTGTAGGGAAAGATACATAGAGCTGATTACTAGATAAAACTGAAAGGACAACTGCCTAGCAGAGTGAACTTAATGAATAGCCCTAAAGTGATGCAAGGCTGAAGGAATGAATAAGTGAAAGTCTATAGACACTGCCCAGAACAACCACTCTTAATATTTTAATGTGTGCATTTCCAGAAGCTTTACTTTACACGTGGTTATAAACTTTTTAAAATCCTTTTAGAAAAGTGTAATTATATTGTATGTAATGATTTGTGAATCACTTTTTATTCCCACTTACCAATTTATTGTGGTCATATTTCCATGCTGGTAACCATAGTAGGAAGAATGTACAGTGGTTTCTCTACCGTTGGCCACATCCAAGTAGACCAATGGAAAAGAGAGTTTCTTAAACTTACAGTGTTATCAACTGTCCAGTTAAAATAAGAACATAAAATCTAAGTTTTGAAAACCCCTATTGAGCACATACCAGTAATTGTTGCATGTTTTTGGAATTACACGACTGATAACATGCACACAAAATGGGTATAAAGACCTTTGCATAGCTGTACACAGTCCCGCTAAATGGAGGTTCTCTATTGTGATTAATTCGTGTTTGATGGATACTTAGGTTATGTCAAAAGAGTGATCCATTTGAACTACAATCATTGATGGAAAAGCATGAAAGAATTTTATTTTTCCAATAACTCCTACTAACTCCACTTTTTCAAATTTCCCCTCTTCTGCAACCTAGCAGGCTTCCTCGAGATCTCTGACCTAGACCAGACAGGCACATTCTGGTACTAAGTCTCGTCTTGGTCATATGTTGTTGGAAGTCCCCTTCTCCCACCCCTTCCATCTTGAGCTGGAACGGGAGAGAACAAGGTGGTTCTTGTCCCCTCCGCCTGTTGGTCAGTCTGCAACATGGCTGTACCCCAGTGCCTTTGGTTCAGCTCACGAAGCACTAGAGTCATGGACAACAAGCAGGGAGACAGAGAGTCACCCTTTTATAAATGCCTCCCGTGACCTCTTCTTCCTTGTGCCTCCCTCCTTTGGCTGCAGGGAGAGGAATCTCTGGGGAGATGAGGGGAGGAAGGGGACTCTCTTCACCAACACTACCCCTCTCCCAAAAGTGACCTCATCTCCCTCCCTGTCCTTCTATGTTTTTGCCGGGGCATGGGTAGAAGGGATCAGTGCCCTTGAGCTGAAGCAACGCCTCTAGCCTGTGGGATGCTGAAGCCTGCTCATCTTGGCTTGGGAGCGTCAACTGTTAGTACCCCTTCCAAGCTCCATGTAAAGGTAGTTGGGAGTGGGGCATCAGCCCTGGTGGGAGTATTTACACCATGGAAGCTGGTGTCGTCAGACAGACCACCTTTACCCTGACCCAAGAGCCAGTTGCTAGACACTCACCAGCACACCACTACCTCTGACCTGTCCAGCAGTTGGGGGTCACCCTACTTAAAACGTGGGATGCTTACTACCTTTATGTTCTCAGCCTTTAGAGGCCAATTATGGGAATTCGGGAAAGATCGCACCATAATAACAAGCATTTCATATTATAAATGATACTTCGATGAGCAATTTTTTTTCTGTTTAACCTGCCCATTTGAGTGATTATTTCCTTTGGCTAAGTTCCTGGAAATGGAAATGCCGAATCCAAAGGTATGTCTAGTTTAAAGTTTCAACTACATACAGTTCATTTGCCCCTCAGAAAATATGTTACCAATGTACATGCCTGGCACTAATATGCCTGGCACTAACATGCCTGGCACACTGTACCCCTTGCCATGACTAAATACAATTTTAAAATATATTTTTTTATCTTTTAGTCAAAGATGCATTTTGTTTTCATTTGTATTTCTTTGACTACCCATATGTCTGAATAGTTTTATAGAGCATTTATTTATGGATTAATAGCATTTCCTGAATATCCTCTTCTTTCACAAATTTCCAACCAGGCAGGTGAGAAGGACACCAGGCAGGTGAGGACAGGGAATGGGAGAACAGCTTTGTCAAGTGCCCCCCACCCCCGCTATTCCCACACCTGCCCTGAGCTCTGCCTGAGCAGAGCACCACGATCCGTGAGTCTTAGAGAGACCTTTTTAGAGGCCGTACTTTAATTAAAACCTTTCTTACATGATACATGATCTATAAAAGCAATTGGGTTAGAATATTGATTTTGCTGTGTGGTTACAGAGAGCCCAAAGGAAGTCTTATTCCCCCATTGGCGGCTTTCTGGTCATGGGATCTGCGAGCTTCTTTGTAAGGATTCTCTACTCAGCAATATTCCTATGCCTGGACACACACACACAGACGCACACACACATGCAGACACACATACTCGCACTCATGCATACAGCCTTTCTCCCCTTCACACTCAGTGCTGTTGCCACGTTCAATTTCCTCCGGCTTCTTGAACACACTGCACTTGCTGTTTCCTTGAGAATTCTGTGCACACTATCTCTTCTGCCTGGACCCTCTCCTTCTACTCATCATCTGGCTAAATCTCGTGCACTCTTCACATCTCAGTGAGGGTCACTTCCTTCAGACACTTGCCTCAGTTCCCTGGGCCCCCTCGGGGTCCCTTGTTGTGCTTGTAATGCCCCTGTTGGACACGTATCCTCCCCGTTGAGCCCCTCGTCGTGCTTTATGACAGTTACATCGGAAGGCTGGGGTGGATGTCTGCTGAGCTCCCTCCTTCCCAGAGCCTAGGAAGAGCACATGGTAGGTGTGCAAAAGATACTTATTTGCTGAATGAATAGCCTGGGGAAACTGGGTGCTCTGATTCACTAAGTACATGTAGCTAATAAGCAATAGAAGTGGGACTTGAATATCCAGACTCTGACTCCAGAGCCCACATTCTTTAATCGCTGTCCCTCGACCCTTCCCTCACTGACACTTGGTTTTTCAAGGCATTCTTTTCACTGTTTATAAACACATGTGTGCACAGACCCATTATATGCACGCATACACACACACACACCCCGCAACCAAAGGAAAGGGTACTCATATGACTTTCCAATTGGGAGTCTCTTCACCCATCAATCCATTATCTCCCCCACAACCCTAGCTCCCTGAAGAAAGGGATTCTCCACCCTGTTTTCTGTGGTAATAATCTCTTTGCGTAACACGATACTTTGCCTGTAGCAGGCACTCAAAAGTATGTGTTAAATGAATGGATGAAACTGTTCAGTAAACAGTCACTGAACATCTACACTGCATGATGCTAGGTGCTAATGGGATTGCAGAGATGAATAAAAACAGCCCTTGACCTCAAGTATCTTGTCTGGTTGGGGAAACTGGCAAATAAATCTTTGCCCTTTTGGATATGCAGACAGTCTGGTCTTTTCGTGACCCTGCCTCCTGCCTGTGCACAGACAAAACAAAAGCACACACACATACACTTGGCGTACATGTGATGGAAACTCCAGGCACCCTCCGCACACACACATGTGCACCCAGGCCCCCTGTCTGAGCTAGAAATAAACAGGTTGAAGCATTTGTAGCCCAACCCAGTTTGTTTGCTCTGAGTTCAAAGGAGTTTATTAATTTCAGCCCCTTCATGTGGAACTTGCAAAGCTTCCCATAGGAGATACCCATAGCAACTGTGGTAACCATCTGAAAAGGAAGATGTTAACCTTTTGGAGCCTGGTGCCCACTTTGTATGTCCCCCTTAGCATATTTACAGTGTGTCTCAGAATCTCTGAAATAATGAGGCTCGCCGACCCTGAGAAGCAGCTGCACTGGGGAGTGGTGAAGTCTGGGGCAGGGGGATGCTTCTTCATGAGCCCAGGACCTGGGCCCCACGCAGGCTACTGCCCGATGAGGTAAGCCTGGCACCAGCTGGTGTCGGAAGCTGGGGGTAGAGAGAAGGGCTAGGATGATGTGGGAATTAGCTTCAGCTTTGCCCCCCAAGCTGCAGGCTGAACTTTCCGAAATTGCCAAAAGGTCTCACTTTGGGTTCTGCTGCCTCTAACTTGACCTTTTCAGCAAGAGTGAAAAATGCTCAGTGCCTCATCGTTGGATCCAGAATGGATTGTTTCTTCAAGCAGGTCAGCCATTTCTACTCACTTTCTGGCCTTTGGCACACCACCCCAATTTTCTGATCTCATCCTGGGGCAAGGAATTCATTTGAGAATGCCCTTCTTTCCAGTTTGGGAGGGAGGGGAAGCTCAAGGGAACAGCACAGGTTGGGGAGAAGGTGCCTCACTTCCTGCTCTTGAGGAATGCTTGGTAGAGAGGAGAGGTTTGGAGGCCATGCAGGCCTGGGTTCAATCCCCAAGTCCATTTACATTCTTGCTGTGTATCTCTAAATGAGTTCCTTCCTTTAAGCCTCAGTTTCTTCATTGGAAAAATGGACATAACAACACATCCCTTCCACATCTATTGAGAAGATCGAAAGGAATCATGTTTGCAAGTGGTTTAGCAGTTGTGGTATATAGTAGGTACTCAATAAATAGTAGTTGACTTTCTTCCCTCTCCTGCTCTGTCTGCTACCCTCCACTCTGTGCCAAGTACAGATACAGATATAAATGAACCCAGTCCCTGAGGGGCTGTCAGTCTAGCAGACCAGACAGATGAGCAAACAATTATGAGGCAGTGGAGTAAGTAGCTAATTTGACAGGAGGAAGTCAGGGAATCTTCCCAGAAGAGGTGACATTGACCCAGGACAGAGTGACCAAGCAGACTAGGAGGGGAATCCACTTTCTGTAGAGCAGTAATTCTCAACTGGGGGCACCTTTGCCCCCAGTGGACATTTGGCAATGTCTGGAGATAGTTTTGGTTGTTAAAATTGGTGACAGGTGCTCCTAACATCTAACTAGCCACAGATGCTGCTAATATCCTACAAAGCACAGGGTGGCCCCCCACAACAAATAATCATTCATCCCCAGATGTCGTAGTGTCAAGGTTGAGAAACCATGGTGTAGAGTATCATAATATTCGTCGTAAAAATTATAATCACTACTGATTATAGAATACCTACTCTGTGCCAAACATGGCACGAGGGGCATTATTGCATTTACTTCTTATAACCAGCATATGGGATCATTCTCAGTGACTCCATGTTAAAGCTTAGGAATCTGAGACTCAGGGAGCTTAAGAAACTTGCCTCAGACCTCCCCAAATCAGAAGTCAAGTTTGAAATTCAGGTCTGCCTGGCTCCAAACCCCAACTTTTTTTTTTTTTTTTTTTAAACCTCACCATGCTATCTCAATTGTCTGTTGTGGAAAGATCTGAGCCTTGCCTTGACCGCGCACTGGACATATGGTATGTAGCATAGATTAAACTAGCTTAAAGGTCCAGGGAAGAGGGATCACTTGTGGCCTGTGAAGGGACCAGCTGGGCCCTTTCTTCAGGCAAGTAGATAACTCTGGGTCAGCCCAATACCATGGCATTTCCACGAGTGGGGAGTAAATAGAATGGGGGCAGCTAGCCCTCCCGCCCGGTCCCTCACGTCTCCATGCACGTCCTGCCAGTGCTGCCGCTGCCACCAGTAGGATATCTACTCCTACTTCAGCCAACAGTGAACGAGCACTCATTAAGCCATGTCTTTTATCGCTGGATGTCAGTCAGTTTTCTACCAGCTCAGTGGACTAGGTTTGATCACATGATACTAGCATCTAGTGGATACAGACCAAGGAAGCTGCTAACCAAGAATACAAGAGAGCTGCCCACAACACAGAATTTTCTGACCCCAAATGTCAGTTGTTGAGAACCATGGTTGAGAACCTTGGACCATATGTCAAAAGCCCCTACTCTGTTCTTCAACATGCAGTGGGATTGGCAGTTTCCAATTTGTGTTGAGCAAATGTCTTTTGAAAGTTTCCTCAGGACAGAAAACTCTTTGCATCATTCCTGGAAGCAGAGAAGAGCAGCGTGAAAGTTAAAAATTCTTTTTTTATTCATTTTTGACGATGGGATGACTTTTGTGGCAAAACTATGAGAAAGGCCAGGAACACGAACATTGCAAATCCACCTGTTTATGGCTATGTGAGGGCATTTTGTTTTTTTAAGATGGTAATTGGGAAGGCTAGCAGTGAGCTCTACTGAAATATTCATGACCCCCATCTAATTTCTAATTCAATTAAAAGGTGCTAATGTAGTTAACTGTGACAACAATTATTTTTATTAATGAATATATTTAAATGCTTATCAGCAAAGGTGATAAGGAGTGCCCACAAGACCCAGCTACAAACTTGAATTTCAAATTGGTTTCAAAGTTTAAAGGTTGTTTTCAGAAAGCTGTGAACCAAATTCTGAATTTACAAAATGGATAATTTCAGAATTAGCTATTCAGTTCTATAGGCAGTCTTCCATTTTCTTGAGAATTCAAGACAGGATCCTTTTAATGTGCAAGTTCTTCAGTTGCATTTGAAATAGGATTTGATTTATAAAAATTCAAATTATAGTGACTTTGCAAGAACCCAAGGACAAGAAATGGGGCAAATTCCAGTGTTTGTTGCTGAGCAGAAGACAGAGTTTATCTGCCTGGGATATAATAAGATTGCTCTAGAAATGGGAGGTTGTGTTCTGGGGGTCCCTTTCAAGAGGAATTGAATAGCATCTTGTCCTAAAAATTTAGCTCATCCTGTGGGATAGAGGGGTGAACAACAGGCAGATGTACCAGAACTGGTATACCAGATGTCTAACATAGTCTCATCCTCATACTGGCATTTAAACCATGTACTTGATATTGCCTAGTTTTAAACACAGTCATCAAAATGTGAAATTGCCTATTTTAAATTTTACAGTGTTTGCGTGACTTTTAAAAGATGGGTTTCTAGCTTCTGGATGAAAAATGTCTCTTTTCATGTTCTTGATTCTTACTTTCACTGTTCTTTTAGCAATAATAGCGACAATGGTGGGTGTGATGCCGTCTTTGTGACCAACAAATCTGCTTTTGACACTTAATTCCACCACTCACTAGCTGTGTGATTTGGGGCAAAACATTAAACCTGTCTGAACCAGTATTTTCGCCAATGAAGGGAAAGTTATAATATCTTGCATACCTTGACAGGTTTGTTGGAAGGTTCAGGGTGGTGACCCATGAAGTTAAGTGCCTAACAATGTAAGTGCCTAGCAGTGTCTTGACATAAATGTTCAATAAATGATGGTGATGGTGGTTAGTGATTCGTACTAGTAGTGGTTGTTGTGATTATTGTTAATCACAACATACTTTGATCTCAAAACATCCCACAGAATAGGTGACATTATTTCTATTGTATTGATAAGGAGACTGAGACTCAGAGAAGTTTCACTTACCTGTCCAATGTCACATAAGTGGTAAATGGTGGGATTAAGATTTGAACCAGATCGGTTTGGTTCTAAAGAATGTGTTTTGTTCACATAAAGTATTCCTTCCCCTTACAATATGTATTATCTCCCCTCAACTAGACTGAAATCTCTGCACACCTTACAAGTCCTAGTACTTCTAATTAGCTTGTGGATCCTTAATAGACATCATTTGAAAATGACCATTTCTCACCATTGCTTTGAACAAAACTCACTCATTTCCTATATTTTTACATTGGTTTATTCTCTTCAAGATAATGTAGAAAATAGGACAAAAGATTGTGAGGATGCATCAAGCAGTAGTGTCTTTTATGCTATTTGGAGAAAGATCCAAGGTACTGGTCTCTGCATGAAGACCTCACTCTAACTATAGAGACCTCTTGAGTAATGTCTGAAATAATTGTTTATAAATCTAACCCTTCTGCCAAATCTAGTCAGGCTCTAGAAATGCTAAGTTCTTGGGAAAGTAGGAGTGGGCAAAAACAGCTAAGACATGAGTATTTGACTGGTGATGTTGACTTTGTAAAATGAATCAGCAGAGAACGTCTGGCTCATGCTCCTGGAAATCCCAGGAGTAGCTCAGTCTGGAGCTTTCTCTGGAGATCCCAGGGAAGGGAAAGTGCATAACATTTAACTGTTTCTGGTAAGGACTCCAGATAGGAATGCTGTTGGTGTGGTTTATAATGCCAGAAGAAGGCTCAAAGACTTGAAGAAGAAATCTGCCAAAGTGACCCACTGAGGAAGAGAAGGTGGTGCCAAGTGACCCATTGAGGGAGAGGAAGAAAGCTATCCAAATCTCAACAGCCCATGGACCTCGAAAAGATTATGTGAAGTAAGAGAAGCCACTCCCAAGAGACCACATATTATATGATCTTGTTCATATGAAAACTCAGAGCAATTTGTTTAGACAGACAATAGATTAGTGGTTGCTTAGAGCTGAGTGAGGACAGGGGAAGAAGAGGGTGATAACTGGAGAGTTACAGGGCTTCTTTTGGAGGTGATAAAAATGCTCTAAAATTGACTGTGGTGATGGTTGTGCATGTCTGTGAAAATACTAAAAACCACTGAACTGTATACTTTAAATGTGTGCATTGTATGGCCTGTGAATTATATCTAAATGAAGCTGTTTTGAAAAATCTCAACAGCCAACATGGGCAATCTATTGCCCATGACCATGACCCTTCTTTCAGCGCCCATCCATTGCTTTTTCAAAGCCTTTTGTGGTCTTGCCTTCTTTATCCCACGAATCTTACCAAATTGATATTATCCATATGGTCCCAGAGTGCCCATAATTATAAATATCTTGAAATCTAAAGAGTCTTTTTTTCAGAGCATGCTGATTTTTCCGATCACCCTAGTTTAATTTGTTTTTGTATATTTCAGATATACATTTGAAAGTTTAAGGAAATTTATATACCATCACCACCCTAAAACCATCTGTTCCTCATACTTTTAAAACTACTCTGGGAATCATTGGAAATTGGGAGAGGAAATCACTTCAACATTATGTTGAACTTCCTACTCGGTATCCTCAAGGGAGGCACAGAATAACACATAGACCTTGGGAGCTCATTTCCTGACAAAATTTAAAAGTTACCACCTGTGAGATCTACAGAAAATTACTTAACCTCTCTGAGTCTGCTGTCTCATCTACAGAAAGAAGATAATTATAATACCTCTTGGGTTTGTTGTGTAAATGAAATAAGATGATGTCTATAAATCACTTATTCTGACATGTAGTAGGCACTCTGTTGATCAAAGCTATTTATTATAATTGCTATGGTTACTTTACAATTGGTTAGAGGGTATATATTTCTTTTATGATTTCCTTAGTACCTCTACCCTAGGGAATATCCTGGGAATACACACCTTCTGGTAGACTCTTCATTTCTTGAAGTGACTACCATTCTGCCTTGACTGAGAATGCATATAAACAAAGGTCTCTGTGGTAACCATATGGGGGTGTACTGAAGAGCTAAAACTTCATATTGGCTGCATCTGCTTAGAATTTGCAGACCCATAGACCACTTGGTAGCCAGAGGTGGTTGTTCCTTACAAGTAAAAGTCAGAGTTCACTTACCATCTAGATCTCTGATTCCTCTGGGATGACTGAACACACATTTCTGAACGACAACAGCCAGCTGGAACTGAAAAGCAGCTGCCACCTTTACAAAGGATGTGCCCCCTCCAGTCCCCCCAGTTTCTACCCTTCTTCTTGACTTATGTTACCTGTCTGGTGTCTGGATGCACTCGAGTTTATGATCCCCAAGCTTCTGAGATCCACAGGAATGAACTACTAATAGTAGTAGAGATATTGATAGGCTTTCTTGGCGTCCCTAGAAAAATCACAGTCTATGAGGCCAAGTACAGGGATTAAGGTATTTTGTCTAGGAGTACACGGGAATAAGAACCTGGCTAGGACTTGAAACTGGTTCAGAACCCCATTCTAGGGTGTATGAGGCTAGAAGATGAAGCTTCTAGGACAGAGAAAGTGTCCTACTTCTCCCCAACTTCAACACAACATCATCCTTTAACATGCCATGGTTAAATCAAACCCACTAGGGGACGATGTCAGGGAATCTGCATTGCTCTTTCCCTTCTTAGCTATGTCAAAGGAGGAAAGACTACAGCTGCTGCCATTGCTACAGGTCTCATGCCATAGCTCTGAGGCCCTCTCCTCCTCTCTAGTCCAGAAGTAGATCAGCTCACATTTTAAATTCTCTAATAGAAGCACAAATGAGGTTTATGAACCATTAAACTTAGGTCAGTTTTCCAAAGTCTCAAAAAGCATTTTAAAACAATTAATTACTTTGCTTCACTGGAAACAGATTGTAGATCAGTGCAATTAGGCAGATGCTGGAGGTGAAACATTTCACTAAGATGGCCAACAAGCTCCCACTCCAGAAGTTTTTGGGGCGAGGGAGAAGCTGATTCCTCACATCTACCCCCACCCCCACCTGGCAATGTTGTGATCTGTTTGCATTTTCCAAACCCCTTTCTTCATACAGTTTTGAAGTATAACCTTGATTTTTCACTGTTCTTGGGGAAAAGGACAGTTCTGAGTAAATGAATTTGTAGGTTAAGAGGAAGATGCTCTTAAATTCCTTCAGTTCTGTTGAAAATTTCTTTTAGAAATATGAATCCACCATTATTTTGCATTTGGAGAAGCTTAGAAAAAAGCTGGTAAATAAGGCACCTGTGCTGAGCCTGGGGTACAGGTGGGCTGAGACACTGACTCCCTCTTAGAATAAATTTCTCAGGGCTCTTGGAGCAGAAGTCATTGGCCAGTACATGGGGTGAGTGACTTCCTTCATTGTCCCAGCTCTGCTACCATCAATGCTGTGGAGGTTTGGACACGTCAGTTCCCTTACATGAGTCTCACTCTGTTCATCTATAAACTGAATGGATTGGACTGGATCTCAGATTTCCTTTCTAGCCCTGACATTCTATGATTACTTATAAAACTTAGACACAAGTGGCATTAGAAATCAGGCTACTACTTTCATTTCAAGATGGCTGATTGAGCACATCTTGACAGAAGAAATATAAGAGCAAGAATAAATCAGTGGCGGTGCTAGAAGATGGGGGAATGTTGCAATCAGCAGGGCAAGAATGTTGAGAAGTGTGTGGAAGAGATAAAATATATGGCATCAGATTAATGGTGATTCCTTAACAGCCTTGAGGAAACTATAACCACAAGCAGATAAAAGAGGAGACAATTATAAAACTGAGTTCTCCCAATAAAACTCTGGAGAAAAATCAAAATCAGAGAGAGCAGTCTGGGAGAATCAGTGGTCTCTGGGTAACAGAGACAACAGAACAATTACACAAATTCCTCATTCAAGAGGGGTTGGCTGCAGCACTTACTCCCAGGCTTTCCGTGAAGGCCATTTTCTATATAAAGTGGGGACTGGAGTTTAGGTGGCTAGAGAGAGAAATGGGTCACTGCCCTGAGTAACCTTTGCCAAACACGGCCGAGATGGAGCACCCACAACCAGAAGTCAGGCCTCCCTCCCTCACATCATGAAGGGAAGCCCGCATGGATGTACCTCCTCTCCATGCAAAGCAGCCATTTTCTACCATCTGGGGGACAGTGACTGTCTCACATTTGGAGGGAAGCCATTTTAGCTGCCAGAACGAATCAGTCCAGACCAGTACCACACAGTAAAACAGTCTGTGGTGATAGAAATGCTCTATAAATCTGTGCTGCCCAGTAGCATCTCCTCTAGCCACATGGTTCTCTTGAGCACTTTGAAATGTAGCTAGTGCAACTGAGGAACTGAATTTTAATTTCATTTAATTTTAATTAATTTAAATTTAAACTTGAGTGGACATATGTGAGTAGAGGCTATCACTTATGGCTCCTTCAATCACTTCCATATTGGACAGCACATTCCCCTACGTCCTTGTTTATAAATATAAACAACCACATCACCAAATGTTTTCAGGAACAATATAACATAAAACGGAGCATACTGAGATAAATCCTGACCAAAGTTAATACAAGAAACAGAAGATGACTTCAAAAGATGTTCACGTACCCTCAGATCCGAGAGGACACATCCTCCATACAAAAACCTGGGGTTATTCGTAAGAGTGCTTTTAATAATGTAAAATAAATCTTGGAAATTAAAATGACTGGTAACATTAAAAACTAAATAGAACATCTGAATGGCAGAATTAAAAATTAAATAAAGGATTGATTTAGTGATCAGAAATATCTAACCAAAGTGTTCTGCCAACCCACAGAGCAATGACATAAAAATTACAACAGAAAAGTTGACACATGAAGGATGGAGCCAAGAGACCCAATGTTCATCAAAGAGTGTTTCTAGAAAGAGAGAACAGACATAATGGAGCTAAGGAGCAAGCTGAAGAAAAAACACAGGGAAAAACATCCAAATAATTGCTGATAATGCAGGTGTAAAATTTCAATGCAGTTGTTAAAGAGAAGTTAATAAAATAGAAGAGGCATGCCATAAAACCAAATATTTAAAATCCATGCCTATCTGTAACAAGATATTAATCTTAGACCAAAATTCTACATAATAAGACCTGGAGGGTGGAAGAAATGAAGGTATGTCACAAGGATTGTCTTTTCAGAGAGGAGGCTTTAGTCTACAGATTACTTTTTGACATTGCTAAGAAAATAGGATTTCAAATAGAGTTGTGTTTGTAAAAATACATAAAAATGAAGATATAAGTATAAAAAAAGGAAAGCAGATTTCTGTTTCACTGGAGAAATAAAAGCAAGAAAGAGTATTTGCTCAGTTAGCTAGAAGCTGGAAAGGGGAGCACTCAAGAAAAAATGAAAAGTAAGCAACATAAAATAAGATGACAGAAATAAAGCCAAACATATGGTGATTACAGTAAATATAAATAATTTAATTTCTCCTCTTAAAAGACAAACACTGTTACCATTTTTTAAAGGAAACATGTTGCTTAGGAAAGCTTAAATAAAATCATTTAAAAAGGTTAGAAATAAAGTTATAGAAAGCTATAAATATTGAATTAGGTTAGCAACTGTCTTTTTTTTTCTTCCATATCTTTATTTACTTATTTATTTGTTTATTCTTATGTTAATCCCCATACATTACATCATTAGTCTTAGATGTAGTGTTCCATGATTCATTGTTTGTGCATAACACCCAGTGCTCCATACAGAATGTGCCCTCCTCAATACCCATCACCAGGCTAATGCATCCTCCCACCCCCCTCCCCTCTAGAACCCTCAGTTTGTATTTCAGAGTCCATCGTCTCTCATGGTTCGTCTACCCCTCTGATTTCCCCCCCTTCATTCTTCCCCTCCTGCTACCTTCTTCTTCTTCTTTTTTTTTTCCTTCTTAACATATATTGCATTATTTGTTTCAGAGGTACAGATCTGAGATTCAACAGTCTTGCACAATTCATAGCGCTTACCAGAGCACATACCCTCCCCAGTGCCTATCACCCAGTCACCCCATCCCTCCCACCCCACCCCCCACTCCAGCAACCCTCAGTTTGTTTCCTGCGATTAAGAATTCCTCGTATCAGTGAGGTCATATGATACATGTCTTTCTCTGTTTGACTTATTTCGCTCAACATAATACCCTCCAGTTCCATCCACGTCGTTGCAAATGGCAAGATCTCATTCCTTTTGATGGCTGCATAATATTCCATTGTATATATATATATATATATATATATATATATATATATACCACATCTTCTTTATCCATTCATCTGTTGATGGACATCTTGGCTCTTTCCACAGTTTGGCTATTGTGGACATTGCTGCTATAAACATCGGGGTGCACGTACCCTTTCGGATCCCTACTTTTGTATCTTTGGGGTAAATACCCAGTAGTGCAATTGCTGGATCATATGGTAGCTCTATTTTCAACTTTTTGAGGAACCTCCATACTGTTTTCCAGAGTGGCTGCACCAGCTTGCATTCCCACCAACAGTGTAGGAGGGTTCCCCTTTCTCCGCATCCCCGCCAACATCTGTCGTTTCCTGACTTGTTAATTTTAGCCATTCTGACTGGTGTGAGGTGGTATCTCATTGAGGTTTTGATTTGGATTTCCCTGATGCTGAGCGATATTGAGCACTTTTTCATGTGTCCGTTGGCCATTTGGATGTCTTCTTTGGAAAAATGTCTGTTCATGTCTTCTGCCCATTTCTTGATTGGATTCTTTGTTCTTTGGGTGTTGAGTTTGATGAGTTCTTTATAGATTTTGGATACTAGCCCTTTATCTGATATGTCATTTGCAAATATCTTCTCCCATTCTGTCGGTTGTCTTTTGGTTTTGTTGACTGTTTCCTTTGCTTTGCAAAAGCTTTTTATCTTGATGAAGTCCCAATAGTTCATTCTTGCCCTTGCTTCCCTTGTCTTTGGCGATGTTTCTAGGAAGACGTTGCTTTGGCTGAGGTCAAAGAGGTTGCTGCCTGTGTTCTCCTTTAGGATTTTGATGGACTCCTGTCTCACATTGAGGTCTTTCAACTATTTGGAGTCTATTTTTGTGTGTGGTGTAAGAAAATGGTCCAGTTTCATTCTTCTGTATGTGGCTATCCAATTTTCCCAACACCATTTGTTGAAGAGACTGTCTTTTTTCCATTGGACATTCTTTCCTGCTTTGTCAAAGATGAGTTAACCATAGAGTTGAGGGTCCATTTCTGGGTTCTTTATTCTGTTCCATTGATCTATGTGTCTGTTTTTGTGCCAGTACCATACTGTCTTGATGATGACAGCTTTGTAATAGAGCTGGAAGTCCGGAATTGTGATGCTGCCAGCTTTGCTTTTCTTTTTCAACATTCCTCTGGCTATTCGGGGTCTTTTCTGGTTCCATACAAATTTTAGGATTATTTGTTCCATTTCTTTTAAAAAAGTGGATGGTATTTTCATGGGGATTGCATTGAATGTGTAGATTGCTCTAGGTAGCATTGACATCTTCACAATATTTGTTCTTCCAATCCATGAGCATGGAACGTTTTTCCATTTCTTTGTGTCTTCCTCAATTTCTTTCATGAGTATTTTATAGTTTTCTGAGTACAGATCCTTTGTCTCTTTGGTTAGATTTATTCCTAGGTATCTTATGGTTTTGGGTGCAATTGTAAATGGATCGACTCCTTAATTTCTCTTCTGTCTTGTTTTTGGTGTATAGGAATGCCACTGACTTCTGTGCATTGATTTTATATCCTGCCACCTTACTGAATTCCTGTATGAGTTCTAGCAGTTTTGGGGTGGAGTCTTTGGGGTTTTCCACATAAAGTATCATATCATCTGCAAAGAGGGATAGTTGACTTCTTCTCTGCCGATTTGGATGCCTTTTATTTCTTTTTGTTGTCTGATTGCTGTGGCTAGGACTTCCAATACTATGTTGAATAGCAGTGGTGACAGTGGACATCCCTGCCGCGTTCCTGACCTTAGGGGGAAGGCTCTCAGTTTTTCCCCATTGAGAATGATATTCGCTGTAGGTTTTTCATAGATGGCTTTTATGATATTGAGGTATGTACCCTCTATGCCTATACTCTGAAGAGTCTTGATCAAGAATGGATGCTGTACTTTGTCAAAAGCTTTTTCTGCATCTATTGAGAGGATCATATGATTCTTGTTCTTTCTTTTGTTAATGTATTGTATCACATTGATTGATTTGTGGATGTTGAACCAACCTTGCAGCCCAGGGATAAATCCCACTTGGTCGTGGTGAATAATCCTTTTAATGTACTGTTGGATCCTATTGGCTAGTATTTTGGTTAGAATTTTTGCATCCATGTTCATCAGGGATATTGGTCTGTAATTCTCCTTTTTGATGGGGTCTTTGTCTGGTTTTGGGATCAAGGTAATGGTGGCCTCATAAAATGAGTTTGGAAGTTTTCCTTCCATTTCTATTTTTTGGAACAGTTTCAGAAGAATAGGTATTAATTCTTCTTGAAATGTTTGGTAGAATTCCCCTCAGAAGCCATCTGGCCCTGGGCTTTTGTTTTTTGGGAGATTTTTGATGACTGCTTCAATTTCCTTAGTGGTTATAGGTCTGTTCAGGCTTTCTATTTCTTCCTGGTTCAGTTTTGGTAGTTGATACATCTCTAGGAATGCATCCATTTCTTCCAGGTTATCTAATTTGCTAGCATAGAGTTGCTCATAATATGTTCTTATAATTGTTTGTATTTCTTTGGTGTTGGTTGTGATCTCTCCTCTTTCATTCATGATTTTGTAGATTTGGGTCATTTCTCTTTTCTTTTTGATAAGTCTGGCCAGGGGTTTATCAATCTGTTAATTCTTTCAAAGAACCAGCTCCTAGTTTCATTGATCTGTTCTACTGTTCTTTTAGTTTCTATTTCATTGATTTCTGCTCTGATCTTTATTATTTCTCTTCTCCTGCTGGGTTTAGGCTTTATTTGCTGTTCTTTCTCCAGCTCCTTTAGGTGTAGGGTTAGGTTGTGTACTTGAGACCTTTCTTGTTTCTTGAGAAAGGCTTGTATTGCTATATACTTTCCTCTTAGGACTGCCTTTGCTGCATCCCAAAGATTTTGAACAGTTGTGTTTTCATTTTCATTTGTTTCCATGAATTTTTTTAAATCTTCTTTAATTTCCTGGTTGACCCATTCATTCTTCAGTAGGATGCTCTTTAGCCTCCATGTATTTGAGTTCTTTCCGACTCTCCTCTTGTGATTGAGTTCTAGTTTCAAAGCATTGTGGTCTGAAAATAGGCAGGGAATGATCCCAATCTTTTGGTACCGGTTGAGACCTGATTTATGACCTAGGATGTGATCTCTTCTGGAGAATGTTCCATGGGCACTAGAGAAGAATGTGTATTCCGTTGCTTTGGGATGGAATGTTCTGAATATGTCTGTGAAGCCCATTTGGTTCAGTGTGTCATTTAAAGTCTTTATTTCCTTGTTGATCTTTTGCTTAGACGATCTGTCCATTTCAGTGAGGGGGGTGTTAAAGTCCCCCACTATTATTGTATTGTTGTCGATGTGTTTCTTTGCTTTTGTTATTAATTGCCTTATATAATTGGCTGCTCCCATGTTAGGGGCATAGATATTTACAATTGTTAGATCTTCTTGTTGGATAGACCCTTTAAGTAGGATATAATGTCCTTCCTCATCTCTTATTCCAGTCTTTGGTTTAAAATCTAATTTGTCTGATATAAGGATTGCCACCCAGCTTTCTTTTGGTGTCCATTAGCACGGTAAATGGTTTTCCACCCCCTCACTTTCAATCTGGGGGTGTCTTTGGTTGTAAAATGAGTCTCTTGCAGACAGCATATTGATGGGTCTTGTTTTTTAATCCAGTCTGATAGCCTGTGTCTTTTGATTGGGGCATTTAGCCCATTTACATTCAGGGTAACTATTTAAAGATAGGAATTTAGTGCCATTGTATTGCCTGTAAGGTGACTGTTACTGTATATTGTCTGTGTTCCTTTCTGGTCTATGTTGCTTTTAGGCTCTCTCTTTGCTTAGAGGACCCCTTTCAAGATTTCTTGTAGGGCTGGTTTTGTGTTTGCAAATTCCTTTAGTTTTTGTTTGTCCTGGAAGGTTTTTATCTCTCCTTCAATTTTCAATGACAGCCTAGCTGGATATAGTATTCTTGGCTGCATATTTTTCTCGTTTAATGCTCTGAATATATCCTGCCAGTCCTTTCTGGCCTGCCAGGTCTCTGTGGATAGGTCTGTTGCCAGTCTAATGTTTCTACCATTGTAGGTTACATATCTCTTCTCCCGAGCTGCTTTCAGGATTTTCTCTTTGTCTCTGAGACTCGTCAGTTTTACTATTAGATGTCGGGGTGTTGACCTATTTTTATTGATTTTGAGAGGGGTTCTCTGTGCCTCCTGGATTTTGATACCTGTTTCCTTCCCCAAATTAGGGAAGTTCTCTGCCATAATTTGCTCCATTCTACCTTCTGCCCCCCTCTCTCTTTCTTCTTCTTCTGGGATCCCAATTATTCTAATGTCGTTTTGTCTTACGGTATCGCTTATCTCTTGAATTCTGCCCTCATGATCCAGTAGTTGTTTATCTCTCTTTTTCTCAGCTTCTTTATTTTCCATCATTTGGTCTTCTATATCACTGATTCTCTCTTCTGCCTCATTTATCCTAGCAGTTAGTGCCCCCATATTTGATTGCACCTCATTAATAGCCTTTTTGATTTCGACTTGGTTAGATTTTAGTTCTTTTACTTCTCCAGAAAGGGTTTCTCTAATAACTTCCATATTTTTTTCAAGCCCAGCTAGTATCTTTAAAGTGATGATTCTGAACTCTAGATCTGACATCGTACTAATGTCCGTATTGAGTAGGTCCCTGGCATTCGGTACTACCTCTTGTTCTTTTTGTTGAGGTGATTTTTTCCATCTTGTCATTTTGTGCAGAGGAGAATAGATTAATGAGAGAACAAAATGCTAGCAGAGTAACAATGTCCCCAGAAAATATACTCTAAACAAATCAGAAAAGACCTGAAGCAGTGGGAAAAGAAAGGGAAAGAGAGAAAAAAGAAAAAGAAAAAGATAAAGATAAAAACAAACAAAAACAAACAAAACAAAACAACAACAACAAAAAAAACCAGAATGTGATCAAATATGATCAGGCTGGTATATAGATCAGTGCCACACACTAGATTTGGGGTGTATTTTGCTCTGTTAGAAGAAAGTGCCTCCCAAAATTTTAAAGAAAGAAAAACTTATATATGTACAAAAATAAGGGTTGATATGATGAAGGGATGGAATATGACTGTAAAGATGGAAATTATAAAAAATTTTATAAAAGGAATTGATAAGAAGTTGTTTGAAAAAAGAAAGAAGAGGATTTAAAAAAAGAAAAAAGAAAAAAAAAGGGAGAGAATGTGATCAGGCAGGAGACTAGAACAAAGCCATATACTAGAGATTTAGGGTATATTTTGATCTGTTAGAAGAAACTATCTCAAAATTTTAAAGAGAGAACAACTTATATATATATATATATGCCAAAAATACGGGTAACTACTATGAAGGGATAGAATATGACTCTAAAAATGAAAAATAAAAATGTTTTTTAAAAAAGGGATTGATAAGATGTTGGTTGAAAAAGGGAAAAAGAAAAATTAAAAAAAAAAAAAAAGAAAAGACAGTTAAAAAAAAAATTAACTTTGAACAACTAAAGAATCATGGTAAAAAAGCCATGGATTCTATGTGCATTATTCCCCTAGCGCTGGAGTTCTGCCGTTCTCTCTCATTGATCGGTAAACTTGGTCTTGGCTGGCTGTTCTTCCTGATCTTCTGGGGGAGGGGCCTGTTGCCGTGGTTTCCAGATGTCTTTGCCAGAGGTGGAATTGCCCCGCCCTTGCCCGGTCTGGGCTAAGTAATCTGCTTGGGTTGCTCTCTAGAGCTTTTGTTCCCTGTGAGCTTTCCATACAGCTTTGGAGGTGGAGAGTGAAAATGGCGGCCTCCCAATCTCCGCCCCAGAGGAGCCGAGAACTCGGGGCCCTGCTCCTCAGTGCGCCCCAGAGAAAAGCAGTCAGTCACTCCCGTCTCCCTGGTCTCTGGCCGCACTCCGTGCTCACCCGGCCTGTGACCGCGCATTTATATCTCTGGCACCCGACCCCAGGTGGAGTCTCCAAACCCGGCAGATCCCTGCGGTGCACTCCCGCGTGGCTCCTCCCGGGGGGAGGAAGGTGAGTCTCCCCGGATCTGCTGCTTGTTGGGTCCCTGCTGGAGGAGCAGTGGCCCGACTGTGCCCTGGATCACGGTTTATGACAACCCCGAGCTGAGAGCCCGCGCCTGGGCTCCGTCTCTGCAGCCGGCTTCCCCGCTCCGACACCTGGGAGCTCTGCCACACTCAGGCACCCCCGGTCTTTCTGTGACCCTGAGGGTCCTGAGACCACACTGTCCCGGAGGGTTCCACCCCCCGCTTAGCCACCAGAGTGACGTCCCTCGGCGGAGCAGACTTTTAAAAGTTCCGATTTTGTGCTCCGTGGTTCTATCACTTGCCAGAAGCGGCCGACGGAGGCCCCTCCCCCGCCGTTTATCCTCCCGAATATCACCTCGGATTCACTTCTCCACACGTCCTACCTTCCAGAAAGTGGTCGCTTTTCTGATGAGAGAGTTGTTGCTATTCTTTTCTTCGATCTCCTGTTGAGTTTGTAGGTGTTCAGAATGGTTTGATCCCTCTCCAGCTGAATTCCTGAGAGGAGACAAAATCCGGGTCTCCTACTCCTCCGCCATCTTGCTCCGGATCCCAGCAACTGTCTTTTCTAAGGGAAGATTTTTCTTTGTTTAACGATTATATGTGCCACTATTTTTTATTCTTGCCCTATCAAAATACTCTTATTTTATGAAATGTCAACCTTAGGTAGTTGCTAAATTATTTTGAAAATTTCACTCGTCTCTCTACTCATTTCCCTTACTAGAAAGACTTTTTGCTGCATATGCTGTATGTAGTCCATCTGCTTGTCCTGAAAATCTAAATTCAGGATTTTCTACCTATCTCCTACAAAAATCTGTGTTTACAACAATAATTCAGTAAAATATTCTAGAATGACAAAGCTAAAATTTCTTTTTTATCTGATGACCTCATTTCATAGACGAGGACACCCAGATTCAGAGGGATAAAGAGGCTTGCCCAAGGTCACACTGCTAGTTTCTGGCAGAGTTGGGACTGGAGCCAAGTGCAGAACTCTTCTTTTTGTTTCAGGTGATAGAAAACCCAAGCTATTCTCACTTATAAATGAAAAGCTGAGGATCAGAACTGGTTCAGGTGAGACTTGACCCCGGTATTAAAATTATGCCATCAGGGGCACCTGAGTGCACAGTCGGTTAAGTGACCATCCGACTCTTGATTTTGGCTCAGGTCATGATCTCAGGGCCGTGAGATCAAGCCCCGCATCAGGCTCTGGGCTGAGCGTGGATCCTGCTTGGGAATCTTTCTCTCTCTCCCTCTGCCCCTCTTTCACCCCCCCTAAAATAAAATAAAATAAATAAAATAATGCCATCAGAATGACATCTCTGTCTGTAAAATGCTTTCTCCCATATTAGCTTCATTCTCAGGTTCCATGTGGTGGCAAATGGCTACCAACATCACCGAGTTTAACTCCAAATTCAAGTCTAGCTTTGAAGAGCCTGGACCTCTAATCTTAACCATCAAAAGTATCTTTATGTCTCATTGGCTTGAGTTGAATCATGTGAGCGTCCCTGAACCAGTTACTGGAACCACATAATGCTTGCTCCGCTAGATCTGGCCTGAGCCACATGCTCATCCCCAGGGCAGGAAGCAGATCCAACTCCACCCAAAGCACATGGTCTGGGAATCAGGAATGTCAAGGTTAAATGTGTGTTGAATGGCAGGCAAGTCAAGTCTCCTTCCTCCTGGTGTTAAATTCATGCTGCACAATCACTGAAATGTGTTCATTCTTCCACTCAGAGAAGTAACTGCTGCCAAACCTAATCATCCTGTTTCAGGGACAGGAACATCCAGGCAGGTGAGCTTGGCCTCTTTTTTCATTTAAAAAAAAAAAAATTTTTTTTTTTGGAATGCTTCCTAAAGGGCAATAGTGAAGGATGACAATAGCAAAGCCATTGTTCATTGTTCTGTCATGATCTGTTGCAATTTCCAAATCAGCAAAACCAGCATCTGTCTGGAGTGACAAATCCCTTGATAAGTGGAAGCCTTCCTGGTTGCCAAGCACTAACCCTGCTCCAATCAATGATTGTGAAAAATCAATGGAGAATATGGAACCTGAGGTAATAATACTCTCAACTCTATATACTTTCAAAATTGGCTAGAGTATCAAGTTCAGACAGCTGCCAGTCCTACAGTTGTTGCTTATTGAATACTTTCAGTCTTCGTGGTGTGCTTTAGGAAGAGATACAGAAAGGGTGGTACCACGTATCCCAGCCTCTATTGGACTTGGGATTGTGTTGGAAGACCTCTGTAGTTTGTGACTACTTAAAACCAGTGGTCTTGTGGGAAAAAATACACTTTCCCTCATCACATTCCCTAGAGAATGTATTCGTCCCTGACTACAACCCTGTATTTTGTATGAACTTGAAAAGGATAACATCTTGCCTAAAGGACATATGACCCAGGACTGGACAATCACTATTTCTATTCTTCCTGGTCATAGTGATTGCTCCTAAGAGGGACCAATCAGAAACCTACCCTTGGACCTTTTATATGGAAGCTGGTGGGAAAAGTTCTCTTTTTTCACTGGATTTGAAGTTGTAAATATCTGACCCTATAGCTGTTGATGATTACAGTTAAGTGGGGTTTAGAAAAGACATGTGCAAGGAGGGGCAGGGGGTATTGGAAGCAAAGCAAGAATGTCCTCCAGTACTTCTAGTGAGGCATTTATATACACATTTTTAGTTTTTGTCCACAAGCCTTATTAATGGACGCTTCTCTCTGATCTGACAATAGGTTTATGCTGAGTCCCTGTGGAGTGGAATAGCCAAACCAGATTTTTTCCTTCTTTAGCTAAAGAAGCTGCCAGCTGCTCTTTGTTCCGGTGGGGCTAGACGGTCAATTCAGAGCAGATGTGTATGCTCTCCCTTTAATATGCAGATATATTCCAAGCAGACTCAGATCTGAGAACTATCATGACGAGGCCTTTGGTTTGACTTAGACAAGCTACCTATATATTCCTCTTTGCGAAGAACGAAAGCCACTTTGCATAGGGAGACCAGAGGTTTTCTGGGAGAGAAGACACTAACATTCCCACGGTACTTGCCCCTGATTATTTTACTTAGGAAGTTCTCCTGGAGAGGACTGGAGTGGATCTAGACAAGATTCAGTGAGCGAGAAGAGCAATGGGGCCATTAATTAAAGTAACCATAAGCAGAGAGAGATGCTAGACCAGTGATCTCCTTCTGGCCCTGACCAGGAAAAAATTTATCTATGCCCTTTGTACTTAAAAAAAAAAAACAATTGTAATTCTGGGGACTCAAGAAGAATAAATCTTAGAAAGGCTTCTGCTGTAGCATTTTTGAGGTTAACTCATGTCAGGAATCAGTTGTGTGTGAGCTGGTGTGATGGGCCAAAGTATCTAGGTCTCCAATGTATGAGGAGGTTTTAGAGATGTGGATAGGGCCACCTCCCTCCATACCGCTCTTCACCCACACTTTAGATAGTAAGCAGCTGTGTACCCTGAACTAAGCCACTGTTGGGTGCCCGATGATGTTCTCTACTTTTTAAATTTCTGGTGCTGATAGACCAGGAGGCTATCCAGGTGGAACTAATTCCAGCCCAAGGAAGCATATGCTTCTATCAAGTGGGACCTTGCACCATGATTATCACTTCTATCTCTTCTGGTTGCTGGGATAAGGGAGGCAAGGGAAGTTGTGTGTGTGCATATGTTTGTGTTTTCCTCATTGCACAACATGCTAACTGTTCAAGTTGCATTCTGTTACCTAAACAACAGAGGGCTTGGCCAACTTATGCAATCCATTGAGTATGTCCCATATGGGTCATTGGCTTTCTATTGGAATACACAGAGTAGTGTAATTCAGCACTCGGGATGCTCATTGCTTCTGAGTTGGTGGTGGTTTTCAGTTTTCAGGAAATAAATTATAATATAATATAATATAATATAATATAATATCTCATGGGTTCGTATTGATACTTCCAGTTTTAAGTCAAGACTTTTATTTGACCTCATTCTACTACATCAATATGTCTTCTCTTCCATTCTAAGAATCCTGGCTTTCAAGGGCACAGGGGGTGATGGAATTAGAATATATCATCATTTCTCACTCATTTTATCAAATTTTAATCACACATCAGTCTTTGAATAACAACACTAACACCACCTCCATTGTAGCTATTAAAAACATCAACACAATTTTGGTATATGTTCTCCTGCCCCTCCTTCTTTTTTCAAGTTTATTGAGACGAAACCTCCATACAGCAAAGATTACCTGTTTTAGATACACAGATATATACATTTTGATGTATAAAAGAAAAAAAAAACGTATAATTCCCCCCCCCCCCATTCTTAACAGTTGTGCAGGATATACATTGCTGGAGCATGTAGCCACTTCCTGATATGCTCCTCCTTATCTTTCCTCATCTTGTCTTATTTCTGTCTGTCTCAGTAGCTATGTGTTTTTGCTCCTTAGCTGTCATTATGTCACTGACCCTTTAGTTATTTTGGTTGCCAAAAACTCATTCCATAGTAGATTACTCAGAGAAGCTTGTGGGAATAATATTTCTAGAGTTCTTGCATTTTGATAAGTTTATCTATGCCCTTTGTACTTAAAAAAAATCAGTTGTGCTGTCTATAAAAACCTTGGTGCCCTCTTTCCTTGGGTATCTTAAATATGTGACTCAATTTTCTTCTGACATAAACCCTGGCTTTCAATGGCTAATAGTAATCTAATTTTCTTTCTCTTAAAAGTTGCATGCTGTTTTGTGCTAGATGCCCAAAGGATTATTTAATGCCTCAGATCATATTAGAATGTGTCTTGATATTGATCATTTTGGGTCAATATTCTAATGTATGCATTGTGCTCTTTCGAAATCTAGTTTCCAATTACATTTTTTATTTCAGGGATGTTTTCTTGAAATATAGTTTTTAGTATTTCTTCCGTTCTCCCCCTTTGGTTTTCATCTTTGGAAATTCCTATTATCTATGTGTTCAATCTCCTTGGCCTATTTTCAATACTTGCCACTCTCTCAATTCTCTTTCTGTCTAAATTCCTTACTCTGAATTTTATTTTTATTTTCTTAATTGTAAAATAAATATAAAATTTAACATTTGAATCATTTTTAGGTATACAGTTATGTCATTAAGTCCAGTCACATTATTGTGTAAGTAACTGCCATCACTGTCCATCTCCAGAACATTTGTCATCTTGCAGAGCTGAAACTCTGCATTCATTAAAGAAGAATTCCCATTCCCTACTCCTTTCCCTAGCTCCTGACAATTACCATTCTACTTTTTATATCTGTGAACTGAACTACTCTAAGTACCCGATGTGAGTATTATTGCGCAATATCTCTCCTTTTGTCACTGGCTTATTTCACTGAACATACTGTCTTCAAGTTTCATTCATGTTGTAGCAGGTGCCAGAATTTCTTTCCCTTTTAAGGATGACTAATATTTCATTGTGTGAATATACCACATTTTTTGTATCCCTTTATCCACTGTTGGACTTCTGGGTGGATTCCACCTTTTGGCTACTGTGAATAATGCTGCTATGAACATGGGTGTACAAATACCTGTTTGTGTTCTGTTTCTTACTGATTTTTGAATTTTCCTTCCTGCTCACCTTCTGTTTCTTTTGTTTTTTCTACTTGCCTATCCTGGGCTCCCTTTTCCTCAAGTCCATCAGATTCTGCCTCTCTTACTTCCTCGTTCTCGCCCACAGACAAGAGTACCATGCAGGTTTTATGCCTATTAGTGACCTGTCCCCACTCTCTTGTGTTTGGGGACTTATGGGTGGGGTGTCTCGTCCCCTAGATTTGTTATAAAATGTTGTCCATGTGTTTCTAGTCTTTCTAATCAACTTCATTTTCATGTCAGGATCAAAAGAGATTGCAAAACTAAGCGTCCTGTGTTACTATCTTCTGAGAATCTGCCATAATTGTTTTTCTTTCTCTTACTTTCTGCTCATTATATCTTATTTCCTGTGTGCGCAGACATTTATTAGTGTGCTGTTCATTTTTCTTGGAAATTTATTTGTGGCAATCCCTTGAAGACTGGGGAAACGTGTGTTCTTCAAAACATTTTCAGTTTTGTTAGCCGGACACCTGGGGACATAGCCTGTGAATGTGTTAAACCAATTCATGGCTTGGAGGTCTTTGGACCTTGTGGGTGGTCCAATTTGGGCCATTATTCCTGTGATTATTATGGCCTTTTAGAGAAGGCATTTTTCCTCCCTGCTGTGCTCACTACTGAAGAATTTTTCTTGCAGACTCCAGGAATTGGGGCCTATATAGGTGCAGTGGTTTTACCTCTGCTTCATCCTTACACGGATGTTGTAGCTCTTTGAATCCTATATTTGGGCGGGTCTTGCATTTAACTTGCCACTTTGGGAGGGCCCTAGTCCATGTGCCCCATGAGATTATGAGAACTGAAGCCTAAGTTCATCAGGTTTGGGAAAGGCTTTCAGCACAGAAATGGTTCACTACTGTGCTTACCCTTCTGGATTTCTATCTTCCCTTAGATTTTGGCCTGATAACTCTTCACTAACAGCATTTTTAGTTGTTTTCAGTGGGAAGGCTAGCCTTCCATTTGATCAGAAATGGAAGCCCAAAGTGATTTTTTTACATGTAAGATTTTATAGAAATATTACCACTATATGTAGTCATAAGAATTGTTCTTTCTTTCAGCTAGGTATTAAGAACCATGCTAGGTGAGTCGGGGGCACCCAGACCAAGTACTGGAACTTAAGAGCATCAGAGAAGGCTTAAGGAAGCCAGATCCAACCCGAGAACCCAGATCAGATCAACACACAGGACAAGTCATGTTGGAACAGACTTTTCTTACCTTTTCTTCTACACTGTAGGCACTGGCTACAGAAGACTCACTTCAATTTTGAGATGGCATAAGTGCATTTTTCTTGGTTGATACATGATGGACAAGACATGGGTTCTGGAATGTGACTGCCTGGGTTTGAATCCTGGATCCACTATTTAGGGTATTATGACCTTGAGCATGTAATGTAATCTCTCAAATCCACTTCCCTCACTTTCAAAGGGGGTGAAAACAGTCCGTGCCTTTCTGTGATATTCTGAGGATTGCATGTGATAAAGTATTTAACACAGTGCCTGGCACATTTGCATGCCCATTGTGAGAATTAACTGTAATCTCAGTATCCCCAAAGTGAAAAATCTTGTGGCATTTTTGTTTTCCATTTGTTTTCTTCTTGTTGAGCCACACCCCATCCAGCCCCTCATACTCTCATCCAGAGGAAGACCTCTTTTGTTTACCAGTTAGTCTTTGATGTAATTAAAATGCCGAGCCAAAGTTTTAGGTATTGAGATGAGAAAACAATTTGAAAACACAAAGACAGAGTTTTCTGAGTGAATGGGAAGGCACGCGATGGAACGAAAGAAGCCCCACTACAGAGATGAGGCCTTGCTGCGTCCATCAAGATGGTGGTACTCAAGGGAGAAGAGGAAGGTATGGCTGACATAAGGGGCAGAGGGACAAGACAGATGTTGGAAAGTCCTGTGCATTCAAGAGACTGAGTCACTAATTGATTAACAGTGGTGTCTTTAGGTAATGAAGTCTCATATTTACTGCGCTATTGAATGCAAGAATTCTGCAAACATTAAGTCTGAGTGGGCCATAGGGAACTGACCCCTGAGTTGGTATCTGGGTTTTTGCAGTTCCTGGAGTTTGCTTTTGGCTGCTCTCTATTGTGTTTTACTTCACACCTTAGTTCTTACCATCAAGAGACCCAGTGCCCTTTTGACAGCTTGGCTGTGATGGTCCTGGACAACCATACAAGCTTTCTGAATGCCTTCTCCTACATCCCCATCCAAACTCATCTCTCCTGTGAGCTTTCTGAATTTTCTCTCCCTTGCTAATTTGACAAGCATATCATTCTACAGTGTCATGTGCTGATGGATTAATTTATTCTCCATTCTTTTTTAAAAAGATTTTATTTATTTATTTGAGAGAGAGAGAGTGACAGAGAGATAGCATAAGCAGGGGAAAGGGTAGAGGGAGAAGCAGATTCCCCTCCAGCAGGGAGCCCAAAGTGGGACTCTGATCCTGGACCCTGGGATCATGACCTGAGCCGAAGGCAGACGCTTAACCTACTGAGCCACCCAGGTGCTCTTATTCTCTATTCTAAGAGCATTCTAATGAGGGTTTTCTGGAAAGTGGTCAATTCAATCCCAAGGGAGCTTATTGATTCTGTCCTGTATGCCAGTGCCAACCCATGCTGGGGAGAAAGCTGAGAAGCAGGATCACCCATACATTGCTGATGGGAATATAAAATGGTACAGCTACCCTGGAAAATACTTTGGTAGTGTCCTATAAAACTAAATGTGCAACTGCCTTATGACCCAGCAGTTGCACTCTTGGGCACTGATTCCAGAGAAACGAAAACTTAATTTTACACGAAAACCTGTACACAAATGTTTATAGCACTTTTATTCATAATGCCCCCAACTGGGAACAATCCAGATGTCCTTCAGTGGGAAAATGGCTCAACAGACTGCGGTACATCCATACCGTGGAGTACTACTCATCTGTAAAAAGGAACACATTGTTGATGCTGCAACAACCTAGATTAATTTCCCAAGAATTATGCTGAGTGAAAAAAAAAAATCAGTCTCAGAAGGTTACCTCCCGTGTGAGTCCATTTATATAACATTCTTGAAGTGGCATTTTTATAGAAATGGGGAACAAATTAGTGGTGGCCAGGGGTAAGGAGTGGTGGGGGCAGGAGGGACATGGGCAAGACGAGAAAAGGACAATATGAGGGATTCTTTCAGTGATGGGAATGTTCTGCATCTTGGCCTTTTTTCTGTTTGAAAAAACAAACAAACTGATGAACATCAGTTTCCTGGTTGTGGTATTGTGCTATGGTTTTGTAATACATTACCATTGGGGGAAACAGGGTAAAGAGCACATACAATTTCTCTATCCCTTTTTCTTCCTTCCTTCCTTCCTTTCTTCCTTTCTTCCTTTCTTCCTTTCTTCCTTTCTTCCTTTCTTCCTTTCTTCCTTCCTTTCTTTCTTTCTTTCTTTCTTTTCTTTCTTTCTTTCTTTCCCTCTCTCTCTCTTTCTTTATTTCTTTTTTTTTAAAAGATTTTATTTATTTATTTGACAGAGAGAGACACAGCAAGAGAGGGAACACCAGCAGGGGGGTGGGAGAGGGAGAAGCAGGCTTCCCACCGAGCAGGGAGCCTATGTGGGACTTGATCCCAGGACCCTGAGATCATGACCTGAGCCAAAGGCAGATGCCTAATGACTGAGCCACCCAGGCGCCCCTTCTCTATCCCTTTCTTAAAACTGCATGTGAATCTACAATTATCTAAAAATAAAAGTTCAAAAAAAATGCTGACAGACATCAAGTATTCCAAACAGTGATTGGCACAAGGCCAGAGCTGTTTAAGCCTTTGCTGTTATTAGTAATGATGGTGTATTAATGTGTCGACTCTGTTGGGTTCCAGTCTCATAGATGATAAGTTGTGGGAGGAAGATGAGGAAGTGGTTAGGCAAGCCAGCCACTGTAGGGGCACCTAGAGGAAACCTCTCTGATATCCTTGGACTTCCTTGTCTCAGAGTCAGGAGAGCTCCTCCCTTCCAGTTGGCTCCTTCTTGGCCTCCAGAGGACTTTGCATACCACCACAGACCAACAGTGGCTGTCCCAGAAGGCCACGGATCGGATCTCTTAAGACTCCCAGGATCTGCTCTTTGAGTCCAGAAGCTGCAGGGCTCACCCAGCTTTGGGGAAAGAAATCTCCTCAGTTCTTTCCAGAACTCTTTAAGCAGAGTCCAGAGCTCCATTTACTTCCACCTGCCCCTGGAATGATGTAGATAGCTTAGGTCTGCAAGTGGAGGGGAGAGAGGTCTCATTCAGGTTGCCATGCTGAGGAATGTCTTGTCCTCAGAACTTTTCTCTCACTCTGCAGGGCCATCATGACCTATACTCCCAGCATCCTCCCTGGTCCTCTCTCTGGAGGACTCTCATGCCTCAGGAATGTTTGTATTTGGCCTAGTGGTTCTCCATGAGAGGTGATACCATCTTGACGAGAGATGGGTCATTTGTACACAGTGCCAAGTTTTTGGTTGCCCAAAAGAAAAGCCACCCTGTCTGCCCACAGCGTGCCCGGCACATGGAAGACAGCATCTCCCTCCTCCCTTTCCTTGGCATGACTGCATAGCATGTTTCTCTTTAGCTTCCATCTTAGCTATGTCACATTGTGGTATAATTAAAAAGCTATAAAGTCTCAGCACATGTGAATGAAATGTAGTGTTGATATTAAGTAATCTAATCAAGGTGATCCAACATAAGCATCACTGTCGCCAGGCTGTGGGGCAAGTAGGAACACACTGCACATATTGCATGCTCTTCACATAAAGGAAAGCAATTCTTTTCTTCAAAATGCTCAAGCACGTTCTCCTTGAGTTAAGAGAACACCAGCTGGGAAGATACTGTAACTCAGCAAAGTCTTCATTCTTGCTGGAGGAAGATGTTTCCCTTCCTGGTCCCCGCTTGGGTCTGATATCACATTCCTTACATTCATACCAGGATGAGGACCAAGAGGAGATTCAACTGCCATCTCTCTAACCTCCTGTGCTTACCCCTTCCTTAAGAACCAAAGCAGAATCCAGACTCTTACTCAGTGTAGCCTGGGCCATCTTCAAAATTGGCAGGATTTTCTTCTGGTAGCTGAAGTTGCCATGTGCATAGGTCTATAAGTTTTCTTTACGTTCAGCCCCAGGAACTTGCTCTGGAGAGTTTAAACAGATGTGAACTCACCACCACGAGACACTGAAAGGTAGTTTGTCTCTGGAACTGGTGAGATCTGGGTTCCTTTTTGAGCTCTGTCACCACATCTCTGAACTTGAGCACCTTACTTACCTCTCTGAGCTTCAAGGACATTCCCTCTAAAATGTGGACATAAATACTTACATGGCCAAGTTTGTTTGAAGTTTGAGATCATGCTTATTTAGTTTCTGGTACATATTTGACACTCAGTAGCCATGAGCTCCAATTATTCATCCTAATTCAGAGAGAAAGAGAGAGGTGACAGGAGCCAAAATGGTGATCATTGCTAACACATATAATCTTGATGTCCCCTGGGATTACTTTGTCCTTTAAAATTCCAATGAAATTGGCTTTACCTCCACCCCACATATGGTGGGAGAGCCAGCATCCCTTCCCATCTCTCTAGGCTCCGAGGTGTGATACAGATCAGCTCTTAGGCTTTTCTGCTTACTGTCGTTGTGCTTCTCCTTTCATGGAATTAGGTCAGTTCAGGGCTACCTCACTGTCTAGCAAGCACTGTTCAAAAAGGGTGCAACACCAGTGTTTTCACTGCCTGCAGTTCCCCTGAGACAAGGTTACGTTCATCACATTGTTGGTAAAGCTTTAAGGCAACAGAGGTTTATGTGGCAATCCCTCCAAACTCAAGTTGGAGTATTAGACATCCCTGCCCCTAAAAAATGCCCTTCAACCACCTGCCATTGGGAACTTAACCACTGATTCCATTTCTCTACAGGCTCCATCTTCCCATCCTGTTACTTAATCCCCTTCTCCTTCCCTCCCCACTTTATCTCATCATAACTGTCCTCCTGCTGCCAGCCACCCACCAAATTCCTGCTAACTAAACAGAGAGCACCTTTGTCCAGGGAGCCATCTCCTTCCCCATGGACAGTCTTCCTACACAAAAGTTGCCCGTAAGCATTTTCTTAATCGAACATGGTTAACACCCTAAGAGGGTCTCCAGAGCCAGCTGTTGAAATAACATTTTTTATTCCACTACATGAGAAAACTCCGAGTACAAATTAGGACTCCAGGTCAGGGCTGCCATATAAGGTTTGGCAGGTTGTGCACTGCACAAGGAGGTCTGGCCAAGAAAGTTAAATAGGGGTCAAAATGTAGCCTCTTCATTCCTCAGGCTGTGTACCTTTCGATGTTGGGTGCATTCAGAGGAATACTTTTTCCTAGGTCAATCACTAACATGGGATCATTCTAATTTTCTACTGGGGATGGGGGAATAGTGGTGGTGGTGATTTCTTCTAATTTATCTTTCCAGAAGGGGTGCTGTTTTCTCATTCTCATAAAGGTGTCTGTTTTAGCAGCAGCCTTGCTTGAAGTCAGGACATTTGCAATCCTTGGGTAAATCAGAGTCCTGAATTGAAGTAACCCAGTGTCAGTAACTGAGTGGTAACAGCAGCAGGGCTGTGTCGTTTTGAGGGAAAGACATCTGCAGTTCTCCTCAGGCTGTCACTGGGAGGTATCATTTGCATATTAAACAAATATTTAAAATTAGCCATGCAGCAAACAATCAGAAGCTACACCATAGACATCACTCCTTCAAAGCAACAGCAGGAATTAAAATGTACCTCCAGGTGTGCCCATCTGGATTGGGGTTGGTATGACTTGGGCTGGGATCAGTTCCTATGACAGGTGAACTTTTCAGGTAAGGAAAATAGAAAAATAAAAATAATTGTTTGTATAAAAATAACAAAATTTAATATAAAATACCAACTCCTTTATACTGCCATCCCGGGGGGAGGGGGTGGCTATTTTGATGGTTAAATGTGATCATGTATTTAGAATAGTGCGTGGCTGTGGGAAGTGCTCAGTAATGTTAGCTACAACTGTCCTTATTCCTGGGGTGACAGCCAAATATTTACAAATTGATCAGAATGGACAACACCTATAGGCAATCAGCACAGACATCATCTGCTCTGATTTTCTTCATTTGATCAAAGTGTATTATGCAAATAATAGACCAGTATTTGAGTAGGCTAAGAACTGTGCATGTTTTTTTCTGTTTAATCCCTGTGAGAACCTCGTGTAGTAGGGAATAGCATTTTCCCCATGTTTTAGATAAGGAAACTGAGGCACAGAGAGGTTAAGTGAGCTGGCCAAAGTCATACTGCAGCCACTGGGACTGAACCCAGAGCTCATGACCTTGGCCCCCACATGATGCCATTTCCTTCCGTTCTGCTTACCCATCTTCTTTGATTCAACCCTTTTGGTGATACAGGCACTGAGCCCAAATAAGTACATTTTTTGAACCACTTTAGGCTTTTCTCTATTTCTCAATTTTTCCACAGTTGCCCTACTCTTTTTATAATTGGGAAAAAGAGTGATAAATAAAATAAAATGTTAGTTAAATTTAAAGGAGAAATAAATTGATGCTTCCCACCCAACCAAAAGGACTATCGATTTGTGTCATTAATTAAAATGCTTTCCCAGGCACATGTACTGCATATCCATTAGCTCACTCCTTCTTCACGGCATGTTGATGGGGAGCTTCTATCCAAATATGTTAACATTAAATATGCCGGAGGGAAATGGATGCTGGGAATGTTCTTCCAGGCTGACTGGATGCTCCAGCTCTCAAGCCTCCAGGGTCTGCATCCCTCATGCTAATTGTGTTCAGGATGCCCTCCTATGTGGGCAGAACAAACAGGTAGTGACCCACTCTTGTGGTGGGAAACTGCTGTTTATTCTTTTTCCAACTAGAGCAATGTTTGTTTGCTTGTTTAATTTATTGAGTTTAAGAATGGTGTGTGGGGAGTTACTTGTTGAAAATGTAAATTCTCAAAAAGAACGAACGAACGAACGAAAGAAAGAAAGAAAGAAAGAAAGAAAGAAAGAAAAAAAAGAAAGAAAGAAAAAGAAAGAAAGAAAAGAAAGAAAGAAAGAAAGAAATGAATGTCATCCTGAATATGAGTACATCCCCCTGTTTAGATCATCAACCCTGGAAGACAGGAAAGATGACTGGCTAACACATCTTTCCATTGCAAATGGGACTCTAAACATAGTTAATTGCTCATTAAATTTAGGTTTTTTTAAATATCATAACTGTATGACTTCTGCTCTTATATGTGTTGCAAGAGGGGGCCGGTATGGAAGGGGAGATGCGTGCAGGGGTCCCGGAGCTGATTTCTGGAGGCTGTGCATCTTGGTGGGCCTGGGGAGCCTGGGACAGAATAAGAGCCCCAAACTTCAAGGAACTTGGGAATATGAGAAAGCAGTGATATTGCTGAACTAGAAAATGGGGTGTTCAGCAGACAGCAGGTCCTCAAAGAGACATTTGTTCAGTGTTAGGTGAGTGAACATAACAAGAGAATTGCAATTGGGCTCATTTTTCACATAATCTAAAGAGAAGAAAGGACCCGCAGGTAGAAGTATGTCAGTTTCAATTCCACTGTAGCCGAGGCATGTGGAAAAGACATTAACTTCTCGGGAAGGAACCCATTAAGCCAAATAAACGTCACCGTAGCCAAACATTATTGGCTCCCTGACTTCCACAGATAACTTTAGAGATGGTTATTTCTTTAGTTGAGAAATCGTGGCCAGGTATTTTCAATGGAAATGAGTTTTGCAACCTCTAACATGTTTGAGAAAAAAATATTTTGACACGCTGTTCCAATAATAGATAATGCAGAATAATCTCCCGGGTAAATCACCGATGTGGAACAATTTGCTTCATCACAGGAAATCTGGTTCTCCCTCCCACCCCCACCTTTCCTTTCTGGAATGTCTGTTCCCTCTCCCATGCTGCTCTCTCGGTGCTTCAGAAAAGCAGTAAGAAATTTAGGATAATACACAGTAAATGTATCTGTAGCAAAGAGCAGCATGTATGTGCTGTTGGCACACCCACCAGCTTCCTTGGCACCTGGTCAGGTTCACTGCCCAGGGTGTTACAGGGAAATCTAAGGCTGTCTAACTAATTAACCCCTGATTATGGCAAAACGAGGTTTATAATAGAGGAGAGTGCACCAAAGCTGCATTTGGGAGACTTAGAGGAAAAATAAAAAGTCAAACTGTAACCAAGCCAGCTCAGTGCATGAGGAAGAAATCAGAGCAGAATGCAAACAGACGGCCAGACTATTCCCTGCCCCTCAGCTATGGGACTTTTAAGTTGAGTTTAGCTTTGAAAATAAATTTTCCAATCTAACTACTCAGTGCAAATTTCTAACCATCCGGGAGTTTTCTGATAGGAAAATGAATGCAGTGTCAATTCTTTGCCTTAGAGAGGGTTCCCAGGGCAGCCTCTAGTCCCTGCGGAAAAGCAGCGCCAGTGGAGAAGGGTCATTGATGTCTCTGCTCCCTGGGTTTCCACTCCCCTCCTCAGTGGAAATGGGCACAAGCCTTTCTGGCTGGTAAAGCTTTCCATTCCTCACTGTGGAAACAAGCCCCGTGCTTTCATGTTCTTTCCATAGCAGTGGGTTGTTGGTGGGGAATGAAGTCATAGGGTGCATCGATGTCTCAGATATAATGTGAAGAGGTTTTTCAACAAGGAGGCATCCCTAAATGTCCAGAGAAACTGTCAGGGAGCTATAAGCTAAAGATAATATATATATATATATATATATATATATATATATATATATATATATA
>NC_058407.1:150345242-150512277 GCF_002201575.2 Neomonachus schauinslandi
ATATATATATATATATATATATATATATATATATATATATATATATAGTCCTGTCTCCAGTCCTCACAAATGCCATGGTTTTCTGTCATAGAATCAGCAAAGATTTGGGGTTTGGCACATCTGAGTTCAAATCAGTCAGCTGGGTGATGCTGGGAAAATCTCTTATTTTTCCTGTACCTCGATTGTCTCATCTGTGAAATGGGGATGACCATTTCTGACCAAGGATGCTCTAAAGAGCTCACATCAGAGGGAAGGAGAATGGTCTTCTCCTCAGCTTTGCTTTTCACCTTGTCATCTGTCCCTACAATAACCATGAGAATACTCAGAGCCTACAAAGTTTAAGGACAAGGCAGTTTGTAAGCTTCCAGGCCATACAAGAAAAGAGCTATCCAAGATACTTCTCTCTCTCACTGGTATTTGATCCAACAAAATACCCCTCCCCATTCTTCCCTGATTATAAAACAAAAGCCGCCATGTATATCAACACATGCACATACATTCTGAGAAGAAAAGAAAGACAAACTTGCAACATTCGGTGACTGAACGTAGTCAGCCAAGATGTCCTGACATTTTTGTCATCATCATGGTCATCACCGTAAATTCCTTATTATTAATGTTGCTTGAAAAGATATTCCTCCACCTTGCTTTTGGCTGAAGACTGGGTAGAAGTTTCAGAACAAAGAAAAATGATGCTCTGATCTTCAGTTACATTTTTCAAAACTGAGCACAGAATGAACACGTACATATTTTATATTTTCACAATGAATTTTATAAGAGGAATCACCAGACCAACACAGCACAGTGCTGATTAAACTGGAGGCTCTAAAATAGTGATTTTCACACCTGGCTACACATTAGAGACACCTGGGTAACTTAAAAAACAAACAAACAAACAAATAATGTCCAGGCACTCTCCCTACTCAGAGATCCTAATTTCGTTGGTCTGGGAAGGGACCAGGTGTCTAGGATATCACAGCTCCCAAGTTGATTTTACTGTGCAGTTAGCATTGAGAACTACTGACCTAAAATTGTTTCTTTTTGCCTTTTTGAAGGTTCCAGTGCAAAATAAACACCAGATGTTATGTTTATGTAGCTGTACATATCTTACTCTTCCTGACTCTGATAGCCAATAAAAGCCAACTAGGGTGCTTTAACCCACAAGGAATATTGGGTGTGGTCTCAGATCCAAAGAGCCCAATTAAAGTAGTAAAGGTCATTTAGCTCAGGAAGGCTAGTTATGTAGATTAACTGGGCCATGGCTACATTCTCTGGTAGAAAGAGAAGACAGGAGAGGCATGTTCAAGAAGGAATAGGTGTAATTGGCAAGGAAATGCAATCACTCCAAATCACTGCTTGTTTCCTGTAAAAAGATAAAATGGACCTAACAAAGCCACCCAACAGATAGAAATCTTCTGAATGCAAACTTAGCCATCTCTTGGGCTGGCTATGCTTAGTCCATGGTAAGGGCACCCGAGAATCATCAGAAATGGAAGACACCTAAGGATCTGTCTGGAACCACTAACACTGAACCTAGTTTATAACTGGCTTGAGTGCAGTTTTGATAGACAAGTCTTGAGTGAGTCTTCCCACTGAGCCATAACCTATGTGCCTATGTTCATCAAGGCCTGGGAAAAGCACCCCACCTCCATTCACCTCTACTAGTCTCTCATATACCTGGTCACCTCCACGGGCTCTTCCCCATTTTCCTTTTTTAATGCCAAGGACACTATCTCATATCTTGCTCCAGTCTTCAGGACAGATCCTTACATCCTATAAAGCAAACAAAATTTATCTTTGGGGCTTGTAGTAGATTTAATTATTGGTCTTAATTATTCCCTCCCCTGGAATAGTATTAGGCACCCACCCCCCTTGCCATAGCCACATGGTGGGCAGTGTTTCCCTACCCTCTGCCTTTGGGCCATGTGAGTTGCCTTGGCCAATGGATGATATGAATGGAAACTTGAAATATGCCCATATGAGTGGATTTACTGTCTTGTGTTTGTCATTGCCGTGGCATAAACCTGCCCTGGCTTGCCTTTTGGTCCAAAGAGGATAAGAGACATGTGGCTAATAACCTGAACTCAGCTTGCAGCTTGTAGCAAAGCGTAACTTAGATCAGCTGAACCCCAGCTGGCCCACAAATCTGTGGACAAGAAATAAATGTTTATTGTTGTGTGCGACTGAGTTTTGGCATGGTTTGTGACATAACATTATTGGAGCAATACCTATGTAGTACTGGACCCCTCTATCTAAGCATGGCCTTCAACCATTGAACTTTTCTTATTCTGATACATAGAATCATCCTTTGACACCCTCTCATTGTGAATAATCTCCATCCTGAATCAGTGTCTTTAACCTGCTCACTCCACTTGCTGGCATGTTGCACATCTTTCTGACTTCTGATCCTTGACTGTGGATGGCCTTATCTTGCTCCATTGAAATTGTGCTCCTGGCTACCTTTCTGATTTTGTCTCCTTCCCTCTTCAAGCTTGATTTGCACTGAGTCTTTTTGCTTGCATTCGTTAGGCATCTTTTGAGGATGTTGGGACTCTACAACCACTCTCAAAGCCTCAGAGGTGGATCCCTACCTGAGCTCACCTATTCTTGTGAGTTAGATCCAGATACATCTCCATTTCCCCTCAATTTTCTGCCAAGCACAGGGTGGGAAGCAATACAACTTAGTGGTTAGAGCACAGACTCAATAACAAATGTGTGTGACCTTCCATAAGTATTTCCATTTCTTTACACATAAATGCGGGAGGCCAAGACCTCCTAGGCTGGCAGTGAGGCTGGATCCATGGAAAGCACTTAACACGGAGCCTGGCATATAGCAAGTACTACATAAGTTTTTGCTATTAGTATTACTGTTATCCTTCACCTCTTTCAAACTGCTGCCTTCTACTTCAAACTCTCTCAACATCCTACTTTGGCATAGAACATGTGAATAGTCAGCCAAGAGTTGACTCTTTGGGATGCAAGTGGTGACTTAATGCTTTAGTGCCAGGCTTCTAAAATTGAAGTTCGCAGTACTGCAGTATCCTATACTGAAGTATAGGATTCCCCTAGCAAGTATTCAGAAGCCATGGAATAAATATGATGCAACTTTCTAAAATGTTCTTTTTGCTTGACTGTCAGTATCAACGCTACTTTTATGTGGCAAAGTTTTTTGTTTGTTTGTTTGTTTTTTGTATCTTACTAGCTTCAAGAGAATTTCTCTTAGGGAGGTAAATATGCATGTTTACCCAAGGGTTTTATTAGCCTTGGGGTAGAAAGTGAGGCCCTTGAGGTAAGGAGCCAAAACAAATATAAAAGTTAAAGATATATTTGGTGTAAAGTGACAGAAAAATCAACTCAACTGTGTCTTAAAAACAAAAGGATTTCTTAGTTCTAGTACCTGAAAAGCCGGAAGATCTGGTTTTAGAAAGGGCTTCCTCTGGTAGCTAAAATGATTTTATCACGGACCCAGGTATTGTCTCTCCTCTTTGCTTTCCATTTTGTTTGGCGTCATCCTCAGGTCTAGTTGTTTCTCGTTCCCCAGCTTCGACCTTTCTCCTTCTGATAATGTAACTGCGGAAGTAGTTCCCATCTTGGAATAAATTCATCGTCCAAAGGAAAGGAGCTTATGCCTTCTGATATTGCCTCCTTAAGTCCTGGGATTCCCTCTCTCTCATTGGCCCAAATTAGGTCATGTGTTTGACTCTGAACCAATCACTGTGGCCAGGAAGCTGGGACACGCTGATTGGCTTAAGCCCAACATAGCCAGTTTCTGTAGTTGGATAGTTAATTCTACCCAAACAATAAAACTGAGAAGGGAGCAGAGGTGCATTCCTCCAAGATGCTGTTGATGGGAGAAAGGGACAAGGATGTTTGAGTGGTAACCCACAAATGTTCAGTACTCCAGCGAAAGAGATGAGTAAATAGCTTTGTAGAAGGTTTAAAAAAGCCATTCATTTTTGGGCACCTGGGTGGCTCAGTGGGCCAAGCGTCAGAGTCTTGATTTGGGGTGGGGTCAAGATCTCAGGGTCGTGAGAAGGAGGCCCGCCTGGGGCTCCGCCCTCGGCATGGCACCTGTTTGAAGTTCTCTCTCTCCCTCTGCCCCTCCCCTGCTTGCTCGCTTTCTTTCTTTAAAAAAAAAAAAAAAAAAAAAAAGGCAATTCATTTTGCACCTGATAGAGAAGTAGGGAGAAAAATAATTACTCATTTTGAGGGGAGAACGCATGTATATATATCTATGGATGTTTACTGTTCGATGTGTTCAATCAGTGTTACGATATAAACCCCTTCTTAGTGGTAGGCTGCTGAATGTTTAACAACTAGGTTTCTGGGGAACCATACATAAGTTTATTATAAACTTTACTGATAGAAAGAATGTGTAGCACACAATTTACAATGGTAACAAAATATATGCTATTCTTTACCATCTAGCCAATTGGTTCTTACAGAATGCTTCCTTGAATTTTGTAGAATTTCTGTATCTATAGCTGATTTGTGGTTGCAATTCAACCTTGATTTGACAAAATCAATCTATAAATAAATACTTGATTACAAGTGTAGTTCTGACGTGAATGTTGGTTGATGTTTTCACTTACATTGTTGAATAAGATGGAAGTGAAACGAGGAAGGCAGACAAGTCAGAACTTATTTTGTCAGTGATGTGAGTGACTATTCTGCTGAACTGGGTAGTAATTTTCGAATACTGAAAAAAAGATTTCAACTTTTCATGCTAGTCACAGATATGACATGCTGAAGTTTAATTGGTACTATTAACATGTTTTCCATTATTTTTAAAGTCTAGACAACCAACAAAGCAGTAAATCAAGCCTTGATATATAGCATTTGCCACTTTCTGTGGCATAAATTCTCCAACCATGGCCAATTTCATTTTACTGATGTGAAATCACTAAATACAGAATTGGGAAGAGATGGAATATCAGCCCATTTTATGGTATTTCTACCACGCAAATATAGTAGACAAATAACTTCAACAGCACAGATAATAAAATGTAGTGGAAGAGTAAGTAATGTTTTTAATATTTGTTACCTTTATTAATCTTATCGTTTATTTAATTGTGTTTATATAATTTAATATTTAATAATGGCGGTGTTTAGCAACCGGATTGCAAAATTGCTGGAAGTTTAATAGCTGGCTCTTGTAAGGCTATATGAACCAGCACCAACACATCACTGCCCCTCCTCCAGCATTTCTCCCTCCTTCTCCCCAAATGATCACAATTAGAGTGTACCTATGAGAATGGATTTTAGTGGGAATCAAGTATGGGTCACTTTACATGCATCAACAAGTAGAGATGATATCTGCAGAATGTTCACATGATCCAGAAACAACAGTGGTGGAAGAAGCAATTTAGTGATGAACCTGAGGATGTAAGCACCCACCCCCTACCCCACCAGGATTTTCAGAAATCTTAAGAAGTTTATGTAAGTCCCCTGGCTAGAGCATGGCTATTCCAGGAAATATAGTTATATAATGGTTGTTATTAAAGTGGAATCCACAATTATATCATTTTTAGGATGAATGAGAAGATTTCAAATAAGTTCCCCTGTGGGAACCACCTAGCCTAGAAGTTGAGTCTCTTGGGAGTAGGTTTCATTCTTCTCTGCTATTTGGATACCTAGTGCATTTCTCCTCCCTGAAAACTTGTATTTTTCATGTGGTCTTGACATTTTATTTTTAAAGATTTTATTTATTTATTTGAGAGAGAGAATGAGATAGAGAGACAGAGCATGAGAGGGGGGAGGGTCGGAGGGAGAAGCAGACTCCCTGCCGAGCGGGGAACCAGATGAGGGACTCAATCCAGGGACTCCAGGATCATGACCTGAGCCGAAGGCAGTCGCTTAACCAACTCAGCCACCCAGGTGCCCCTGGTCTTGACATTTTAATCAGACTCCCGTGCCTGGTTAGTCGTCAGAATCTCCCTGGAGGTAATTGACAAATAGGACTCCAAGATCCCACCTCTAGATGTTCTGATTCAGAAGATCGAGGCTTGGGATTGAGAATCTGAATTCTGAAGGCCCTACCCACGTGACTCAGCCATGTGTGGTAGAATAGAAAACCTGCAGGACAGGTCTGGGGTCTAAGTGACACACAGTTCTGCCTCTCATTGTGTGACTTGGCAGGTGATATCTCCTGGGACAGTGTATCTCTCGGGCTCTGACATTCAGGATATTGACAGGTGCCATTGCAGGGCAAGGAGACCTCTCCTGCTCCTCCTCATAGGAAGGTCCTTTCCACCTTCCCATCAGCCCAGCCCTGTCTGCATGGCCCATTTCCATTTGACAGAGGGAAAGAATCAGCTTCCCCTTTTGCAGTGAGATGTCCTGATTACAATACACTTTTTTTCTCTCTAACAAGGGTAACTTTTGCGCCCATCTAATTGGCCTGGACCAGAGAGGCTCTGCAAGTCTGACTTCCTTCCAAATGGAAAAAACGGTGTGAACTTTCAAATCAGTTTAAAAAAAATTATTATTAATCTGCCTCGTGGGATACACCATGATCTGACTGAATGTGGGAAGAGTAAGGGAGCCCCCAAGTATCTAATTTAACACCTGAAAATTCCCGAGGATGATTATACCATGGAAAGGAGACATATTGAGGATTGTAAGAAAAGGTTTAATAAAAAAATGTAAATGGAAAGGCCATAAAATTCAAATGAGGCTCATTCCCCAGGTTATAACAAGCTCTGTGCTCAGACCTTGTTAATAGCTTTAAAAAAAAAAAAAATTTTATTGTAGCTGCTATTTTTTTCGGTTGGTGTAATTAGAGCTTAATTAATTCCCCCCCTAAAGGGGAAAAAGAGGACAAAATAGTATTTGATCTGAGACATGTATAGCGGGCAAAGCGATTAGGATCAGCGAGTTACTTTCTGTTACCTTTTTTTTCCTAGTTGGGTCTTCTGGGAGGCAGACAGTTTTGGACAGAGACTCCCAGTGTCTCCCCTTAGACCAGAGAATCAGCAATGCCAGGACATGCAATAGGGCCAAAGGATTTTATTTAGACAGAGATCACGCAATAAAAAAAAAAAACGAAAAAAACCCCACACACAACTGTAAAGGCTTGCTGCGTCAAATCTCTGGTAATAAGGGTTCATTAAATTATTAGTATAAGTACAATATAGTTCAAAGTACTGAAAGCATAGCTCGTGGAGGGTACCAGAAGGAACAGGGTCGCAGTTAGAACTTGGACGTGGAACCAGTCCCAGCTCCCGGACTGTAGCTGCGTGACTTTGCAGACCTCTCTGAGTTTCTTAGAATCTGTCAGTTGAGAAGAGTGATAGTACCTAATTGATAGGCTAGTGGTGAGGAGTAAATGAGGTCATGTAACAAACAACACCAGCTGTAGGAAGTTGCTAAGGGATAGTATGATTTTGTGTGTGTGTGTGTGTCCTGGTTTCACAATACAGCTTAGTGGAATTCGTCTTGGGCAGTTCCCAGTGTGAGAATTAATCACCTCGAGCTTGCGAGGCAGTGACTTATTCTACTGGGCCTGTTAACGCGACCTCTGGTGGCCTCATAGGCTCAGGAGCAGCCATGAGTAGTACAGGTGTGCTGGCTAATTAGAGGAGAGGTGGTGTGCTCAAGAACCTCAGTCAGTTCACATGCTGGGGTCCCGGGACCCGCAGGTTGGAAGCCTGGCGCTTCCGGGACCTGCTGAGTGGCAGAAAGCGTTCTAGGGTGGGGGTGTGGCCCCAAAAGGATGAGGGGGAGGGGTGGGGAAAGACATTTGTCTCCCACAAGCAAGCTAGGAAGCTCCCAGCTTGCCTTCAGCTGCGTGCCAGGGCCCCCAGGGTTGAGATAGTGAGAAACGGGCGGAGCGAGGAGTACGTGCTTCGGTTCCCCAACATGCCCTGAGCTGAAAACCTCGAGCTAGGGCTTAGGTCTGGTTTTCGCCTCCTGGCATTTGCATGCTCCTTTCCTCTGCCTGCATTGTTCGCCTCACCTGCTTCATTGAATTCTCCCCTCCTTTTTCTTGCGTATTTCTGCTGGGTGACCACCTCCTCCCCACCCCACCCCCAGATATTAAATCCAAACAGTTATAAGCTCTCACATCCCCTGTAGGACTTTCACTAGGTAAGATTCTTTGACTAAGTCTGTAAACTCCACAAGAGGAGGGATTGTTGTGCTGCTGTTTGTTTTTGTTCAGCTTCATATCCTCCATTTCCAGCTCAATTTAAGATTTGTTGTTTTAGTCAGCTTCTGACTTTAGGGACTGCCTGCAGACCTTGGCTTATGGCCACATCACCCCAAAATCCACTTCTGTCATTACATCTCTTTCCCTGACTCTGCCACTCCTTCCTCCCCCTTATAAGGGACCTTGGGTTGACCAGGGTAATCCAGAATCACCTTCATCTGCATAGCTTCATTATATCTACAATATTCCTTTTGCCAGGTAAGGTTACATAGTCATAGGGTAAGGAGGTTAGGACATGGACATCTTTTGGGGGGTCATCTCTATACTTACCACACTCTCTAAAGTGGTCTACAGATTTAAATCAGTCCTTATCACTATCACAGCTGGACTTTTTTTCAGAAATTGACAAGCTGATCTGAAAACCCATATGACCTAGGATAGCTGAAACAATCTTAAGAAGAACAAAGTTGGACTTACAGTTCTCACTGTCAAAACTTTCTCCAAAGCTACAGTAATCAAGACAGTGTGGTACTGGTATAAGGCTAGACATAGAGATCAATGAAACAGAATTGAGAGTCCAGAAATAAGCCCTTACATTTATCATCCACTGATTTTCGACAAAGGTGCTAAGACAATTTAATGGGGGAAAGAATAGTCTTTCTAACAAATGATATTAGGCAGCCATATATTCACAAGAATGAAACTAGATCCCTACCTCACATCAAAAAATTAACTCAAAATATCTTATCAAACCGAACATTAAGAGTTGACACTATAAAACTCCCAGAAAAAAAAAAAATAGGGGTATATCTTTGTAACCTTGTGTTAGGCAAAGCCTGCTTAGTTATGATATCAAAACAAGTGACAGAGGAAAAGAGAGACAACTGAACTTCATCAAAATTTAAAAACTTTTGTGCCTTTTAAGACATGAAAAAAGTTAAAAGGCAACCCACACAATGACAGTATTTGCAAATCATGTATCAGATGAGGACCTTGTATCTATACTATATAAAGAACTCTTATAATTCAACAATAAAAACTCAATTTAAAAATGGGAAAAAGATGTCAGTAGACATTTGTCCAAAGAAGATAAACAAATGGCCAATAAGCCCCTAGTAGATGGTCAATATCATTAGTCACTAGGAAAATGCAAGTGAAAACCATAATGAGATACCACTGCATACCTACTAAAATGTTTATAATAAAAAAAAAGACAATAATGAGTGTTAGCAAGGATGTGGAGGAATTAGAACCTTAATGTATTATTGGTGGGATTGTAAAATAGTGCAGGCACTTTGGAAACCGGATTGGTAATTTCTCAAAATGTTAAGCACAGCTACCATATGACAGTAAGTGTTCTCCTAGGTATATATCCAAGGGATTTGAAAACATACATCCATATAAAAATATGTTCTTAGGGGCATCTGGGTGGCTCAGTTGGTTGAGCGTCTGCCTTTGGCTCGGGTCGTGATCCCAGGGTCCTGGGATCGGGCCCCTCCATCATCCTGGGCCTCCCTGCTCAGCGGGGAGTCTGCTTCTCCCTCTGCCTCTGCCCCTCCCCCATTCATGCTCTCTCTTGCACGTGCCCCCCCAAATAAATAAAATCTTAAAAAAAAATGTGTTCATAAATATTGATAGCAGCCCTACTCACATTAGCCCCCAAATTGCAACAACCCAAGTGTCCATCAACTTATGAATGGAAAAAGTAAAACATGGTGTATCTATACATGTAATATTATTCAGTTAGAGAAAGGAATGAAGTAGGGACACCTGCCGTACCATGAGGCTAAGTGAAAGAACCCATCACAACAGCTCCCGTATTTTGTGATTCCATTTATATGAAATGTCCAGAACCAACAAATCCATAGAGATAGAAAGTAGATTAGTGCTCACCAGGGACTGGGAAGGGTGAAGAGTGTATAGTGACTACATAATGGGTATGGACTTTCTTTTTGGGTTGATGAAAATGTTCTGGTGTTAGATAGTAGTGATGGTTGAACAACCCTGAGTTTACTAAAACCCAGTAATTCATACAGTTTAAAAGGCTGAATTTCATGGTATGTGAATTATATCTCAATAACGCTGTTATTTAAAAAAAAAAAGAAATCATAAAATGTACTCAAACCAACAAAAGGAAGAAATAGAAAGGAAACAAAACAGATGGATCTAATAAAAAAACAAATAGCAAGATGATGGACATGAATCTATATTAATAATCATATTAAATTTAAACAGTCTAAATATTTTTATGAAAAGACAAGAAGGTCAGCTTGGATTAAAAAAAAATCAAGACCTAACTAGATGCTGGAAATACAAGAAATGCTCTTTAAGTACAAATACATAAATAGCTAAGATAGGAAAAGATATCCCATGCTAACACTAGTTTTATAAAAAGTTGGCACAGTTATATTAGTATCAGAGAAAATAGATTTCAGAGCAAAAATAAAAGCTACGTTGTAATAATAAAGGGGGTGATTACTCCAGAGGATGTCTGGGTACCCAGTAACACAGTAACAGACCTTGGAAAGACATGAAGCAAAAACTGAGAGAAATTCAAAAGCGAAGTAAAGAACTCCACAATTACGGTTAGAAATTTCCAGCTTGGAGCGCCTGAGTGGTGCAGTTGGTTAAGCGTCCGAATCTTGATTTCAGGGTCGTGAGATGGAGCCCTTCGTCAGGCTCCACGCTCAGCATGGAGTCTGCTTTAGATTCTCTCTTTCCCTCTGCCCTTTCCCCCACTTGTGCCCTCTCTCTAAAATAAATAAATAGAATCTTAAAAAAAGAAAAGAAAAATTTCCAGCTCATCCCTCAGTAATTGATAGAATGAGTACCTGGAAAATCAGTGAGGATATGGAAAGACTTGAACACACTGAACCAACTGCATTGAATTCACACCCACAGAACACTCTCCACCTAACAGCAGCAGAATTACAAGTTCTTTCCGGTGTGCTCTGAATGTTCACACAGAGCACTGAGCATATAGACCACGTCCTGGGCCAAAACACAAGTTCCAATAGAGTAAAAAAAGATTGAAGTCATCCAAAGAATGTTTTCTGACTATAACGGAATTCAATTAGAAATGAATCACATATCTCTGGAAAACTCCAAATATTGTGGAAACTTAATAGCATGTTTCTAAGTAAACCATGGGTCAAAGAAGAAGTCAAAAGAGGAATTGCAAAGTATATTGAACGGAGGGAAAGTGAGAACACTCCATATGTCAAAACGTGGAGTGTTGCGAAAACAGTGGTTAGACAGAAATTTGTAGTATTAAATGCCTACATTAGAAAACAAGCAAGGTTGGGAATTAAGGACCTCAGTTTCCACCCTGAAATAGAGCATGAGGAGCAAGTTAGACTCCAAGTAAGCAGAAGAAATGCTATAAGAAACATCAGAGCAGAGACAAATGATATAGAAAACAGAGCAGAGTAAAACTAAAAGCCGACTCTTTGAGAGCGTCATCAATACAATTGATAAACCTCTCGCCAGACTGATGGAGAAAAAGAGACACAAATAACCAATATCAGGAATGAAAAAGGTGATCTCATTACAGATTCTATAGATATTTAAAGGATAATAGGGTGAATATCGTGAACAGCTCTGTGTCTGTAAGTTCAGCAGCCTGCCTGGTTCCCTGAAAGACGCAAACTACCAAAGCTCCTTCGCAATGAAACAGACAGCTCAAATAGTGCTGTATCAGCTAAAATGAAATTGTAGCTTAAGAATTTCCCACAAAGAAAACTCGAGGTACAGTTGGCTTCCCTGGTGAACTCTCCCACACATTTCAGAAAGAAATATCACCAATTCTGCCCCGACCCTTCCAAAAAATTGAAGAGGAAGGAACACTTGCAAATTCATTGTATGGGTCTAAGACTCTTCTGCTACCAATACTCATCAAAGACATTGCAAGAAAAATAGAACCACAGTGAGGTTCTGGTCACTCCCAGGACAGAGTCTGGATGTGAACATATGGAGGATCCGTCTGGGTAAAAATTCTGTGGGACAGTGGTTAAGAGAGGTTTAGTCAGGCCAAATTCAGGTTCAGAATGCTGTCTGTGACATATGATCAATTGCATGATCTTGGACAGGTCACTTTACCCCCTCTGACCCTCAGTTTTTTTATCTATAAAATCAAGGTAATCCCAGTACCTGTGGCTGAGGATAGGATAATATATTGGCTGTGGCCTCAAGCAGTGCCTGGGACGTAATAGGTAGTTCAATAGCTATTAACTGTAACAAGATAATATTCTTGTTAAGATAAAGAAGGCTTATGCCTTTTGTGGTGTGAATAAATGTTTGCTGCCAGTAGTTATTTTTTGATCAATGAAGCCATCTCAAAAATTATTGTTTTTCTTTGCATTTGAAGGAAGAATTAAAATCCTCCATAACTACACAACTTATATAACAACATACTTATCTGTTAAACGGGAAGCAGTTGCCTCTTTTTTTTTTTTTCCCTGTCTTAGGAAGAAGGAAGATTTTTCTGCTTCAGTATGATGCAAAAATCCCTTTTTGGCCATCTTTTCCTGTCCGCCAAGGACCTGACTTTCCCATTCAGCAGTCACTCAGTTCAAGCTGAGATAGAATCCAAAGGAGTATTCTCACCAGAATCAGCTCGTTTGCCCGAACCCCTGTGGTTTACAGCCTTACTTGAGGGGGAGAAAAAAAAAAAAAGCCTGTTTGGAAGAGAGCTTTACCTGGCTCTGCTCAGAGCCTTGCCCTCCCCATGGCCTGGAGAATAAAAACCAAGGGATAGCCCTGAGTGCTTATCCTTGTTTATCTAGGCCTCCTATCCAGTCGCCAAGACACCCCAATGCAAAGGATTCAAAGTTAAAATGCAGTCCTTTCCCCCTCCTGGCTAGGCTAACGGAGATTTACACAAAGAACTGGTTCCATAAACTCTATGTATGGTTTGCACCATCCCACCCCCATCACCAGCAAATCCTCATCACCAGTGAAACTGTATTAGAGAAACTGACTTAGGTGAGAACCTCCCACCCCAAATCGCAACCCTGAAAAGGACATATCTCCTGTCTATGAACACACGGCAAAGCATTCAGACCAGGTGGGGAGTCCACACTCCCAGATGCTTTAAGGACAGGCCCTCAGAAATCAGTGAAAGGCTGTGTCCCCGCCCTCCTCCTGTCCCCGGCAGAGGTGTCCTGCTTATTATTTTTACTGCAGGGGTCGGCAACTAAGGCAGGAGGGAGACTTGCTGTGTCTGAGGCAGACAAGACCGAGGGAAGTAGCCTGGTTCTTGTTTTTGAAGCTTTGGAAGCACAAAGGCCCTGCCGGCTGATTCATGTGCCTTAATAATTGTCCCATATTCTGAAAAATAGGATTACTCACTCCCTATCCCATGGAGAGGACCAAGTAACTCTGGAGAGAGAGAGAGAGAGAACAAGTGTGCACAATTACTGGGATATTTTTCCCTCTTCTTTGGGGCTAAGACAGGGTTTCTTAACTTCAGCCCTATTGACATTTTGAACCAGAGAATTCTTTGTTGGGGGGGGTGGTTATCCTGTGCACTATAGGATGTTTTGCTCTGTTCTTGGCCTCTACCCACTAGATTCCAATAGCAGCCCCTTCCCCAAATGCCTCCAAACATTGCTGAATGTCCCCTGGACGGGGGTCGGGGTGCAAATGTCCCCAGGGCTGCAAACTCCCCTGGGGGCTGAAAACTACTGACCTACACAAAAACATGGGAGTGAAGATATTTCTCATTAGAGCTACTCTAGCTTTTTCTTAAGAAAAATAGAAGGAGACAAACTCCTTGACTTCACACAGCAAATGAGAAGGTGATGAGAGAAGACAGGTGGGTTTGCAACCATCTCTTTAGGATGGCCAAACACTGTCCCAGCAGTAAATGCAGCAGCAGTTTATTTCATTAGAAAAATACAAAGACTTGGCTTTGCAGGGCTGTCTCCAGGCTGCGTTGGAGGACACAGAATGACTGAACAATATTTATGAACATCCAGTCCCACCCCCAGTGTAGGATGCATCGCAGACCCAGCAGGCACAGAACAGTCCGACCCACCAGAGGTGCACACAGGAGTGTATCAGTTTCTAAGTAGTTCTCTCCCCTCCAGTAATCATGGCCCTGAGTGGTCAGAGGACAATTCCTCATCCCTTAACAAAACTAAGAAGGGGCCCTTCGGAGAAACAAACTGTGAGAGGAGAGACATGGTCCCCTCCTCTGCACGGCGGTCACCAGGAATTATGGTACAGCCAACACATGCTGGGGGTGGCAGATCCACGCCAGCCATGAGGGAAGGACAGGGCTGTGGTCAACTGAGGAATGTCCTCCCAAAGATGTCGAAGTCCAAATCCCCTGACCTGCGAATGTGTTTCCTTCCCAGGCACATGGGATTTTGCCGATGTGGTTGAGTTAAGGATTTTGAGAGGGGGAGATCATCCCGGATGACCCTGGGGGAGCTGGTGTAATCACAGGGTGTTTATAAGAGTGAAGCAGGAGGCACTATAATGATGGAAGCAGAGGGAAAGAGAGGGAGAGATCTGAAGATGCTACCTTGTTGGCCTCCAAAATGGAGGAAGGCGGTCATGAATGAAAAGATGTAGGTGATCTCTTGGAAGCTGGGAAGGTCGAGGAAAGAGATTCTCCCTCCAGAAGGAACACAGCCCTGCAGACCCATTTTACCACTTCCGACTTCAGATGGGTAAAATAATACATGTGCGCTGTTTTAAGTCACTAAATTTGTGACAATTGGTCATAGCAGTCCTAGGAAACAGACATGGAACCCTCCAGGGAATCACAGAGTTCAGGGTTAGAGACCAAGCTTCCAGACAGTATCTGGGGTCCCTATCATCTGAGTCTCATTTTACTTTTCTGTAAAATAATTGCTGGGTCTCCCCTGCTCAGACTCTACATTCTGCCGTTTCACTGCCCTGAAAACATTTCACTGCTCCTGGGGTGCCCGAGAAAGCAGGGGCTGTGGTGTCAACCTCAGCCTTTGAGGTATGATTTAAAAAAAAGAGAAATCTGATCTTTGTCCCTGGGTTCTGGCCTGGAGCTTTCAAAACCTTTGGAATTTCCCGAGTGATGGGGTGTCTTTGTTATTCATAGGAGGATTCCCTTTTGGCCACACCAGAGTTTATGCTAATGAGATGACTCATGCTGGACTCTGTGGTGGACGCTTAGGCAGTTTCCAATCACGTGATTAAAGGCTTAGCCCTTTGGGGTCTCTGGCTAGCCCAGACCTCCTGGAGGGCAGAACAGCTGGAGACTGAGTCCTTCCAAGTGGCCAATGATTTAATCACTCATACGGTAGTGAAGCCTTGGCAGAAACCCTGGACAAGGAGACTCAGAGCTTCCTGGCTGGTGAAATATTGATAGGCAGGGTGGTACACCCCAGACTTTACCGGGACAGAAGCTCCCGCACGCAGGACCCTTCTGAATCTCATCACCTTATAAATCTCTATATCTGGCTTTTCAATTATATCCTTGATAATAGAACAATCATCACAAATATAACACTTCCTGAGTTATGTGACTCCTTCTAGCTAATTGTCAGACCTGAAGGGGGATCATAGGAACCCCCCCCGAATGTGTAGCCAAAGTGGCCAGGAAGAAGTGTGGGGTGGCCGCTGCTACCCAGGGCTGGTGTCTGAAGTGAAGGGGGTCTTGTGGGACTGAGCACCCTAAGGGGTGGAGGAGTTTGATGTGAATTCCAGGTAGTTAGCGCCAGTTGACATCACAGGATCAGTGTTGGAGTGTAGCCTTTGACTGGTCGTACTGTCCTTAGGGTCTAGTGTTCCTCAGCTAAGTGAGTAGACAAGTGGGCTTCATGACTTTTGGCAGCAAGTCTTTTCTTCCTAGATAATATCTTACCCCTAAGCTAAATGTATGCCCAATATTACACATATATATGTATATATGTGTGTGTGATAAATTAAAACAAATTTTAGACCATGAATCACTTCCAAATCCTCCTTCTTCTTACCCCAGAATACCTCTATGAAAACCTAGGGTCCCACTGAGTAATCGGAAGGCCACTGGCCTAGGTGATCTGAGATCCCCTATTCTCTCAGGCAATGCTGTTCTACACTCTCAAAGTCTAATAAACAGAGATCTGATTTCCCCGAGGCCCTGGATGCTTCTTCAGAGGCCCCTTCCTCTCTCAAGCAGCTCCAACGGGAACTGATGGTAAAGTAAGCAGCCTTTTGACGGAGTTGGAAATGAGCTCTCACTCCTACTAAACTTCTCCCCCCGGGAACCAAGGTCAAACCTGTGTGGCCACAGAGCCCAGCTCTTTATTATCAGAAATAAAATAAATCCTGCTCTTCTCTCCTCCCCCATGCAGGGCTGCAGCATGCTCTGGCCCTATCTCTGGTAATATCAGGCTTATAAGAACAGTTTCTCACTTTTATTCATTTGAGAATTGAATTAGCTTTCACATTTGCCTCTACAGCTTCAAAGAACATCTCCCAGCCATCATTTACCACACTATTAAATCGAGGAGCATCTTGTCGGTACATCTGATAATTTGATTCTGAGTGATGTTTGTGTTGTTGCTAAGCATTTGAGCCCGCAACAATAACATTACAGATATATGGCTGGGCCTTTTAACTACCAACTCAAAAGAGATTTCAACAACTGGATGTAGCACTGGTAATGAAGAGACTAGATTACTTTAAAAGTTATTATGTTTCAATAGGGGGAACTGGATTCAATTTAAAGATACTCCCAGCTCTGGCCAAAGTAACATCTTTAGTTTCTCATGTGAAACTGGGTAAAAAATCTGATGGTGCAGCTGCAGGAAAATTTTCAAGTCCCAGCATATTAAGTAGGTTCGGGATTGTCACTGTGACGTTCCCTGCTTAGTTCAACCTTGCCAATAAGACTTGCCACGAGTTACAGGATAGATGGTAAGAACCTAGGATTTAGATCTAAAAGGTAGAGGTGCAAATCGCAGCTCTGATTCTGGCACAAAGCATATACAATATTACATATTCCTCAGTTTCCTCTCCTGTAAAGTCAGGAAAATAATAATAGTAATTTAAAAATAATAATAGGGTTGTAGGAGGGATGACTGGAGATCAGAATTTCTCAACCTTGGCACTATTGACCTTTGGGTCTAGATCATTCTTTGTTGTGGGGGCCTGTCCTGTGTATCGGGGGCTGTTTAGTCGAACACCTGGCCTCTGCCTACCAGATCCAGTAGCAGACTCCTTCTACAGTGACAGTCAAAATTGTGTCCAGACATTGCCAAATGTCCCAGGAGACAGAGTCACCCTGATTGAGAACCATTGGTTTAGATAATGTTTTCAAAGCTCGTGATGGTGCCTGACACACAGTGAGAGCTCAGCAATTGGTAACTGTTACTAAGATTTGTTTTTAAAAAAGGATCTGAGCAGCCTGAATCACTCTAATTAATCCTGGGTCAAGTGTCCTGTCCTTGGGTCTCTGCTATACTTGTTAGACCAGGATGTCTGTGAATCCGGCTCAGGAGAATGTCGAAGGAGATGTGCATTTTGCTGGCTTTTGTGTGACCTGACAGCCTGAGTTCTCTATCTGCAGGCTCACAGTGCAAAGGTCAACGTAGTCACCATTTTGCTCAGGGCAGGCTATGATATCTGGGGACAAGGGAGGTTGACCAACACAATGTGTCTTTCATCCATCCATCCATTTATCCATCTATATAACAGGCCGTTACATAGAGTCTATTACATGCCAAGTTCTGTGCTGAGCTTTTGGAACATAGTGACTAAGGGCTGGTCTCTGTCTTCTAGAAGTTACAGGGTAGCAGGAAACACAGAGAAGTAGGAGACAATTATAATATACAACTATGATGGGGAAAAAAGAGAGAGAGAAAATAATTTGGCCCCCTAGCGCAACCCAGAATGTTAGGGAAAGTTTTTAAAATTTAGAACCTGGTTTTCTCTCCCAAAACTGGTTGCAAAGATTTATCTCATATTTAAGCTCTTCACTTTTCAGATAAGAGAACTCAAGCACAAAGAGGGGATAACTCTTATTCAAGGAAACACAGTAAATTTGTACCAGAGCTGAGTTCAGGTTTCTTTACACTATAGGTCTCCTTGTAGGAGGCAAGTCGATATAATAGAGTGAACATGGCCAGCAAAATGTTTTATTCCCTAGAGGAAAATCCAATGATTTCTCAGTGTCTGGTAAGGCATCCTGGTGTGTGTCTGTGTGTGTGTGTGTGTGTGTGGCTATTGAGAGATTGGGAAGATCTGTGTGGTATTTGTCCATTGCTGGACGTTTCAAAGAATATAGATTTCTCAACAGGAGGAATTGTTGGCATGAAGTGGTCTACATGGTCCTGCACACTGCTGAATGGGGCTGAATGCCTTTCTCGCAGAGGCATTGAAGAGTGTGAATGAAAATCTCTGTGTTCTAGAAATGTCTCAGCAGCATGAGGGGGGGCAACTTTGCTCCCCGTGAAACCCAGAAAATGTCCATGATCTGACAGATAGTGCTCTAATAAATGTTTAGTGTTTATACAAATGAAAGCATAAATGATGAAGAGATGAATAAGTAAGTGATTGAAACTTGAGGCAAGAGTGCCCCCCCCCACCCCATGTTTAGTCCCAGGAGAAAAGTGTAGAGTTCACCCATGGTTTTGTCTGTCCAGCCTTGCTCTTTTTCTGGAATCTGCTCCTCCACCTACAGATTCTGTTTGGTTTCTTTTGAGGCACCCTGTTCTCAAACCACCCTGCATCTCCAGCCACTGTTAATTGGTCCACATGTAGGCATGTGATCCAGAATGGGCCAATCATAGTACACTACTCTGTACCAGAATCAGCTGATTGGCCCAAGAATGGGCACCTGACCCAAGCTGAGACATTGAACTCATTCATGGGGATGTTTGGACCAGCATTGAAGGAATGAGCTCAGTATCCCTTGGAGGACTGGCATCATAAGTAGAAAACTCAGGAATTATCAGAGGCCATTTTTTTTTTTTTTTTTTTGCTAGGTAGCCAAAACCCATTTGTAGTGAGAGAGAAGAACAAGGGAGTAAGTAGACAAATGCTATAGGAAATGGGAAAAGAATCACAATATGCTGAATCCAAGGCCCACCTGAATTCCTGTCTTTTCCTTGGCTTGACTGTTCCATTCCTTCATGAGACTTTTCTGCATCTTTATAATGCCATTTTTCCTTAAGCCATTTTGAGTTGTGTGTCTGCCACTTGAAATCTGAAGAGTGCTGGCTAAACACACAGGCCTAGCATAGATAAGTTCATTTCCTTTGCGTGATTTGTCACTTCTGTGGATGATATCAGGCAGGCACACACCACCATACTGTAAATCATTAACACAAGGCCCTTGGTTTGTAATAAAGCAACATTCTCCTTCAAGTACATTCAGTATGCCTTCATGAGAGTAATAGATCAGAAGTTGCTTCATAACAAAGATACTGATATTACAGAAGCTCAAAATAGAGAATTTACTGGGGAGAGAATAGTGGACTATTGACTTGCTACAAATATTCTGGCTCTGCCATTATTCAAATATTTCTATTGCCTGGAGTCCTGAATTTTTTTCTTCACCCTGTGAACATTTATCCATAGTCCTACACAAGTGGGAGAGTCTTTCAAGTGTGCCTTCCTTGCATGTACTATATTTTTAAAAAATTTTAATTCCATTGTAGTTAACATACAGTGTCATATTAGTTTCAGGGGTACAATATAGTGATTCAACAGCTCCATACATTACTCAGTGCTCATCAAGGTAAGTGGACTCTTGATTCTCTTCACCTATTTCACCATCCTGCTGCCCACCTCCCCTCTGATAACCATCTGTTTGTTCTGTTTTTAGATTGTCTCTCTCTCTCTTTTTTCTCTTTGTTTGTTTTGTTTCTTAAATTCCACATATAAGTGAAATCATATGGTATTTGGCTTTCTCTGATTGGCTTATTTCGCTTAGTATTATACTCTCTAGGTCCATTCATATTGTTGCTAATGGAAAGAGTTCATTCTTTTTTACGGCTGAATACTATTCCATTATATACATATACCATACCTTCTATATCCATTCATTTATCAATGGGCACTTGGGCTGCTTCCATATCTTGGCTATTGTAGATAATGCTGCTATAAACATAGGGGTGCATGTATGCCTTTGAATTAGCATTTTCAGATTCTTTGGGTAAATACCCAGTAGTGCAATTCCTGGGTCATAGGGTAGTTCTAGTTTTAATTTTCTAAGGAACTTCCATACTGTCTTCCAGAGTTGCTGCACCAGTTTGCATTCCCACCAACAGTGCATGAGAGTTCCTTTTTCTCGCCATCCACATCCTCGCCAACACTTGGTGTTTTTTAAATTTTTGATTTTAGCCATTCTGACAGGTATGAGGTGGTATCTCATGTGGTTTTGATTTGCATTTCCCTGCTGGTAAGGGATGATGAGCATCTTTTCATGCGTCTGTTGGCCATCTGGATGTCTTCTTTGGAGAAATGTCTGTTCATGTCTTCTGCCCATTTTTTAATTGGATTATTTGTTTTTTGGGTGTTGAATTTTATAAGTTCTTTATATCCTTTGGATGCTAACCTTTTACTAAATATATCATTTGCAAATATCTTCTTCCATCCAGTAGGTTGTCTTTTAGTTTTATTGATTGTTTCCTTCACTGTGCAGAAGCTTTTTAATTTTGATATAGTCTCAATAATTTATTTTCACTTTTGCTTCCCTTGCCTCAGGAGACATATCTAGAAAGATGTTGCTATAATTGGTGTTGGAGAAATTGCTGTCTTTGCTCTCTTCTAGGAATTTTATGATTTCAGGTCTCACATTTAGGTCCTTAATCTATTTTGAGTTTATTTTTGTGTCTGGTATAAGAAAGTAGTCCAGTTTCATTCTTTTGCATGTAGCTCTCCAGTTTTCCCAACACCAGGTGTTGAAGAGACTTTTTCCCATTGGATATTTTTTCCTGCTTTGTCGAAGATTAACTGACCATATAACTGTAGATTTATTTCTAAGCTTTCTTTTCTGTTCTTTTTGGTCTATGTGTCTATATTTTGTGCCAGTACCATAGTGCTTTGATTACTACAGCTTTGTAATATAATTTGAAGTCTGGAATTGTGATACCTCCAGTTTTGTTTTTTTCAAGATTGCTTTGGCTATTCAAGGTCTTTTGTGGTTCCATACAAATTTAGGATTACTTGTTCTAGTTCTGTGAAAAATGCTATTGGTATTTTTATAGGGATTGGATTAAATCTGTAGATTGCTTTGGAGAGCATAGATGTTCCAATCCCTCAGCATGGGATGTCTTTCCATTTCTTTGTGTTGTCTTCAATTACTTTCATCAGTGTTTAGAGTTTTCAGAGTACAGGCTTTCACCTCTTTGGTTAATTTTACTCCTAGGTATGTTATTTATTTATTTATTTATTTTTGGTGCAATTGTAAATGGAATTTTCTTTTTTTTTAAATTTTTTTAAATTTTATTTTATTATGTTATGTTAGTCACCATACACATCATTAGTTTTTGATGTAGTGTTCCATGATTCATTGTTTGTGCATAACACCCAGTGCTCCATGCAGGACGTGCCCTCCTTAATACCCATCACTGGGCTAATTCATCCCCCCACCCCCTTCCCCGTGTAAGACTGGGATTGTTTTCTTAATTTCTCTTTCTGCTACTTCATTATTAGTGTACAGAAATGCGATGGATTTCTGTATATTGATTTTGTGTCCTGTGACTTTGCTGAATTCATTGATCAGTTCTAGTAGTTTTTTGGTAGGGTCTTTATGTATAGTGTCATGTCATCTGCAAATAGTGAAAGTTTTGCTTCTTCCTTAGTGATTTGGATGCCTTTTATTTCTCTTTGTTGTCTGATTGCTGTGGCTAGGACTTCTAGTGCTATGTTGAATAAAAGTGGTGAGAGTGGACATCTTTGTTTTGTTCCTGACCATGGGGGGAAAAGCTCTCAGTTTTTCCCTATTATGTGTGATGTTAGCTGTGGGTTTTTCATATAAGGTCTTTATTATGCTGAGGTATGTTCCCTCTAAACCTACTTTGTTGAGGACTTTTATCATGAATGGATGTTGTACTTTGTCAAATGCCTTTTCTGTATCTATTGAAATGATCATATGGTTTTTATCCTTTCTCTTATTGATGTGATGTATCACATTGATGCCTGTACTATTTTGAATTAATGCTACATTGTGGAAATGGCTATTCATGGTATAATAGTTCATGGAAGTAAATACCTTAAGTTGGTGATTAATCCGCATAGTCTGGGTGACTCCATTCAGAGAGGAAGGAAAATCAGCCTTTATCTACTGCCAACCTCTTTTCTAGATACTGTCCAAATGTTATCTGTCATTTGATTCTTACAACCACAGAGGGAAGTATTGGCCTTCCTAATGTGTAGATGAGGAAAATGAGGCTCAGATTAGTTAAGGAGATAGTCCAGCAGCTTGTCAGCTGTAGGACAGGATTTGGAAATTGGGTTAGTCTGCTCCCTAGGCCATGTTCTTTCTTTGTTGAGATTCTTCAGGGATACAGAGAAACTGCCTGGGAGAGATTCTTCACTGCCCAGAGTTAAAAAGGAGTCTTGGTTTCATTCAAAGCAGGCTATTCTTACTGAAGTTCGAACACTTACAGGCAAAGAGGGGTCCAGGCACGGTCTGCAGGACCTATAACAATGGAAGGCTTTTCCTCCCCCTTCCCAACATGGAACCCTGTGCCAGGAACCTAAAAGTTTTATAAAATAATGGAAGAAAATGTTCAGATGCATCTTGTCCCATAATTCTGGTCACTGACTTCTTCTCCCCATTGCTGCTAATATGGCCATTCTTCTTCCCACTCAAGTGGGTTCAAAGACTTGGAAACATTTTGCTGACTTTTTTCTTTATCCACATTTCTACTTTGTACTCCGTAGCAAAAACAAGATCTAAAAAACCCACAAATCTGCATGGCGTTGCTACTTTGCTTAAAGTAGCACATGGCTCTTGTATTCCCAAAGGCAGCCCTGTACTTATCACCTATAATCACCTGAGTACTCTTCCCATAGAGAATCTTTGGTATGTGTTGTCTCCTTTCTATTTCTCATCATCCCAAATGTTTTCATAGAATTCATTAGTTCCTGGGTCTCTTCATTCCAATTCCTTCTGTGCTGGATGACCCACTTAACTTCTTTTTTTTTTTTTTTTATGTTATGTTAATCACCATACATTACATCATTAGTTTTTGATGTAGTGTTCCATGATTCATTATTTGTGTATAACACCCAGTTCTCCATGCAGAACATGCCCTCTTTAATACCCATCACCAGACTAACCCATCCTCCCACCCCTCTCCCCTCTAGAAACCTCAGTTTGTTTTTCAGAGTCCATCATCTCTCATGGTTCATCTCCCCCTCCGATTTCCCTGCCTTCATTCGTCCCCTCCTGCTATCTTCTTCTTTTTTTAACATATTTAACAATTCACAGCGCTCACCATAGCACATACCTTCCCCAGTTCTGTCACCCACCTGCCCCATCCCTCCCACCCCCCACCACTCCAGCAACCCTCAGGTTGTTTCCTGAGATTAAGAATTCCTCATATCAGTGAGGTCATATGATACATGTCTTCCTCTGATTGACTTATTTCGCTCAGCATAACACTCTCCAGTTCCATCCACATTGTTGCAAATGGCAAGATTTCATTCCTTTTGATGGCTGCATAATATTCCATTGTGTATATATATATATCCCACATCTTTTTTATCCATTCATCTGTCGATGGACATCTTGGCTCTTTCCACAGTTTGGCTATTGTGGACATTGTTGCTATAAACATCGGGGTGCACGTACCCCTTCGGATCCCTACATTTGAATCTTTGGGGTAAATACCCAGTGGTGCAATTGCTGGATCGTATGGTAGCTCTATTTTCAACTTTTCGAAGAACCTCCATACTGCTTTCCAGAGTGGCTGCACCGGCTTGCATTCCCACCAAAAGTGTAGGAGGGTTCCCCTTTCTCCGCATCCCCGCCAACATCTGTTTCCTGACTTGTTAATTTTAGCCATTCTGACTGGTATGAGGTGATATCTCATTGAGGTTTTCATTTGGATTTGCCTGATGCCGAGCGATGTTGAGCACTTTTTCATGTGTCTGTTGGCCATTTGGATGTCTTCTTTGGAAAAATGTCTGTTCATGTCTTCTGCCCATTTCTTGATTGGATCATTTGTTCTTTGGGTGTTGAGTTTAAGAAGTTCTTTATAGATTTTGGATACTAGCCCTTTATCTGATATGTCATTTGCAAATATCTTCTCCCATTCTGTCAGCTGTCTTTTGATTTTGTTGACTGTTTCTTTTGCTGTGCAAAAGCTTTTTATCTTGATGAAGTCCCAATAGTTCATTTTTGCCCTTGCTTCCCTTGCCTTTGGCGATGTTTCTAGGAAGAAGTTGCTTCGGCTGAGGTCAAAGAGGTTGCTGCCTGTGTTCTCCTTTAGGATTTTGGTGGACTCCTGCCTCACATTTAGGTCTTTCAACTATTTTGAGTCTATTTTTGTGTGTGGTGTAAGGAAATGGTCCAGTTTCATTCTTCTGCATGTGGCTGTCCAATTTTCCCAACACCATTTGTTGAAGAGACTGTCTTTTTCCCATTGGACATTCTTTCCTGCTTTGTCGAAGATTAGTTGACCATAGAGTTAAGGGTCCATTATTCTGTATTCTGTTGCTTTGGGATGGAATGTTCTGAATATATCTGTGAAGTCCATTTGGTCCAATGTGTCATTTAAGGTCTTTATTTCCTTGTTGATCTATTGCTTAGACGATCTGTCCATTTCAGTGAGGGGGGTGTTAAAGTCACCCACTATTATTCTATCCTTTGACCTATGTGTCTGTTTTTGTGCCAGTACCATACTGTCTTGATGATGACAGCTTTGTAATAGAGCTGGAAGTCCGGAATTGTGATGCCACCAGCTTTGCTTTTCTTTTTTCAACATTCCTCTGGCTATTCGGGGTCTTTTCTGGTTCCATACAAATTTTAGGCTTATTTGTTCCATTTCTATGAAAAACGTTGATGGTATTTTGATAGGGATTGCATTAAATGTGTAGATTGCTCTAGGTAGCATTGACATCTTCACAATATTTGTTCTTCCAATCCATGAGCATGGAACGTTTTTCCATTTCTTTGTGTCTTCGTCAATTTCTTTCATGAGTATTCTATAGTTTTCTGAGTACAGATTCTTTGCCTCTTTCGTTAGATTTATTCCTAGGTATCTTATGGTTTTGGGTGCAATTGTAAATGGGATCGACTCCTTAATTTCTCTTTCTTCTGTCTCGTTGTTAGTGTATAGAAATGCCACTGATTTCTGTGCATTGATTTTATATCCTGCCACTTTACTGAATTCCTGTATGAGTTCTAGCAGTTTCAGTGTGGAGTCTTTTGGGTTTTCCACATAAGGTATTGTATCATTTCCAACGAGTGAGAGTTTGACTTCTTCTTTGCCAATTTGGATGTCTTTTATTTCTTTTTGTTGTCTGATTGCTGTGGCTAGGACTTCCAATACTATGTTGAATAGCAGTGATGATAGTGGACATCCCTGCTGCATTCCTGACCTTAGGGGGAAAGCTCTTAGTTTTTCCCCATTGAGAATGATATTCGCTGTACGTTTTTCATAGATGGCTTTTATGATATTGAAGTATGTACCCTCTATCCTTATACTCTGAAGAGTTTTGATCAAGAAAGGATGCTGTATTGTCAGATGCTTTTTCTGCATCTATTGAGAGGATCATATGGTTCTTGTTCTTTCTTTTCTTAATGTATTGTATCACGTTGATTGATTTGTGGATGTTGAACCAACCTTGCAGCCCAGGGATAAATCCCACTTGGTCGTGGTGAATAATCCTTTTAATGTACTGTTGGATCCTATTGGCTAGTATTTTGGTGAGAATTTTTGCATCCATGTTCATCAGGGATATTGGTCTGTAATTCTCCTTTTTGATGGGGTCTTTGGTTTGGGGATCAAGGTAATGGTAGCCTCATAAAATGAGTTTGGAAGTTTTCCTTCCATTTCTATTTTTTGGAACAGTTTCAGAAGAATAGGTATTAATTCTTCTTGAAATGTTTGGTAGAATTCCCCTCAGAAGCCATCTGGCCCTGGGCTTTTGTTTTTTGGGAGATTTTTGATGACTGCTTCAATTTCCTTAGTGGTTATAGGTCTGTTCAGGTTTTCTATTTCTTCCTGGTTCAGTTTTGGTAGTTGATACATCTCTAGGAATGCATCCATTTCTTCCAGGTTATCTAATTTGCTGGCATAGAGTTGCTCATAATATGTTCTTATAATTGTTTGTATTTCTTTGGTGTTGGTTGTGATCTCTCCTCTTTCATGATTTTATTTATTTGGGTCATTTTTCTTTTTGATAAGTCTGGCCAGGGGTTTGTCAATCTTATTAATTCTTTCAAAGAACCAGCTCCTAGTTTCGTTGATCTGTTCTACTGTTCTTTTGGTTTCCTTTTCACTGATTTCTGCTCTGATCTTTATTATTCTCTTCTCCTGCTGTGTTTAGACTTTATTTGCTGTTCTTTTTCAGCTCCTTTAGGTGTAGGGTTAGGTTCTGTATTTGAGACCTTTCTTGTTTCTTGAGAAAGGCTTGTATTGCTATATACTTTCCTCTTAGGACTGCCTTTGCTGCATCCCAAAGATTTTGAACAGTTGTGTTTTCATTTTCATTGGTTTCCATGAATTTTTTAAATTCTTCTTTAATTTCCTGGTTGTCCCATTCATTCTTTAGTAGGATGCTCTTTATCCTCCATGTATTTTAGTTCTTTCCGACTCTCCTCTTGTGATTGAGTTCTAGTTTCAAAGCATTGTGGTCTGAAAATAGGCAGGGAATGATCCCAATCTTTTGGTACCGGTTGAGACCTGTTTTGTGACCTAGGATGTGACCTATTCTGGAGAATGTTCCATGGGCACTAGAGAACAATGTGTATTCTGTTGCTTTGGGATGGAATGTTCTGAATATATCTGTGAAGTCCATTTGGTCCAATGTGTCATTTAAGGTCTTTATTTCCTTGTTGATCTTTTGCTTAGACAATCTGTCCATTTCAGTGAGGGGGATGTTAAAGTCACCCACTATTATTCTATTGTTGTTGATGTGTTTCTTTGCTTTTATTATTAACTGCCTTATATAATTGGCTGCTCCCATGTTAGGGGCATAGATATTTACAATTGTCAGTTCTTCTTGTTGGATAGACCCTTTAAGTATGATATAGTGTCCTTCCTCATTTCTTATTCCAGTCTTTGGTTTAAAATCTAATTTGTCTGATATAAGGATTGCCACCCAGCTTTCTTTTGGTGTCCATTAGCATGGTAAATGGTTTTCCACCCCCTCACTTTCAATCTGGGGGTGACTTTGGGTCTAAAATGAGTCTCTTGCAGACAGCATATTGATGGGTCTTGTTTTTTAATCCAATCTGATAGCCTGTGTCTTTTGATTGGGGCATTTAGCCCATTTACATTCAGGGTAACTATTTAAAGATAGGAATTTAGTGCCATTGTATTGCCTGTAAGGTGACTGTTACTGTATATTGTCTGTGTTCCTTTCTGGTTTATGTTGCTTTTGGGCTCTCTCTTTGCTTAAAGGACCCCTTTCAATATTTCTTGTAGGGCTGGTTTTGTGTTTGCAAATTCCTTTAGTTTTTGTTTGTTCTGGAAGCTTTTTATCTCTCCTTCTATTTTCAATGACAGCCTAGCTGAATATAGTATTCTTGGCTGCATATTTTTCTCATTTAGTGATCTGAATATATCATGCCAGTCCTTTCTGGCCTGCCAGGTCTCCGTGGATAGGTCTGTTGCCAATCTAATGTTTTTACCATTGTAGGTTATAGATCTCTTCTCCCGAGCTGCTTTCAGGATTTTCTCTTTGTCTCTGAGACTCGTAAGTTTTACTCTTAGATGTCAGCGTGTTGACCTATTTTTATTGATTTTGAGAGGGGTTCTCTGTGCCTCCTGGATTTTGATGCCTGTTTCCTTCCCCAAATTAGGGAAGTTCCCTGCTATAATTTGCTCCAGTATACCTTCTGCCCCTCTCTCTCTTTCTTCTTCTTCTGGGATCCCAATTATTCTAATGTTTTTTTGTCTTATGGTATGGCTTATCTCTCGAATTCTGCCCTTGTGATCCAGTAGTTGTTTATCTCTCTTTTTCTCAGCTTCTTTATTTTCCATCATTTGGTCTTCTATATCACTAATTCTCCCTTCTGCCTTATTTATCCTAGCAGTTAGAGCCTCCATTTTTTATTGCACCTCATTAATACCCTGTTTGATTTCGATTTGGTTAGATTTTAGTTCTTTTATTTCTCCAGAAAGGGTTTCTCTAATAACTTCCATGCTTTTTTCAAGCCCAGCTAGTGTCTTTAAAATCATCATTCTGAACTCTAGTTCCGACATCATACTAATGTCTCTGTTGATTAGGTCCCTGGCAGTCAGTACTGCCTCTTGTTCTTTTTGTTGAGGTGATTTTTTCCATCTTGTCATTTTGTCCAGAGGAGAACAGATGAATGAGAGAACAAACTGCTAACAGGGTAACAACGTCCCCAGAAAATATACACTAAACAAATCAGAAATGACCTGAAACCGGGGGAAAAGAAAGGGAAAGAAAGAAAAAAGAAAAAGAAAAAGATAAAAACAAATAAAAACAAAACAAAAAAAACAGAATATGATCAAATATGATCACACTGGTACATAGATCAGTGCCACACACTAGATTTTGGGTGTATTTTGGTCTGTTAGAAGAAAGTGCCTCCCAAAATTTTAAGGAAAGAAAAACTCATATATGTACAAAAATAAGGGTTAATATGATGAAGGGATGGAATATGACTGTAAAGATGAAAATTATAAAAGATTTTATAAAAGGAATTGATAAGGGGCGCCTGGGTGGCTCAGTCGTTAAGCGTCTGCCTTCGGCTCAGGTCATGATCCCAGGGTCCTGGGATCGAGCCCCGCATCGGGCTCCCTGCTCCACGGGAAGCCTGCTTCTCCCTCTCCCACTCCCCCTGCTTGTGTTCCCTCTCTCGCTGTCTCTCTCTCTGTCAAATAAATAAAATCTTTAAAAAAAAAAAAAAGGAATTGATAAGAAGTTGGTTGAAAAAAGAAAGAAGAGGACATTAAAAAAAAAGAAAAAAAGGGAGAGAATGTGATCAGGCAGGAGACTAGAACAAAGCCATATACTAGAGATTTAGGGTATATTTTGATCTGTTAGAAGAAACTGTATCTCAAAATTTTAAAGAGAGAACAACTTATATATATACCAAAAATAAGGGTAACTACTATGAAGGGATAGAATATGGCTCTAAAAATGAAAAATAAAAAAATATTTTTTTAAAAAAGGGATTGATAAGATGTTGGTTGAAAAAGGGAAAAAGAAAAACTCAAAAAAAAAAAAAAGACGTTAAAAAAAAAATTAACTTTGAAAGCCTAAAGAATCAGGGGGGAAAAAACCATGAATTCTATGTGCAGTATTCCCCTAGCGCTGGAGTTCTGCCGTTCTCATTGATCGGTAAACTTGGTCTTGGCTGGCTGTTCTTGCTGATCTTCTGGGGGAGGGGCCTGTTGCTGTGGTTCCCAAATGTCTTTGTCGGAGGCAGAATTGCCCTGCCCTTGCCAGTCGGGGCTAAGTAATCTGCTCGGGTTTGCTCTCGGGAGCTTTTGTTCCCTGCAAGCTTTCCGTACAGCTTTGGAGGCGGAGAGTGAAAATGGTGGCCTCCCAATCTCCGCCGCGGAGGAGCCGAGAACTCGGTGCCCCAAGTTCACAGGCCCCACAGAGGCCTGTGACCGAGCCTCTCTATCTCTGGCACTCAACCCCGTGTGGAGTCTCCAAACCCAGCAGATCCCTGCGGTGCGCTCCCGCGCCGCTCCTCCCGGGGGAGGAGGGGGAGTCTCCCCGGATCTGCCGCTTGTTGGGTCCCTGCTGGAGGAGCAGGGGCCCGACTGTGCCGCGGATCACGGTTTATGGCAACCCCAAGCTGAGAGCCCGCGCCTGGGCTCCGCCTCTGCAGCCGGCTTCCCTGCTCCAATACCTGGGAGCTCTGCCACACTCAGGCACCCCCGGTCTTTCTGTGACCCCGAGGGTCCTGAGACCACACTGTCCCACGAGGGTTCCACCCCCCGCTTAGCCACTGGAGCGACATCCCTCAGTGGAGCAGACTTCTAAAAGTTCCGATTTTGTGCTCCGCGGCTCTATCACTTGCCAGAAGCGGCCGCCGGAGGCCCCTCCCCCGCCGTCTATCCTCCCGAATATCGCCTCGGATTCACTTCTCCGAACGTCCTACCTTCCAGAAAGTGGTCACTTTTCTGTTCAGAGAGTTGTTGCTATTCCTTTCTTCGATCTCCTGTTGAGTTTGTAGGTATTCAGAATGGTTTGATCCCCATCCAGCTGAATTCCTGGGACCAGACGAAATCCAGGTCTCCTACTCCTCCAACATCTTGCTCCACCCCCTCCGACCCACTTAACTTCTTAAAACACTGAACTTGAATGTACTTGTTTTGCATGTTCAGTAACTTCCTGTTGCTACCCCAAGTACAACAAAATAATAATCACAGCTCTTCAAATATGGTCCAGCTTGGGTTTCCAACCTTAATAGCCAGTATTCTCTTATGAGTCCCTGTCCAGTAGGAGACTTTCTTTCTTCTTTTCCTTTTTCTTTCCTTCCTTTGCTTCTCCTCCTTGTACTTCCTCCCTATTTTCCTCCCTTCCATCCCCCCTCCCTGCCTTCTCTCACCCTCTCACTATCTCCATTCCTCCTTTACATTCATCCAGCAAAGATTTCAGCAATGGACACCTACTTCTGTGATTATTAACCCCAGCTGCACAAGAGATTTAACCTTTTTTGGATGCTTGGACCTCAGTCCCTCCACCCCATCCCTTCAGAGACTCCTGTTTACTTAGTATGGGGTCAGATCATGCATGGTAATTTTTTAAAGCTCCCTAAGTGATTCTGAAGTTCAGTTGAAATTGAGAACCACATTATATACATTTACCAGACACTGGATTGGTTTCTTTCCTCATGGAGTCCTACAGTAGACTGTAGGGCAGTGGTTTTTAATGGGGGAAATTTTGGTCCCCATCCACCCACACAGGAGACCTTTGGGCAGTCTCAAGATATTTGTGGTTGTCACAACTCAGGGAGGCAGTGTTCTTGTCATCTAGTGGGTAGAGTGCAGGGATGCTGCTAAATATCCTTCAATGCATAGGATAGCCCTGTCCCCAACACACAACACAGAACTATCTGGACCAAAATGTCAATAGCACCAAGGCTGAGAAAACTTGCTCTTGAAGGAAGACTCACTGATGAAATAATCGTACAAGTAAAATTTTATTTACTAACTGAAATAAGGCAAATAAAGCCAAATATGAGGTGACAGTGGGTAAGCATCACAGGGAGATCTGAACTAGCCTGGTGAGAGTGTTCTTCCTTCAGTAGATAACTGAAGGAAGGGTGTATATTAATCAACACATGAAGGGGTTGGGTTGGCAGGTGGCATTTCAGGTGGCCTTCCCAGCATATCTGAGGCTTTGGAAAATTCATATAACTTAGAGAACATCCAGTGGGCTGGAGGGCAAAGAGAAGAATGTGAGTAAGAATTTTAATCTAGATCATCAGAGCAATGGGAGACATGAAAAGGCAAGGAGGGTATCATTATCACCAGATTTGCATTTGGAAAAGGTCATTCTAGGTAGCAAGTGAAAAATGGTTGGAATGGAGCAAAAGTCGATGTCCCAGGACTCTGGGCAAGGCATGACACTGGGGCGGTGGTGGGAGAGATAGATGCAGGAGATATTTTGGGGTAAGCTTGTTCATCTCTATTTATTCTTATACTTTCCAGCCTCTAGGTCTTTGATGACACCACTTTCTTTAACTGGAAATACTCTCCCTATCTATTTCAAACCCTAACCATTCTTTCCCTATGTCCCAACCAAATGAAAACCAGAGGAACTTCCTGTTTATGTTAGCCAGTGTCACTGCCTTTGAAATCCTGGGGTTCCTATACCTTAGGAACAAGTTTTTATCTGTGATGTACAATTTATATACATTGGGTTTATCTTCCTTACAAAAAGGTAAGGTCTTTGACAGCTGGAATATGTCTTACTCATCTTTATTTCCCACACATTTTTCTAGATATTTAGTCAAGGACTATTTGGTGACAAGAAATAGAATCCTCTCAGACTAACTTAAAACAAGTTTCTTGGAAGGGATGCTGGGGTAAAGCAGATGTTCCCTCTTATTGCCTGCCCAGCACCCATGTTCTGAGAACAACACCTCAGTGTTCCTTTGGGTCATGTCTCTGTGCTTTCTGTCCCTTCATCCTCATGGTTTGGGTAGGTCTGATTCCACTTCATAGTGACTAAGGGAGGACTGACTGACTAGTGAGCATGTTCCACCCAGTGGCTCAGCTCCTTGGTGGCTATGACCTAAACCATCCCTTGAGCATCAGCCCCCCCAATTTTCCTAAACCTCCTGGGACTGTGGGGCACATTCTCCATTGTGGTTGCAAGGCCAGAACTTCTGAGAGCGTTTGGTGAGCCCATCTGAGAAGAAAGCCAACCCAGAGGAATGCAGAAACAGAAGATGAAGAAGGAGAGTCCTGTTGACATGGAGCACCTGCAGTCATCTGTCCCCAGACTTTGCAGCTCTGTAAGCCAATACGCCCCCTTGGTGCTTGAGCGAGCTTGAGTTGTATCTCTGGCACTTGCCTCTAAAGGCCCCCAAGACAATGGGACATCATGCGGAATCCAAGGACAGGGATCTCAGCCATGTCTCCCAGGGACCTGGAACTGGGAATCCAAGAAATCCAGTGCATATCTCTACCTTAGGGGTGTGGCTAGATGGGGAACACTTGTGTGTCCCCTCTTTGTGTTTTTCTGAGGGCTCATCTGCCCCGTCTTCTTTCTCTCTCTGCATATCAGCTATGACTTTCCTAGCCAGGCAGGCCTCAGAATTGTGTGGTTCATCAGTCCAGGCCCATCAGCAACTGCATAGAGTGCCTGAGCCACATTCTCAATCTCTAAAGCCAGTCTAGACTTAGATTTCATGTCTATCCTTGGCCCAACCTGTGGTGAGGGGGCACAACCACAGGTTCATTATCCATCAACAGGCTCTGTGGAGGTCCACCAAAAGATTGGGGGTGGGGGGTACAGCATGCAAAGTGATTAACATGCTAGTTCCATGAATGACTCCATGATAAGTACAGATGGAAGTCACACAGAGTTGCACCAGCTTCAACACCAGGGCCTACTGGTTGGAATATCAAGTGACCCTTCCAGCAAAGGGGAAGGCTGTGTTGTGACATTTTTATCATGAATCCAGGATAAACTCCAATTACAGCTTCCTTTGGCCATATCTAAGACCCAACGTTCCTTCCCAATCTGTCTATGGAGATGTGCACAACAAACAGAACAACCAAGCAGGATTCCCAAACGTAGTGCTTTGACTAGGTCTACCCCCACATCGCTCATCTGTGGTGGACATGTGCAGGCCCTCATTCAGCAGGGGTGTGGAGACCTTGTCATATCTCTGCTTACGAACATTTCCCAGTCTAATAGTCTCATCTGTTTCCTTGAAAAGGGAGAAAAATATTACAGGGCCGTGACAGAGCCCCTTATAGCAGATTTTCCCAAGAATCCCCCATAATAGTCCTCGAGAGCCTGAAGGCTCCAGAGTGGGCATAGAGTCAGCCCTCAGTAAATGGAAGCATCTTCTTTCTATACCTTTTAATCCTGATATTCTGCAATTCCATCCTGATCTGGTGGATCACTGGGAACATTGTTGGGATGGGAACAAGGACAAGAGGTTGATGCTGGTGTTGTATCCTCTCTTTGCGATGAGCTGGAGAATTTTGCTTGCCCTCCCTCTCTCCTTCCTCCACAGTGTCTCTGGAGGTCCAGCACATAGGGGCCAAATTTTTCTCTCCCAACCTGCTTCAGAGACTGCCGAAGAATCTGGATGGAGGGCTGCAGAACTGGGGATGAATTGCCAGTCTCTAAAGTCGATACCTGTTCAGAGGCTACCCTGAAAGTGAATGATTACTGGCAGGGATAGCTTGCCGAAACGGGCTGATGAATTGGGACCCATATAGTCACAATAAAGATTGTGATGCTGTTAGGAGATCAGATTAGATTTTTCTGGACTGCAATAGGCTGCAATCATCTTGTTATGTCAGCTTGTTTATTGTTTTGGGTCCTGACTTATTTTCTCAGTGCAAGGTGCATACAAAATAACTCTGCTGTGAGCACTAAAATTATTTGGGTAGCAGACTTTAATCCCACTAGTGTCCCCCATTAATTAGTAGAGTGGGTGATCCTAAGGGAATAGTTACCCTGTATTGCTCAGGAATGCCTTATCCTGGTAGGAATTTCACACCCGGTAAATTGCTAATGAAAATGTCATTCTCCTGCTGAGTTTACCTGACATACTATTTATCTTGCCACTGCCATTAGAGATAGAATTACTGTCAGATTTACTACAAAAAACAGAATTGATTTTTAATTAGGGTTTCTAGAACTAAAGGTTAAAGATGGTTTAAAGAAGTGAAGCTGTGGCTTTCTCTGCAAGTATCCCAAAGATTGCTTCCTTGGCGTGGTTAGAGGCCAGAGCATCATTCTGCACAGAGAATGCTTCATGGTTAACCCTTCCCACTTCCTGTTTCGAACAGGAATGTCCACAAATTCCTGTCTGTCCCTACCTCCATCCCTTTTGCCAGCCAGGGGTGTCAGAGTGTCAAAGTAGAACAGATTGCTTTGGTTTGTGTAACAAGGGTTGCTAAAATTGCAATCTTTCCTTCGCAGGCGATTCGGGGAATACTCCGATAACCTCATGCAGGCATTTCATATACAGGCAATTATAGGAAGATAGATTAGAGTGTCCACAAGAATCATAACTTCCCTTTGCCTGATTTATAAGCCTTATCCTTATTTTTTATAATACCATTTATAACATCAACACCATCTAGACAGCTGTCTACAGGAGCTGGTTTCTCCAAACCACATGTTGGTGCCCGGCTGGCATGGGAGACAAGATCCTGGAGGCATGGTCCTTGGGAGAGCTGATGTAAAGGAGCAGTTATGAGCTCAGGTTTTGGGGTCAGGCCTGGCTGTGTGTCCCAGCTCTGCCACTCACAAGCTGTGTGATGGTGGGCAAGTGGCTTAACCTCTCTGAACTTTAGTTTCCTCTTCTGTAAATACAGGGTAATAGCAGTTCCTGAGCTGTAGGAGTGTGGTCTGCAGTTAATGAGCTGAATCTTATAAATTGATTAGCATTGGGGTGCCTGGGTGGCGTAGGCAGTTAGGCATCTCTTGATTTTGGCTCAGGTCATGATCTCAGGGTCCTAGGATCAGCCCCATATTGGGCGCCATGCTCAGCAGGGAGTCTGCTTCTCTCCCTTTCCCTCTGCCCCGCTCCCCATTTGCACACATGCATGCTCTCTCTCTCTCTAAAATAATAAATCTTTTAAAAATAAATAAATAGATTAGCATTGTACCTGACATATAGTTAGCATTCAATAAATATTAGCTATCATTAGAAGAGCAGAATACAGTGATGAAAATAAGACCTAAAACTTTATGGGGAACTATGTGGGAAATCATTCATTCTGTCAAATATCCGTTCATTTGTATGATGACAGTGGATACCCATCCCTCATGCTACCTTCAGGGGTAGTCCCAATTATTTTTGCCATGGTAGGAAAAACTATTTCCACTGCCTTTTCTTCTCTCTTTCTCTTTGTGTTCTCCAGCAATTTCCCTGTGGCCAGGCTGAGTGCCCACTTGGCCATTATCAGCCTGTCCTTTCTCACCCTGGTGCTCATCACATGAAGCCTGGGTCCCTGATGACCTCTGCCCATAGTTCCCCAGTCAATGAAGATGAGAATGAGAAACTGAGTAAGACAAAACACCTCCACTGCCCTTAGCTTTATGAGTTGGAAAGCACTGATGCCCTGGGGCAGCAGAAGTACTGTAAGAACTGCCACACTGCCCTTTGGTTTGCTTCCCATAGGAAGGCACGACTTGCCCCGCCTGCTAAATTCTTTATGCTTTAAACAAAAGAGATTATTGGGAAGGAAAGACATGAGTGTCTCAAAGTGATATTTTGGCACGAACGGATGTCTTAAAATAGCATTCTTACGCTTCCCATTGGGGCAGGAAGGACCTGAGGAGAGAGAACATTAAGTCTGGGAAAGCCAAAATGATTGCCGGGCATTATCGTCCCCTGATGGGTAAGAGGGCTCTCTTAGAGAAGTGGCTGTGCACTCCAGCTGATGGGCTGCTGGGAGAGGAGGGACCCCGTGATTAAGTGAAGGCGGGATGTGCCCTCTCAGAGGACAGTGCCTATTCGACCCAGCAGGCTGGAGCTTGTTTAGGCAGTAGGAAGGGAAGAAGGGGGATGGGTTCTTGTCATTCCTCTCCCACCTGACCTGAGACCCTAAAGACAATAACAGGGAGGCCGTGAGTGACCAGATGATGGCTTCTCTCTGGTACACCAGCCTCTGTCTCTGCGTGCCCTGTCCCTGTTTTCAGGGGCATATATCGAGTCCCCCCTGTATCCCCAACTAAAGAGCCTGTGATGCACAAGTCTTAATGGCCAATCTAGAGGTGACACAGATTCCCTAGGGGATACAGAAGAGGGGTGTTACATGGCACATCCCATTGTAGGTAACTTAAAAATCCATGGTAGACACGTCTGTTCACCAGTTTCCCTCTCTGAGTAATTCTTTCTCCCTTGTTATACATCATGGATCAGCAAACTTTTTCTTAAATGGCCATATATAGTAAATATTTTAGGCTTTGCAAGCCAAGAGGCAAAATCAAAGGTATTACATAGGCACTTATGTAACCACTTAAAATGCAACCATTAAAAACTGTAAAAACCATTCATAGCTCAAGGGCCATAAAAAATAGAGCTGGATTTGGCCTGTGGACTATAGTTTGCTGACCTCTGTCCTACATAATTCTCAGATTTCTGGCTTACCATTTTGCATTGATCTATCTGAGGCACTTCAGATTCTCAGCTCTGCCCCAGCTTGTATCCTTAAGCCAAACCCACTTCCCAAAAACAGTCTCCATGCAGTTAATGGGCTCCAAACAGTTAACAAGAACAATCTTGTTTGAAAATGATCAGGGTTATGGATACTTACCCCCCCCCCATCATATTAGAAAAGATTGGGGATATTGGTGAAAAGGGACGAACATCTCAGGGTTTCTGCCCATGAGTAGGTGAAATTAGGTCATGTTTCAAAGTGAGGGTAATGCCTCTCGGTCTGCTCTAGGGGGAACTGGTCCAGTGATTTGTGGAGGAGAATGAGACCCGCTATTGCTATATCAGTGTTTATGTCCAGTTCAAATACAAGGTACATACATCCATGGGGCAAGATAAGACTCCTTAATGCTGGACTTATTTTTCTTCAGAAACCTTCCAAGACAAATCACCCAGCTACCAAACTACAGAGAAGTCTGGACTTCTGCAGACATGGAAGTCAGCAACAACTCAATCCTGTATTCATTAATTTGTTCAATAAACATTTATTAGACACCTACTATCTTCAGAGATTTAAAAAAAAAAAAAGGAGCAGCCAATGAACTCTTGTGGACCTCAAGTCCAGGTGGGGAAAGAGTTGCTGAAATGGACAAATAAGAGTCCATTTAGACCAGAATAATCTCATGGATGCAGAAAGCTCTGCCCAGACTCACATGTGAGAAGGTGAGAGTATATGGGAGGACACCTCCCCAGACTAGGAAGGAAAGGAAAGGCTTCCAAAAAAGGGATGGTTAGTCTAGGTAGTCCAAAAGACAGAGATGAGGAAAGGTACCCAGGACAAGGGCAAGCCTATAAAAGCACAAGGGAACATGGTATAAATAAGAAGTTACAATGTTTGAGGGAGAAGAAGTGTTTGGAGTGTGTATGTGTGCGTTGGGATGGGAACAGTACTAGAACAGAGGGGCAAAAGATTAGGTTGGGGGGAAAAAAGGAAGAGATAAAAAACCTAAGACCCTCTCTGCTTTAGTTAGTGTTTGTCCTTTATGTTTAAAGCAATGAGAAACCACTTGGAGACTTGAACAGAAGAGTGCCATATTTTTGTTATTAGAAGTAAAAAATGCACAAGTGTTGCTGTCCTATGATGACCCAAGTCCCATCAGAAAGAAGGTCAAATTTCTGAGTGTGCATTTCAAGGTCTTTTGCACCTTGACCTTTCTCTGCCTTTCTAGTCTCCCTTCTTTGCATTCTTTGCATTCTTTGCCTCCCCTCTGCCATGCATCTCCAATGCCAGCCATTCTAGATCATTCATTCCTTCCCTCAATATGTCATTCACTTTGTAATAGTTATCTATTGCTGTGTAACAAATACACCAGAGCTTAACAGCTTCAAAAGCAAACATTTATTATCTCAGTTGGTTTCCAAGGGTCAGGAATCCAGGAATGCCTTAGCTGGGTGGGTTGGGCTCAGGGTCTTTCATCAAACTGTAGTTAAGATGTCAGCTAGGGGGGCGCCTGGATGGCTCAGGTGGTTAAACATCTGCCTTCAGCTCAGGTCATGATCCCAGGGTCCTGGGATCGAGCCCCATGTTGGGTTCCCTGCTCAGTGGGGAGCCTGCTTCTCCCTCTCCCTCTGCCACTCTCCCTGTTTGTGCTCTCTCTCTGTCAAATAAATAAATAAATAAATAAATAAATAAATAAATAAAATCTTTAAAAAAAAAAAAAAGAAAGATGTCAGATGCAGCTTCAGTCATCTGAAGACTTGACTGGGGCTGGAGGAGCTGATTCCAAAATGGTATACTCCATAGCAGTTGACTAAGAAGCCTCAGCTCCTTACTTACAGGAAGCCTCAGTCCTCACTGTGTAGATTTCTCCATAGCGTGCTTTGTGTTCTTGTGACTTCCCCGAAAGCAAGCAATTCAAGAAAGAAAACAAAGAGGAGGCCAAAATGCCTTCTATGACCTAATCTTGTATGTCCCAATTACACCTACCATAATCTGTTTACTAGAAGCAAGTCACTAAATTCTCTTCATACTCAAGAAAATAGGGATTAAGCTCCAACTCTTTAAAGGAAGAGTATCAAAGATTTTATGGGCATATTTCAAGTCCACACATAAGTTAATGTCAATGCTCCTCTCTAAACCAATAGTTCTCAATTGGGAATAATTTTTGCCCCTTTCTCCCCAGGGAACATTCATCAATGCCTGTAGACATTTTTGGTGGTCACAAGTGGAAAGGAGTGGGCTACTGACATTTGATGGCTAGAGGCCACGGGTGCTGCTAAACATCCTGCAATGCTCAGGCAGTCCCCCACAACAAAGAATTATTCAGCCCGAAGTATCAGTAGTGCCGAGGCTAAGAAATCCTGGCCTAAGCTGTTAGTTAGCTGTGTGACTTTGGGCAAATTCAGTATTCTCTTTAAGCTTCAGTTTCCTCAGCTCTAAGATAGCAACACAATATAATCCATCTAAAAAAATGAGATAAAGCATGTAAAATACTTATACAGTCAGTCCAAGGAATGCCTTCTCTGTGCCAGGCCCTGGGCCAGATACAAGGAACTTGGAGGTGAACTAGCCAAGCATGGGCCTGACTTTGTAGCCTTATGTATTTGGAGCTTTAATCATAAAATCAGTCTGAGTTTTAGTATAATTTATCATGCCCAGGTCATTGTTCTATTTATCTGTGAAAATCTTGGAGAGAGGAGCAGCTCTCTTTCCTTGTCCAGCCCACCTCAATGCCTAGCAACATGTTTTGCACTGACAAGATACTCAATCAATGCTCGTGGAATTGAATTCCACCCGCTCACTTCTTGAAACGACTACTTTTTATATGATTTTAAGGTGCCGGAGATTGTAAAATGTACAGCCTTTTTAATAACAGCTTTCCATTTTGTTAGAAGGGTTTGGGTGAAAAAAACACTCTATTAACTATATTCTTTGATTGTGAGATACATTCCAATTTGAGAAATGTTAAAATTTGAAAAACAAAACAAATGTGCATCACAAAATTGAGGAAATATGATAACAACATTTGTTCATATCCTAGTTTACTAATTTTGAGTAAAAGAAGCCCGTGTGCCATTTCTGCTATTATTCTTCCTGTGGACATGGTTTTCGTGCAGCATATTAGTTTTCTCTTGCTGCTGTAACAAATTACCTCCAGTCATGTGACTTAAACAGCACGAATCTATTATCGTACAGTTCCTGGAGGTCAGAAGTCCAAGGGAAATCTCACCAGGCTAAAAAATCAAGGTGTCAGTAGAGGCTTCTGGAGGCTTCAGGGAGGAGTCTGTTTCCTGGTCTTCTCCAGCTTCTAGAGGCTGCTCTCATTCCATGGCTCATGGTCCCTGTTCTGCATCTTCAAGCCAGTAATGAAAGATTAAGTTCTTCTCTGTCTGTCTTCCATAATTACATCTCCTTCCATCTCCCTCTTCAACTTTTAAGGACCCATGTGATTACATTGGGCCCACCTGGAGAATCTGGGCTGATCTCTCTGCCTTAAGGTCCACTGACTAGCAACTTAATTCCATCTGTAACCCTGATTTCCCCCTTTTCATGTCACCTAATATATTCACAGGTCCCAGGGATTAAAACATGGACATCTTTGGGGGGATGGTTATTCTGCCTACCATGGTCAGTGACACCAAAGAAACCACAAAATCCCTCTAGACATGTAGAGGTAATCCAAATCACATCTCATAACATAGGGAAGGTTGAATATGACTCACATTATCAAGTTGGCTGGATGAATTCCAGCCACTGCTTTCCAATAGCAGGATCCAGAGAAATACTGCATTTCTGTGCTCCTTGCCACTGGGTGAGTGAGATTCAGTCCCTTTCTACATAAGCAAATGGAACCTATAAACCTCAATTTGGCTACTCCACTGTTCCAACATAACACTGCTCAGTGTCGTGAAACGTGACTCTTCAAAAATCTATTATGTGACAAGCCGGGTGGTTTATGACACATATATTGTATTTTGCACACTTCATTTGCAGTTAAATTATTGAACATCTGACAACCCAGGCCATGTTCCATTTCTTAGTGCAAATCCATTAGAAGGTATTTTTTGTTGTTGCTGCTGCTGTTAAATTAGGGCTTTAGCGTTTCCAGACGTGAAGAGTGAATTTATTTTACAATGATTAAAAATCATTTTATAATTAGATTTGAATGAATAGGGAGTTATTGGAAGCTAAGCCCAGTGTTCAGCTTCTGAAGGAACAATTCCAGTGCTCACGTTTCATTGGTATTTACTGCTGTGTCCCTGGGCCATTTCGTAAGAGAGGAAATTAAGGCCAAAGGGGAAATGACCAATGAGAGTTGAGACCAGGGAGGTAAATCTCCAGGAGGATTTTAATTTGGAATCACTGCTTGAGAGAGGTTAGACTTTGGATTTGTAAAGCCCTGAGCTACCCCGTGCTCTCAGTGATGAGGCCATTTGTACTGTATACAACTGGGGTCATAACATCAAAGTCTATTCGGGCTGGGCAGTTAAAGCAAATGAAGTAAATGATGCTGGTGGATTGTGGTATATTTGGGAGTGGTGGGGACTGTGGAAAATTGGGAAGCACGTGCCCTCTCTAAATGTGTAGGTGCTACTCAGCTCCTACTGATTTTTTTAGAAGAGTATGGGAGACCAGTCTTGCCAAATTTTCCAACTTTTCACAAACAGGATTCTTTTTTCCCCCAAGTTTTTATTTAAATTCCAGCTAGTTAACACACAGTGGAATATTAGTTTCAAGTGCACAATATAGTGATTCAACCCTTCCATACATCACCCAGTGCTCACCATAACAAGTATACTCCTTAATCACCATCACCTATTTCACCCATCCTCCCACTCACCTCCCCTTTGGTGACCATCAATTTGTTCTCTATAGTTAAGAGTCTGTTTCTTGGTTTTTCTTTTTTGCCCATGTTCATTTGTTTTGTTTCTTAAATTCCACATATGAATGAAATCATATGATATTTGTCTTTCTCTGACTGACTTAGTTCACTTAGTATAATACTGTCTAGCTCCATCCGCATCATTGCAAATGATACATACCATATCTTCATTATCCATTCATCAGTCAGTGGACATTTGGGCTCTTCCCGTAATTTGGCTCTTGTTGATAATGGTGTCATAAACATCAGGGGGCATGTATCCCTTCAAATCAGTATTTTTGTAAGCTTTGGGTAAATACCTAGCAGTGCAATTGCTAGGTCATAAGGTAGTTGTCTTTTTAACTTTTTGAGGAACCTCCATACTGTTTTCCAGAGTGGCTGCACCAGTTTGCATTCCCATGAACAGTATAAGAGGGTTCCCCTTTCTCCACATCCTCACCAACACCTTTTGTTTCTTGTGTTGTTGAGTTTAGCCATTCTGACAGATGTGAGGTGATATCTCATCGTGGTTTTGATTTGTATTTCCCTGATGATGAGTGATGTTAAACATCTTTCCATGTGTCTGTTGGCCATCTGTACATCTTCTTTGGAAAAATGTCTACTTATGTCTTCTGCCCATTTTTAACTGGATTATTTGCCTTTTGGGTGTTGAGTTTTATAAGTTTTTTATATATTTTGGATACTAACCCTTTATCAGATATGTCATTTGCAAATGTCTTCTCCTGTTTTGAAGGTTGCCTTTTAGTTTTGTTGATTATTTCCTTTGCTGTGCAGAAGCTTTTTATTTTGGGGCACCTGGGTGGCTCAGTCAGGTAAGTAACTGCCTTTGGCTCAAGTCATGATCTCAGGGTCCTGGGATGGAGTCCCAGATTTACCTCCCTGCTCAGCGGGGAGTCTGCTTCTCCCTCTACCTCTGCCTGTCTCCCCAGATCGTATGTGTGTTCTCTCTCTCCGAAATAAAATCTTTTTTATTTTGTTTATTTTTAAAGATTTTATTTATTTATTTGACAGAGAGAGATAGTGAGAGCAAGAACACAAGCAGGGGGAGTGGGAGAGGGAGAAACAGGCTTCCCGCCAAGCAGGGAGCCTGATGCGGGGCTCAATCCCAGGACCCTGGGATCATGACCTGAGCCGAAGGCAGACGCTTAACGACTGAGCCACCCAGGCACCCCAAATCTTTTTTTTTTAAAAAAAAAGCTTTTTATTTTGATGAAGTCCCAACAGTTTATTTTTGGTTTTGAAGAAAGAGAATTCTTGATTTTTATATAAAATCTTTAGATTTCAAAATATAGACTTTTAATACAAAAATAATTTTTAACTATTCAAGTCAAACAGTATGCATATATAGATTAAATATAGCTCAGAGGACATTTGATTTAGATTTCTAGGTTCCAACATACCAGGTAATCTATATGCGTAGCGTGGCCAATGCTGCAAACTTTGAAGTAAGCACTGTAGTGCAATGATGTATAGTTCACAGAATAGACTCTTGAACAGCCTATGAATAGAATTCCCTGTTTCAACCTTAGTTTGTCCACCTATTAACTTGTTAATGACCTTGGGCAAGTTACTTAACATCTGTCTCCATTTTGGTTTTCTTCTTCAAATAAAATGTAAGTAATATCTATCTCATAAGGTTATTGTGAAGGGACACCTGGGTGGCTCAGTAGGTTATGCATCCGACTCTTGATTTCGGCTCAGGTTATGATCTCAGGGTGTGAGATCGAGCCCTACATCAGGCTCCGCACTGGGTGTGGAGCCTGATTGAGAATCTCTCTCATGAAAGAGAGAAAGAGAGGAAGGAAGGAAGGAAGGAAGGAAGGAAGGAAGGAAGGAAGGAAGGGAGGAAGAAAGGAAGAATGTTATTGTGAAGATTTAGAATCAATTCCTATTTAATTCCAGTAGTGACTGAATGTAGACAGTGCTTGTGTTGTTTCGTTGTTGTTGTTGTTACTAATAAGGAAACTAAAACGACTCATGTTCAGAGTTTTGGTGATCTTGCTCAAGGTCACATAGTGTGACTCTACATTGCCTCTTATGTGTTGCTTCTGGTGAAGGTGTCAATGACTGCCTCATAACTGGTTTAAAAGTGGTAAAAATAGGGACACATGGCTGACTCCATCAGAAGATCATGTGTCTCTTGATCTTGGGGATGTGAGTTCGAGCCCCACGTTGGATGCAGAGATTACTTAAATAATAAAACTTTAAAAAAATGAACTTATGGGAAAAAAATGGGAAAAATATAAGCCCATGATTTGGGTGCTAAGATGCCCAAAGCCTATTTCAGTAACACTTGATAAATAAACCACACGAATACAAATAAAGGCCTTGTTCCCTCATTACTCAAGTTTGGAACAAGATTAGCAATGAAATCATGTCACTTATAATCCTTCAGTGACTCCCTGTGATCCTAGGGGTGAATAGTGATTATTTAGTATGGCTTTTGGGACCCTCCGTGATCTGGTCTCTCCCTACCGTGGAACTCCCCGTCTTGCATTCTTTGTTCTAGCCCTACTGCACTCTCTCTATGTCCAGGATGCAGCGTATCTCCTTTTGCCTCTGAGAATTGTACTTTTATTCCCTCTGCCTGAAACACTGTTAGGAGCATAGAACTGAGTTAGTTAATCACATTCCCTAGCTCATGACATATCATACTTGGTCAATGGATGGCCCTTGTCTTATTTTATTATTCATTTATTTCTTTCCTTATATACTTACTGCCTAATATCATTTCCTTCTCTCATGTGTTTGATATATGTTTGTAAATTTTGTAAAATATACAGAGTTATTTTGATTGTGAGTTTTTAATTAACATAAATAACGTTGTGTTATAAACCTCATCCTGAGGATTTCTTCGCTCAACACTGTTTTAAGATCTATCTATATTTCTTTCTGTATATTTAGCTTGTGACTTCCTCATGCTGTATGATGTTCTGTACATTTATCACACTTTATTCAGTCCCCTAATGATAGACACCTGGGTTACCATCTTGGTATTACAAACAAACTGCATGATACAGGCTCATCCCTTCATGAATCTGTGTGGGAACTCCCCTGGGATATATACATAGGTGATAATAGGTAATAGGGCAGACACATACCTAAGTTCACCAAGTCTTACCAGCTAGCTTTTCCAAATGACTTTGCCAGTTTACACTCCCACCATGAAGGAGAGTTCCTAGCTCTGTGCTTCCTGGCATTTGCCACCTGTCTAAAGTTTTGCTGTTTTGATGGGTAGGTAACACCTCATTGTTTTAATTTGCCTGCCTCTAGTTACTGAAGAGTGTGTCTCTTCCTATATCATAGAGCTAGCCAGGTTTCTCCATATCTGAGACATCTATTCATGGGTTTTGTTTTGTTTTGTTTTATCTTTCCTTTGGGGTTTCTGTCTTTTCATTTGCAGGAGCTCTTTGTATATTCTAAATACATAACCTGTTCTTGCTTCTGGATGTTGTAAATGCCTCTCCGGGTCTGTGTCATGTTCACCTCCCTCTTCCTGGGCTAGCTGAGTCCAACTCATTCTTCAGGATCACCCTAGACATCCCTTCCTCCATGAGGCATTGCATGAGCTTCCTGAAAATCCTGGAGCTTCCTCTGTTATCTATCTTGTGTACACTTCTACAGCCCCCTCTGCTTCCCCTGTCATACTGCTCATCAATCTATCATAATCACCTCTTGGAATCCCAGCTTCCCCAAAGTGATTTTGAGCTCCCTGCGGCTATATATCACTTCTTGTTCATTGTGACATCTTCAGCTCCCATTTCAGGGCTTAGAATGAAGGGCCAGGACAAACATTTGTTGAATCAATGAGAAGTAAACTCATCTATTAAATAGTTCCTATGCATCCGATTCGATATATGAGCATTCTAGGCAGTGCTTCATTAAACCATCCCATTGACCCTACAATGGAGGCTTTGTTATCCCCATTTTACAGATGAGGACACAGAGGTAATGTGCAGTATGTGTTATAGGGGAGATGGGTAACTACAAGCATTTGCTGTTCTCAGAACTCGTTGTATATATACAACCCTGCCAAGTTAGGGTTTTAGAAAATCTTGCCAGAAGCATGAGCCTGTATTTGCCCTCAAATATTTATTTTTTGCTGAACATGGCTACAAGAATCTGATGTGGTCTGCCCCTCTCTCCAGCATCATTTCTTCTACTGTCACCACCACCTCTCTCTCTGTAAGTCCCAGGAACACTTGATCCCCTTATAGTTCCTCAGATGCTGTTCCTTCTTTTCAGAGCAGCACTTCTCAACCCTCAGTGCAAATATAAATCAACTGGGGATCTTGTTAAAAAGTTCGGATTCTTCTTTGCTACATCCCAGACGGAGCTTGAGACTTTGCATTTCCAGCAAGCTCCCAGGTGATGGTGATTCTCTTGGTCTGAAGACCACACTTTGAGTAACTAGAATTTAGAATACTCTTTATTCAACCCTATCCTACCTCCCAGCTGTTCATGCTTCGGAGCTTAGCTTAAATTTCACCACCTCAGGGAGTCTATCCCTAATCAGACTAGACCAAGAAATAGATCCTCACTGCACTCTACCCTTGTTTTTTGAAGCTCTTACCACCATCGTATTAATGAGCCACCAGAAGAGTCATGTAACGGCTGATTCCCTAACTCAAAGACAAACTCCAGGAAAGAGGAAGCATCAGTCAGGCTCCCCATCATAGTCCTTGTGTCTAAGCATGACTTGCCCATAATAGGATCTCAATAAGTATGCATGGATTGAAAGGGCTGAATGGAGATGAATGTTCTAACATTTGATTTGGAGACCCCATGACGATGAGTTTTTAACCTCTTTTGAGCTACAGATCCCTTCAAGAATTTGAGGAAATCTATCCCCAGAAAAAAACCTCTCCCAGAAAATTGGAGCATATCAATAACATCTTGCCTAACCATTGCATTCCATTTCAGTAGGTGAAGAATTGCTGTCCTGTGTAAATATAATCATCCCACATCTCTTCCGATGAGCACCAGGTGCCCCCTAGATCTTCCCTCCGTTTTATTTCAATCAGTCTAATATTGGAGGAGCACTGTGGAGACTCCTACCATCAACACAGCCTCTTCACTTCTAAACTCCCTGCACAGGCAGTGGTGAAAAGCGGGGGAAACGTGGCCAGAGCAAGGCAGGGGTGTGTGTGCTCCTGGGGGACGGACTTCATCTTACCAGATCAACAAGTGAATTATCCCTGACTTAAGTGAGACTTGACATGAGCTAGAAATCATTTTACCTGGAAATGGGTTGGTTTTTCATCTGAGCTCTGGCTACTGAACCTGATTTTAAAACATCTCAGAGATCTACCTCTCTGATCATTTCTGTGCCTCTTTGTTTCCCAGAGACAGAAATGCCTTGCTTGGTGGACAAGCGTGGACTTCAGTGACAGAGGCATCTGCTTTCACATCCAGCTCACCAAAGTCTGAGACTGGTGGGTCAAGAGTTAACTTCCCTGTGCCTCAGCTTCCGCATCTGTGAAATGGGTCCCATCAAAATATCCTCTGAAGTCTTGGGACCTATTTTCAGTGCTGAAACAATGTCCACCATTTATATTGCTCTTGCTTTTAAACAGAAGCTTCCTCACTGTATCCCACTGTTTCCCCCCCCCCCCATAATAGAGCCCCTTAGAGGGGCTTGCTTTGTCCTTTTAGGCTAATTATCTAATCTTTTTGCTCAATTCTCTCCTCCCAGGCTTCTGGGGATATAGTACATTATAATCTGTTATTGGCACTGCTATTTATTTGCAGCCAGGGACGTTTTATTCTTTTCCAACTTGTACAAACCTGGGCTTGGCTTCCATCCACAGCCAGACCTAGAAATTATAATGCATTACCAAGTAGGTATTCATTTCCTGGTGTTATTCTAAAAGACTTCTGGGGCTCAAGAGATTTTGAGCAGTGAATTTGAGGAAGACATCTTGTAGGTTGCAGTAAAAGCCTGTGTAGGTACTATTTAAGGTTTTTTTTTAATTTAAATCTTTAATATTATTTCAAAGGTTCAATTATTTACCATGCTAGCTTCAGGTAGAGAGTAATTTGAATATCACTGTTGGTGAGAGATGGGTGGAGGAGAAGGTGGCAGTTTGCAAATCACACAATTCGGTCTTGGCTTTGGTGAATACCACCAAGATGCAGAAATGTAGGCTTGCCCTCTATTCCATGTTATAGTTTATTGGTTTTGAAAATAAAATCACACAGGTAATATATTGCTGTCTGTAGGGATGTTATTTGGAATACACAACTGTGATAGACAAGTCATCTAAGCCCTAGGCTGGAGCAGGGATCTGAACACCCCCTAGACAACCAAAGCACTAACCCTGTACCTGCTGGATGGTGGGGAGGGCTGGCAGGAGGGGGAGACCCTAGGAAAGGGCACAGGATGGTCAGGATAGTAGGGGATATCCTTTCCCAACTGGTACAAAAATATTTTAGTATTTTAACAAATGCTGTAGCCCGAAGGTTGCCTAAGGGCTGAATATCAGCCGTATTGGTTGTAATATTTCAGTGGTAAGGATATAATGATGAAATGATCAATCTCAGGGCGCCTGGGTGGCTCAGTCAGTTAAGCGTCTGACTCTTGATTTCAGCTCAGGTCATGATCTCAGGGTGGTGAGATGGTGCCCCATGTCAGGCTCCGAGCTCATTGTGGACTCTGCTTGAGGTTGTCTCTTTCTCTCTCTCTCCCTCCCTCTCCTTATGCCCCTCCCCCTGCTTGCACTCCCTCTCTTTCTCTCTAAATAAATAAATAAAATCTTAAAAAAAAAAAGAAATGATCAATCTCCCCCCCCCTTCAAATCCCACCTTTCCTTCCTCTGTTATATACCCACCTCCCCTGCACTTTATTTTCTCATTCAGACACTAGGGACATAAACCAAGCAGAGAAAGTCAGTTATCATATGGTTTCACTTATTTGTGGAACATAAGGAATAGCATGGAGGAGAAGGAAGGGAAAAATGAAGGGGGCTTCTAGAAAGGGGAGGGAGAGATGAACCATGAGAGACTATGGACTCTGAGAAACAAACAGAGGGGGGAGTTTAAGAGGGGAGGGGGGATTGGTTAGCCCAGTGATGGGTATTAAGGAGGGCACGTACTGCATGGAGCACTGGGTGTTATACGCAAACAATGAATCATGGATCACCACATCAAAAATTAATGATGTATGGTGACTAACATAACATAATAAAATAAAGTTAAAAACAAAAAAAACACAAAAAACAAACACTAGGGACAAGTACATCCATGGATGGTTTTTTGTTTTTTTAATTGCTTCACCCAAAATGGAATCATACATAATGAATAATAATAGCTAACAGTTGTTAAAGCTCATTAGTTACCAGACATGGTTCTAAGCAGTTTACATGATCAGCTCTTCTAATGTCCCCACTAGTTTTCTCAGCCAGCAGATGAGGAAACAGGCACAGCGAAGTTATTTAACTTGCAAGCTCATAAATGCTGAATCAAACCCAAGTGGCCTGGCTCCAAACCCTCACCTTCAGTATCACCAACTAAGCTAAATAAATCTGTTACCTGCACTTTCTGTCAGAGATCTGACTCATTCCTTTAAATGACTACATCATATTATCTTGTATGGTTTACCAGATTTCATTAACCCTTTTTCCTTCTGTAGACATCCAGAATATTCCTCATTCCCTGCCTCCCTCCCTCCCTCTTTCCCTCTCTCATCTGCCTATCTGCTTTTTCAATTTTTCTTTTCTTTTCCTCGTAGGGGGACACTACAAACAATGCTATAATGTGTATGTGTGTCCTTGTACAAATAAGCCTCTGTACAGCTTTTATTTCTGGAATATGCACCCCCCCCCCAAAGGGGATTGCTGGCCCTAATGGTGAGGATATTTTTTATTTTAATAAATATTGCTAGGATTACATTGTAAAAACAGTGTATGCCAGGGGCGCCTGGGTGGCTCAGTCATTAAGCATCTGCCTTCGGCTCAGGTCATGGTCCCAGGGTCCTGGGATCGAGCCCCGCATCGGGCTTCCTGCTCCGCGGGAAGCCTGGTTCTCCCTCACCCACTCCCCCTGCTTGTGTTCCCTCTCTTGCTGTGTCTCTCTCTGTCAAATAAATAAATGAAATCTTGAAAAAAAATTTTAAAATAAAAAAAACACAAAAAACAGTATATGCCATTCCAACTGGCTGTATATGTAATTGCCATTTTCCCACACCCTTACCAGCACCGGAGTTTATCTGTCTTTTTAATCTTGTGCCACAGATGGAAGAAGAGTGCCACATGGTTGTCTTAATTGACAGTTTCCTTATTATCAGTGGGGTTGAGCAATTTTCATATGTTGAATGGCCTCCTGCTCACAAATTACCTGTTCCTATGTGCGTGTTTTGCCTAATTCCAAACTCGGTTATCCTCCTTCTTATCTAGGAGCCCTTCAGCTATTAGGAATATTAACAACCCCTTTGTCAATCATGTGTATTGCAAATGTTTCATCCCAATTATCATTGTCTTTTGTTTTTATGTTTTCTTTGGTTGAACAGGTTTAAAAAAAAATTTTTTTATAACCAGTTTGTCAATCATTTATTGTACAGCTTCTGGACTTCCTGTCTAGGTTCAGAAGTTCTCCCCCACTCTGAGTTTATCATATAGTCTCTTTCCTTCTTATTTCTTTTATACATTTACATATTCAATCTATTCAGAATTGATTTCTATATCTGATCTGATGTGTGAATCTGTATTTTCCTCCAGATGGAGAGCCAAATATACAGTTCCGTTGATTAAATTAACCACAACCTTCCCCATGGATCGAGATGCCACAGTCAGGACTGAGTACAGAATCACAGGGCTGGGTGGAACCTCAGAAAGGCAGAGTCCAACCATGACACCTAATTCCTCACTCCTCCGATTGGCCACACACGTGGCCACATAACCAAGACCTGGCCCAGGATCTCCTTGGGAAAATGCCTTTTACAACCATCTACTTCTCTTCAGACAGTAAGCAGTGTCTAGGGAACTAATAGAAAGGAGGCCACTGAGTCTAGACGAAAGGATACTCCATCCCCTATTCCCCCAAATGTGCAGGTTTTGGTCCGGTGTAGGAAGGCTCCAGCCCAGTCACTACTGGGAAGAGCACCCACGAAATCAAATCAGATTCTGGAGTACACAGCAACCTGGTAGGAAGGGGACCAGCACCCTGAAAGAGTTTGCATTCTGCAGTCAGTGCTGTTTGAAATATGCATTGACAGCTAAAAACTTGTGCACAGATGAGCTGGCAGTGTCCTTCTGCTTTACCTGGGAACCAATATAAACAGAAACGTGGGGCATGTTTCAGCATGCAGATTATCTGTATAAAAGTTTAGCCGAAGGCTAGAGGCATTTGGCATTTGTCCACTCAACTAGAAAGCTGGGAAGCGGGTTTGGCCACTTTTTCTTTTCTTTTTCCTTTTTCTTCTCTCCCCAGTTTCTCTTCCCTTCCCTCTTTCCTTCTCTCCCTCCCTTCCCGTCTCTCATCTTTTTTCTGAAGATGAGATCCAGACGATCCCTAGAGAGCTCATCTCCAAGGCAGAACCTCAGCAGCCCACTCTGTGTTTGATCAACACTTGAAGTGCCTGCAAATACTCTGCTTCTCATTTAAATTTGTATCGATCCCAAATGGCAAACAGGCAACCAAAATAAATTATCTAAATAGAGTTAATCAGGAAGGAGCCAGGGCACGAGAGGAATCTGGTGCTGGTACCAGAGATTTTGCTGATGTGGAAAAGCTGCTGGAATAAAATATGTATGCTTTGGACAGGAGGAAATAATCAAAAGCCAGTCCCTGAGAAGTCAGAATTACTGAGAAATGAACCGGGGTTTCCTTGTGCAGATTTGTTCTGTGGATGGCAGGACCTGGAGGTGGTAATACATGGATCATTAAGGGCTGTCTCCTTCTTGAGAACAGGCTGCAGAAATCCTTTATAGGTAAGGAGAGATCTGCTTATAATAGGTATATGAGTTTTTTTCAGATCAAACAATTTCAAGCTAAACAATGCTTGGCACTAGGAAAAAAAAGAAGTGGGGAGCCCAGGTGATGTTTATCTTTTCAGTTTGTGCCTTAGAGCAGATATCTGTAGCTTTTGTCTAATTTTTTTTTTCTGATTTTGACTTAAGGAATCATCTCAAGAAAGGTGGACATGCAATGCAGGGTTAGCCAATCAGCTTTCATTCCCCTCCTCAAAGGGGCTGGTTCAGAGGTGGATCCGATATAGTCAACATCAATGTTTTGTTTTGCCAACACTGGGTTTGTTGGTTTACTTAAATGATGTAGTCGCCACTATCTAAACAGTTGGTATGCTTTATGTAAAATCATGGATTTCTGGCTTCTCTTTAAAAGATCAGGTGATCAGTTAACTCTGGGCTGATATCCCCACCTGGCAATAGGCTCCTGGGGTTGCACAGTGGCTCTCCTCTTCAGATGAGCAGGGGCTTCCAGTTTGCCAAATTTCATACCCAGGCCATATCCACTTGAGTTTCTGACCTGGTCAAAGATAGCAGTTATACAGGGCACCTGGGTGGCTCAGCTGGTGTAGCGTCTGCCTTCGGCTCAGGTCATGATCCCAGGGTCCTGGGATCGAGCCCCACATCGGGCTCCCTGCTCAGCGGGAAGCCTGCTTCTCCCTCACCCCCAGCTTGTGTTCCCTCTCTCGCTGTCTCTCTCTCTCTGTCAAGTAAATAAACAAAATCTTAAAAAAAAAAAATAGCAGTTACACTTAATTTCATGTCACATCAAATGTCAAGAATGATGGGGACCTCTGGGGTCCTAAGAAAGGAAGTAAGTTGTCTAAGAGCACACAGCAAGTTGATATCATAAATGGGAAAAGAACCCAGGATATTCTTAGATTAACTTTGCAGAACAGACAATACTCCTTATGTTTCCTGCCAGGGAAGAGCTAGTTCCCCAAGGATGCCTCCAATGCATCCTTTAGTGATGCAATCCACTAAGGGTGCTAATGGTGGGTATTTCAGATCCAGTGGGGTGGTGCATATTTTTAGGCAATGGGACTGTGTCCTCTCTCAATATGCTTTTCATAGATGAGTGCCAACTCCTCTATGCCCAGGGTTGAAGGCTAGACAAATAAAACTTCTCTTCCTGACCATTAAGAAAGCTATGACAACATCACTCATTCTTTCTGAAGGGGGTGTGGTTTATAAGCTTATAGATGGAAAAAAAAATTCTGTCTTTATTCATTTGCCCATTCAATTGCTTGTGTGTGTGTTTATCCATCCCACATTTACTGAGCATTCACTGAGTGCCTTGTTCTCTGCTAACTTACAGAGACACAAAGATTGGTCCCTGAAGCTCTCAGTTGAGCTATAGGCTATAATGCACACACAAAGGAGGATTGAGTTCGCGGAGGAGGTGCCATGTTACTAACCTTTCCAAGACAAAGAAGAGTCCATTGTGGGTAGGAATCAAGAAGTAGCAGCTGTGAACTGCCCTAAGAGCCCAGACCCACTTTGGTTGGCCCCAACATTTTAAAAATTAAATTGAAAAAGAATAAATATGTTTACCACATTTAAAAATTGGAAGATTTCAAATGAAAATCCGGATTTCCAACTTCTCTTTAAAAGTAGTAGATCTGAAAACACCAGGTTCACATCCCCTCATGGCAACAATTAGGTATTGCTGAGAGGTGGCCGTTCTTTTTAGAGAGGGCATGCATTCCAGTTTGTCCCAAGCCCCACCACTCCCTATTACGTTATTCATGGCCCCCATCATAAAGTTATATGACCTGGCTGACCTCTCTAGGGATTTGAATTGGTGTTCTGTGATCTAGCATCTCAAAGAATGTGCAGTGGTCACAGGGGAGGAGTGGAGAACAATGTGTAGGCAGAGGCACAGAGGTGGAAAGCATGTAATATATCCAGGGAATGGCATGTAGCTTCATGCAGCAGGCAGACGATTAAATGGGACAGAGGGTAGGAAGAAATGAAGCTGAAGAAGTAGCCAAGGGACAAATTGCCCATGAAAGGCCCTGTGGGTCACACAAAGGACTTTGTGCTGAATCCTATAGTCAATGGGAAACCCTTGGATTCTTGGCAGGGGAGTGTTGTGATGATATTTGTGTTTCCAAAGACCACTGTGCAACCATGGAGTGAGTGTGGCTGGCAAAGGTAATGAAAGAGGCTGGGAGATCATTTGGGCAGCAATTGTACTGATCCAGGACAGAGATGAGGAATTCAGTAATCTCTAATTTATGGCCAGCATAGGCACTTGGCAAATGATTGTTAATGATTGAATGAAGAATGAGAAAGTCTGAAGGGTCTCTTGTTCCTTCTACCAACCAAGAGTCACCATGATGACCCTCTAGGCTTCCTGTGGCCAAAGTCAGGCACCTGTTCACAAACAGGGCACAACTGAGTACTTCCCTGTCTGTAAAATGCTTTTTTGGCAAAGTACATAGGAATTTAGACTTTCTTAGTAGTAATTACACTATAATACCCCAGGTGCCCCTAGAGTGTACTCAGAGAATTAATGGGCCTATCAGTCTCATTTACTTCTTAGGGTCCCAGGGTCTCCTTCCATAAATGAGCATTCTCAGTGCACTAAATGAGACCCTGGAGGACCAGAAGAGTGAGTGCTTCTCTCCAAGGTGAGCCAGAGGTGAATATAATCCTCTGGAGGATGCCTCTGGCCCATTGACTGGGGAATGCTGCAGTGACCGAGGCAGAAGGCTTCCAAATGCAAAGAACATTATTCCAAGCAAACGAGGGAGCCCAGCAATTATTTCCACTCAAAAGTTGGTAATGAATAGGCATGTTATTTATTCATTCATTAAATGTAGGCAAACAAGCAACCAAAGAGGAAGCCGTCTGGCCATTCTTTTAATGAATCTGCCCCATTTCTGAGTGAAATGTAGGCCATGCAGATGAAATGCTGAGCTCTGGAAATATATTACCCACTCAGGAAGCCATCCTTCCAGCCTTAATTAAAGAAAATCAACAACTCCCGTTTGCAGGGGATGATGATGGAAATCAAACCAAGGAACTGAAATATAGACTTGCCAGCCTGCAAGCTGGGTCAGGCTTGGCTGGGCTTGCAGAAGCCTGGGAACCTCGTGAGTTCATTGGAAAGATTGTGCCTTGGGTGGCACCAGAAGCCTGTGATATCCACAGCAGCCAAGATATTGCAGGGAATTAATGTAATTTACAGGACACCAAATCTTTTGTGATGAAGCTTTGGTGACTCATTCATTCATTCCCTCAAGTTTTTATTTGTCCATTTGCTCATTCATTAATCTACTCAGTGAGCATTTATTGAGTACCTGCTGCTTGTAAGCTCTGTAACCTTGGGCAAGTCATTTCATCTCATTTTGCCTCAGTTTCCTTGTCTAAAAATTGGGTGTGATAGTAGTGTCTACCTTAGAATTGAGGCTATTGTGAGGAGGGGCTATATGGAAGGCACAGAACAGACATAAATACTGATATTATTATTACTTAGGGAACTACCCTCATTCCCATTTCAGACCAGAGGACAAGAAAGAAGTTTATGTTTAACATCAAAGTAGGTGTATGGACGTGTGTGTGTGTGTGTGTGTGTGTGTTCCATGTTGTTAGGCACAGCTGAGAGGTAAACACTCCTGAGACAGGTGTAAAAGGTGTGTGACTTGAGTGATTGTCCTTGGCCATGTCAATGCAGGGACCCTTGGGGAACCACAAAGTCAGGGTGGCTGGAGTCCATGAGACTTGGGGTATTTTAGTACAATTCTGCTGATGGCATCTGGGTAGCAGCTTGTGTCTGCAGTAAGAACATGTGCTCCTGAAAGGTGGTGATATTCCCCAACTCCATCTCTTCAACAGCCCCACCCACTTAGCCATAGTATGCTGAGTTCTGCATTGAGTGTAGATAGACTACTTCCCACCTCCCTTTTATACCCAAACTGTTCTTTCTGCTCTGAAAGTCCTTTTCTCCTGCTTCCTTCCTCATTCACAGCCATCAGGCAAACCATTCATCTTCCAAGACTTGGCTTATACATCTGCCCCCACAGAGTATCTCTTGGACTCATCTTCCATCCCCCATTCTCATAAAGTCAAACATTTTCTTCTTTATTCCTGACTGAAATGTATATATAACTGTCCTGGCATCTGTAATGCTGTCTTGTCTTATTAAATTTATAAGTCTGTCTCCCAACATAGACTCTAGGAACATCCCTACAAGGCAGAGCCTTGTTATGTCTCTTGCATGCGCAAGATCTAGCACAATGCTTGGCATGCAGTTGGTACTTAATAAATATTGGTTGAATTAATGAACAAATGAAAAGACATGTGAAAATCTATTTTATAATCCCGTGAGTAGGAAAGAAATCAATTAAACCACTATAAATGATGGTTTGGGAATGGATGCTTATTCTCTTTTCAAAGCTCATTTGTGGAATGCTACTCGGCAGTTAAAATGGATGGCTCTGATACATGCAACAACTTGGATGGATCTCAAGAGAATTATGCTGAGTCAAAAGAAATATTACATACTGTATGATTCCATGTATAGAACACTCTTGAAATGGCAAAACTATAGGGATGGAGCCCCGATTAGTGGGTGCAGAGATGAGAATGCAGGGAAGGGAGGAAGGGAGCAGTGGATATAAATGGTAGCAGGAGGGGTTCTTATGATAAGACTGTCTGTATCCTAACTGGTGGTGGTCATTGAGTCTATTCATATGGGAAAATTACATAAAACTAGATAATACACACACACAAATGAGTGTACATAAAACTAGTGAAATCTGACAAAGGGTTGTATCAATATCAATTTCCTGGTCATGTTATTGTCCTATAGTTATGCAAGATGTTACAACTGGAGAAAACTGAATGAAGGGCATATGGGATCTCTTTGTGTCTTTCTTACACCTACATGTGAAGCTTTCATTATTTCAAAATAAAAAGGAACATGCACACACCTACACACACACTTACAAACACAGTGAGATCCCACTATACATCCACCAGAATGACTATGATTAAAAAGTCTGACAACATCAAGCACTGGCAAGGATATGGAGCAACTGGAACTCACATACACAATTGCTGGGAGTGTTAATTGGTGCAAACACTTAAAAAGTTTGTTTGTATGTTTCTACCAAGGCTGGAAACATACATACCTTATGACCCAGCATTTCCATTCTGGCAATAGAAAAACACACATATGAGATGATCTGAAGCAGTACATTTCATGATAACTCTAAACTGGAAGCTGTCAAATGCCCATCAACAGTATGATGAGTCAGTTGTGATATATATCTGTTGTCTCAGTCAGTTTGGGCAGCTATAAGAAAATACCATGAATTGGGTCATTTAAACAAAAGCCATTTATTTCTCACAATGTTGGAGGCTGAGAAATCCAAGATCAAGGTGTCAGTAGATTTGGTGTCTGGTGGGGTCCCTCTACCTGGTTTGCACATGGCTGTCTTCTTATGTCTTCACATGGCCTTTCCTTGTGCATGCATGACGAGAGAGAGAGAGAGAGAGAGATCTTGTCTCTTCCTCTTCTTATAAGACATTAATCCCATCATGAAGACCCCACCCTCATTACCTAATCTAACCCTAATTACTTCCCCCAAACCCCACCTCCAGGTACCATCACACTGGGGATTAGAGTTTCAACTTGTGAAGATGAGGGGGGAGTCCACAAATGTTAAGTCCACAGCACCTATGAGGGAATACCATATAGCAATTAGAATGAACAGCTTGCAACTACATGTATCAGCCTAAATGAATTTCAGACCCATAACGTTGAACAAAAGAAGGCAGTCACAAAAAACAACATGCTGTGTGATCCCATTTATTTGAAGTTCAAAGAAGGCAAAAAATTAGTCAATATGGTGGTTATATTTGGGGGGTAACAATTGGAGAGGGATGTGAGGAAGAATACTGGGGTTATAGTATTGTTCTGTTTCTTGCTCTGGGTTCTAGCAATGCCAGTGAATTTAAGTTTGTAAAAATTCATCTGATTGTACCCCTTAGGATGTATGTTCTTTTGAGTGTATACATTATTATACTTGAAGAAAAAAATGTTAAAGGATAAAAACATTTATTCATTTTGCTCCATTTATTTATTTATGAGGTGCCTCCTCTGTTCTAGATACCCTAAGTTCTTAGGACACCCTAATAGATACAGAAGCCCCTGTTCTGGGGAACTCACAGTCTATGGAGAAGCCACTTATTTTCCTTTTCTTTATTTTTCTCTTGCAAAGAGTTCCAAGTATCAGATAAGATCAGGAGAAACTTTTCTGTTGGTGGTGGTTGTGATTTTAATTAGTTATCGAACTAAAAGAACTTGCATAAGAGAGACTTTTTCTTGTCTTTACAGCAGAGCAATAGAGAGTTGTGTGTTTGGTTTTTTGTTTCATTTTTTTGTTTTTTTGTTTTTTGTTTTTTGTATAAAGTACTTATTGAACTCTAAATCTTGAGTTCTAGCATCCCTCAGATAATTCCTTTTAAGACTTCCTCAAACTAATTTTCTTTTTTTTTTTTTCCATTGCCACTTTGGAATTTTTTTTTTTTATTAACATATAATGTATTATTTGTTTCAGGGGTACAGGTCTGTGATTCATCAGCTTTACACAATTCACAGAGCTCACCATAGCACATACCCTCCCCAATGTCCATCACCCAGCCACCCCATCCCCCCCACCCCCCTCTACTCCAGCAACCCTCATCAAACTAATTTTCAATCAAAAGAAGAAAAAATAGTCATATGTAATTGCCGCAAAAGAAAAAAAAATCCCCTTACTAGGAAATCTGTAACTGCCTTCAGGAATTCAAAAATAAAAACATTCAAGTGAAGGAATCTTTGCTTTGCTTCACATGGAAATATCTCAGCTGAGAGGAAATTCTGCATCTGTGTTTGCAGCCCTCAGGCCTGGGTGAACAGAACCCCAGGACAGATTACCCCCTTCCATTCTAATGGACAGTTCGTGGCTTTGGCCGTGATCTGGTGAAAACAGTGTTTCTTGTCATTCTATCCATAGTAATCCTGTAATTTGCAAAACACAGGAGGCATTAAAGCGTGGATAATATCACCTTGCCATGCCAAAGATGGAAAAAAGAATTAATGAGATCAATAAAGCTACTCTCACAGGAAAAATAGAAACACAGATGGGAAATGGTAGAAGCGTTGGCAAGCCAGAGAGAGAGCCGGGGACCTGCTTATGGCCTTGTTTTAAGGCCAGGACTGTTCCGTGGGACATATGAGCTAACCGGCCTCACTGCCACACTTCCAGCAGAGCCCCACCTTGGCAATGCTCAAAGCTCTGGCCAGGATGAGGGATCAATCAATAGCAGGTCAGCAGGTACTGGTGGAACACCACCATATGCTTGGCACCAGGCAAGCGTCATGGTGATGCTAAGAAATTATGAAATATTGTCCATTTATCGAGGAGCTTATGTTCCACTTTGAAAGAAAGTCAGATGCCCTCACCTTTTTTATACCAACATTTAAATAACATGTATGGGGAGGGACATCTGATCAGTAATTGTAATTAAAAATGTGTTCAAATTCATCCAAGGCTCTCAAAGAGTTGAACACACCGGGTTGGGGGGATGAGAGCCGCCATCAGGGAAAAAGGAAATAAGCATGTGTCCTAATGCATGCATCAGGTCCTCAAAGCAACCCTTAGAAAGACAGATACAGTTGCAGTCAGTGCACGGATGGTAAAACTGAGGCCCTGGGGATCATACATTTGCCCCAGTTCCTACAGCCAGTGGTGGAGCCAAATCAGATTGTAATTAATCCAAAGTCCGTGTAGAGTCTTTACCACACAGGGAGTGCTACTGCCAAAGAGAGGCAAGCCCATTTAAGAGGCACCTGGATGGACATCTTGATTTGTGTAGTTGTGCATTTCTGTGGATATTTATAAGAAAAATGCATAAAACTACTGTAGCAAAGCCCTGATTTCAGGTATTGTTGCTTCCGATGAGGCTAAAGTATTTGAATTAAAAATAATGCAATTTTTTAGAGACATATGAGGTGAATCATGCAGGTGGTGAGGGTTTAGAAAAAAAGCATGAGCAGAAGCATGATAAGTGTTTAGAATAAAAGCATGAATGATTTTCATTCAAGAAAGCAACTGTCCCTGTCATGGGGAGACCTGAGAGTGTTTTAGAGGGACCTAGGCAGGGATTGAGGAATTTGGAGATGACTAGGACTCATGAGGCACGTGAGGCAAAGGGGAGGGTTCTGGAGAGTGGAGAGGAAAGTCAATGTGATGGGCACAGTGTGGAGTTAGAGTGGGAACACCCACGCCCAGAGGGTCTGGGTCAGTATCAAAAACATCAATATCCATTAGCATCAGTACCAAAAACAGAAGCTCAAGCTTTTCATTACCAAGTTGAGACAAGGAAATACAAATGATTTTTGAGAACGTAAAGCAAGGGGACATTGGCATGTCATTGGATCAGGAACCTCGTCACCTGGGACAACCTGGTGAGTACTCACCTTGATGGGCGTGGCAGCTGATCCAAAGGGCAAAGGTCAGGGAGCTGGGGCTGGGCAGCAGCAGACCTGTGAAGGCATCCAAAGATGGATGCTCGTTGTCTACAGGAGGAATGATGATGGCTCCTAGTTTGTCACTGTCCCTTTAGAATTAGCACTTTGAAGACACATGGGATTGAGAAAGGGAACTCAGGAAGGAGAGAGCAAAGGGAGTAAGGAGGAGAATCAGAAGAAGAGAAGGATGGCAGGAAGAGAGGGAAGGAGGTTGTAGAGGGTAAAGGATGGGGGAGGTATGGAGGGGAGGAGAGAAAGGAGGAGAAAGGGGGGAGGGAGGAAGGCAGGCAGGAAGGAAGGAGTAGGCGGAGGATTGACCCTGGGTGGACCTGCTATGCATTGTCCGTATTCACTCTCGGTATTTTTTCTCCGTTCTCTGTCCCCATTACGACCTCTGAGATTAGCTTCTTGTTGGCACTTCCACCTTCTCTTCTTACTAATTTCCTTTTTGATATTTTAATTTATTGCATTTCATTGGGACCTCTTTCCCTTTAAGGCATTGTAATTAATGGACGAGTCTAATTTCTTTTGAGACAACATTCTTAATTGCCGTAATTCTCACTTATGTCTTTTAGGCATCCCTGTTGGCGCTGATTCATTTTCATTTGCATTCTCAAACTCTTCAATTAGAAATGCACCATGATCCGGGAGACAGTTTTCCTTCTCCCAGCCACAAAGCTGTGTCGCAGTGTGTGTGAGCTTCAGGAGCCCTGTCTGCCTTTGAACGTCTCATTTACAAATTGAAAATCCTCTTGGTGTTGATGCACATTGGAATTTTTATGAACTTCTGCAAAGAGGCTGGATTGCTATTATTTTTTTCATTTTTGTTAAGTCAGTATTGTTTTTTAGTAACTTTTTTATGAGTGGACTTAAAGTTGTTTTTGTTTTCCTTTGTTTTATTTTTGGTTTTGTTTTTGTTTTTTTTAAACCCATGCTTATGAATATGGCCTGGACACCCGATACAGTTTAGGCACCCTTGGGTGACAAAGAGTTAGTGGTGAGATTCCCCTTCTTCTCCCAGAAAATTGGCACTGTAGCCATACTTGAACTCACATATGCACCCCTCAGCCTGTGTCCCTGGCAGCCACTGATTTATCTGTACTCCAAGTTGACATTTTTAGATTATTACATAAAAGGTTATCTTTATATTTTTGACTCCAGTTTTTGGTTATGCCTGTTTCCCCATTTATGTCTACTTATTTTCAAAGTATCCTAAACCCACTTTTATATTATGACATAATATTAACATATAAAGTAATATAACTGTATTATATTAATATTATTACATCGTTCTATATTTTCCTTTATTTTACTCTCTGCCACATACCATGACACCCTCGTCTCTTTTAAGGAATGTACAGAATAGTTGGGGGAAGCAGGACAAAAAAAGAAAAGACTAAGAAGCAAAGAGACAACCATTAAGGTTTCCACGTAGGCTTGGCATCATGGTGGTCCCTCTTCTTCCCTAGCACTCATATGCAATGAGGAAGAAAAGAGGTTTGAACCTAAGGAGAGTACAACTCAACAGTCTCAACTCTAAACTGTATGGCCTTGGGCCATTTGTTTCACCTGAGTCTCAGTTGCCTTGTTTGTAAAGTAGGTAATTATTATCATGCCTCCCCCATAGGCTGGGTCACAGGATTGAAGGAGTCAGCATATCCAAGGTACTCAGAAGCATGCCAGGCTGCCCTTACCATCCCCATCCTCACCCTTGTCTCCATCTCCATAGAGATTTGCTCCTCTGTATCCCCATCTGAAACCAGCCCCTCAAAGGTGCTAGCCTGTAGGGTAAGGGGTCATCAAGCACTAAAGGTGCACAAAGCCTAGTGGTGGGGTTAGGGGGAGAGTCCCCCAGTGTCTGGTCTTACCAACAGCCATCCTGGCTTACCTGCTTGCATAAAATCTGACACCTCTCTTCCCTGCTTCCTCTTCTGAACCAACCCACATTTGCCTCCAGCAGGACCATGTGCTCCATCCCAGGGTGGGTCCCACAGAGCAGCTCCTGCTCAGCCTTCCCTCTTTCCTGGCAATACAGGGAGACTTTGGCATCCCGGCCACTTTGGTGCCAGCAAAGTCAGGCACTCTTTGGTGATAACCTAAGGTAGTTGGCTCTCTTTCAGCTGTGGCCCATCCTATTCTGATTCTGTGATTGATGCTACTGGGCAAGTCAGGAATTTGCTTTCTATTATATCTTGTAATCACCTATTAAATGGATAGTTCTTATTTCCCTGCTGCTATTGTAATTTTTTTTAACTTTTTAATTTGAAATAATTTCTGAACTCAAAAGAAGTTGCAAAGCGGTAGAGAAGGTTCCTGCGGACCCTCCCCCCAGCTTTCTTCAATGGTAACATCTTACAAAACCATAGCACACTATCAAAACCAGGAAGCTAAGTCTGGTATAATACTATTAATGAAACTACAGACCTTATTTGGATTTTGTCCATTTTTACATGCACTCAATTATGTATGTGTGTGCCTAGATCTTTGGAATTTCATCAAATGAACAGATTCATGGAACCACCCCAATCAGGGTACAGAACTTTTCCATCCCCACAAAGAAATCCCCTCATGCTACCCCTTTATGGTCCCACTGACCCAACCCTGTTCCCCTGCAACCACTGATTTCTCCATCACTATAACTTTGACATTTTAAGAATGTTATAAAAATGGCGCCTTTGTATTTTTTATTCCAGATTTTGGTTATGCCTCCTTTCCCTATTATGGATAATATTTCCAAACTATCTAGAAACCTACTCTTATATTTTATTTTACTCCCCATCACCTACCATGCATGATGCCCTTCCCCCATTTAGGGAATGTATAAAATAGTTGGGGGAAACAAGACCCAAAAAATGGACTACAAAGCAAAGAGACAGCCATTAAGATTTCTAAACAACAACAACAACGAAATAATGATGATAGTAATAATAGCAGTAGTAATAACCTGCATGTTTGGGGCCCTTTCCTATGTGCTAGGCACTGTTGTAAGCATGTAGTGAGTGTTATCTCATTTAATTGTTACAACCCACTCTAAGAGGGAGGCGCTATTCCTATCTGACCGGTGCCATTATTTCACGGCTAAGGGAAATCGAGACACAGGGAGGTTATGTAAATTGCCCAAAGTCAGTGGAACCAGGCTGGGAACTCAGAATTCACACAGTCTCTCAATTGCCACCACAAATAATTCACCTGATTTCCTTTCTCCTGTAGCTGGGACCCACCCACACAGCTTCAGGAACCTTTGGGAAAATTCACAAACTCCTGAAGAGTCATAGATTTTCAGAGCTCTGGAAGCATGGCGGGACTGTGTGATTCAATTTCCTAATTTTACACTGAGAAAATTGAGGTCTGGCAGCGTTTTTTACTTGAACAGGGACACTCATCGATTTAGAGGCCCGGCTAGGATTAGAACCTTGGGTACTGGTGCCTTTGATTTTTTTTTTTAAGAAGTATTCCTTTTCCCAGCTTTATCGACGTATAATCAACAAATAAAAATTGTATATATTGAAGGTGTCCCATGCGATGATTTGATATACATTGTGAAATGGTCACCAGTCATGCTAATTACCATATCATGCATCACCTCACATAGTTTTATTTGGGTTTAGGCGTTTTGTGCACGTATATGTGAGAACAATTAAGATATACTCTATTAGCAATGTCTGGTGTACAATACTATGTTGTTAACTGTAGTCACCACACTGTGCATTAGATATCAAGGACTTATTCATCCTTCATAACTCCCAACTTTGTAGATTTGAACACTGTCTTCGAGGTTTTTGGGGTTTGGGCACAAAGCAAATTTCGGGGCCAGTTACCTTCTTCTAGTCTTTGTATGAAAGTTGCCATTACTAATTCTTGTTTTCCTTTCTCCAATGTAGCATTTTTGTGTGTGTGATCAGGATAACCTTGTCATTTCATGATTAGTCACTAACCGAAGTCAATTCACTTGTTCAGTTCATTCCTGTTGCTTATTTTATTAGGGTTCTTCAGAGAAACAAAACTCACAGAAAATTGGGAGATATATATATATATATATATATAAATTTATTTTAAGGAATTAGCTCATGCAATTATGGAGGCTGAGAAGTCCTAAGATCTGTAGTTGGCAAGCTGGTGATACACGCACACACACACACATGCACACACACATTTCTGTTGTTTATAGCCATTGAGATTTGAGCGTTGATTTGTTATAATAGCTCATATTACCTTGATTATTACACGGCATGAGGTCCCATTCATTTTAATCCAATTCACCTCAACAACTAACTCTCCAACCTCTGTATGCCAGGCACTGGACTGGACAGTGGGGTTACAGCACACAAAGCATAATATTTCCTGCCCTCAGTGTGGGGTATGAGGCCGTGCTCTGGCCTCTCACAGTACCCCTTGCTTTTGTGTGTCATAACATTTACCAGGGGTTTGTTATCATTGTGTAATTATCTGTCTACCCTGTGAAAAATAGGTAACATGTCTTAATTGTATTTCTAGCACCATGGCGCCTGAGACACAGGAAGTTTGGTCAATGTCTCATAAATAGACACACCACCTGCTGTCGTCATGTTTTGCCCCCTTAGCCCTGGTCAGTGGGGAAGTCCCTTCTCCCTGGGCTTTTTACCCTTCGTGGCTGACTGACTCGTTTGAGTACAACATAGAGTTCTCCCCATAAGCAAGTCAGATTCATTGAATCCAGAGGGAAATTTTATGCCTTACTCAATGGCCTTCCCATGCCCCCCAATGAGAAAATAAAATATTTGACAATTTTCTCCATTGTCCTTCTACTCTGTTTTGAATTGGACTGTATTTTGCAGTGTTTCTCCTACTCAGAAATGATGAATACCCTTTAAACCAACACAGTGTTATTTGCAAATGAACTTAAAGAGGAACAAAATTGCACAGGGCCAAAGTGGGCTCCAGCAGCAGCTTGGAAAAACACATTTTTCAAGGTACCAAGCAAAAGGAATTTATCCAATTTAATTTTCAGGTAGGTCTATAAAATTAATAAGTATTCTGACTGAAAAGCATAATTAAACCAACAGTGAATATAAATGAGGAAGGGAAGTGTCGTGCTATGACTGGAATATCGTTTTGCAACCGAATGGCCCATACCAAGAAAACAAATTATTAATGCAGTCTTATTTCTTGAGAATATTCAGGGCAACAAGAAAGCTCTCGCTGTTCTGCATAATCATCTTCTTGGGAATGTATGAGCAAAGAACAGCAGGCTCAGCTGGAACAAGCAGTGGTTTCCACAGCGCCGAAGCCAAGAGGGCGCCGCCTGCCATTTTTCACATCCGGGAGGAGACCGTTTGAATCAAACCAAAGCCCACCTCCCACCCTAAGGCAGACACTGTTAGCAGATGGTCTTGATTATGTGTGAGGGAGGCAATGTGGAAGCTCCAGGGCATGAATCATGACTGGTCTAAGCCATTCAGGCCCCTCTGCTCTCCTTTGCGGGATATCTAGTTTCCCAGCTCACCTTGCAGCTAGGAGTGGCCATATGAGACACCAGTGACTATCTGCTGGGAAACTCTGGAAAATATTTCCTCTGTAATCCAAGAAGAAAAAAACAAAACGATCTTCACTCAGTGGCCTGGCTCCCCCATCTTTACCATCTCCTTCCTGTCCTTGAATGCGGCCATGATGCCTGGAGCTGTGGCAGCCACCTGGCAACCACGAGACAACACACACGTGTATCAAAAGGCAATATGTTAGACTGGAGTCCACACTGGAATGGATGTGGCTCTTTAATGATATAAGTGAATTGCTGAGCCAACTTTGGTGTCTGCCCCCCATCTTCTTACTAATGACATAAGAGATGTCTATTATTTGGGCTCCTATTGATTAGAATTCTATTACTTATATTTGGTCAAGCATCAACCTATTTAATAGCCTCCCCAAATTCAACCCCTCTTTAATGTCTCTGGAAACCATCTCCTCCTCATCAGCCTCTCTGCTGCTGCCCAGTTCAGGCCTGCTTATCTTTCATCTCAACTTTTGTGACAGCCTTTCAACCAGTCCCCCTGCCTCCAGGCTCACCCAGCCCATCTCCCACATAGCTGCCTGGGTGATATAATGCTCCCCCGAGATTTGTGCTTCTGGCAAATACCTGTTCATTCTTTAGGGTCAAGATCATTCACCACCTCCTTTGAGAATCCATCCCAGTTTTCCAGGCAAATCTCATTGTTTCCTTCTCCTTTCACATATATAGTACTATTTCCGTATGTATTTCAGAGTTCCTTCTTCCCTCCTTCCTTTTGACATTCCCTCTTTCCTTCCTCAAACATTCTGTGTACCAGAAAGCATCAGGCCTTATCCCTTCCAATTGTGGCTGTATGTATTTCAGTACAGATCTGTTTGTCCAGCTATCTTGTGGTCAGACCCAGCATCATATTCCTTTTGTGTCACCAGCACCTAGCAGAGGATCTGGCACCTCCCAAGAACTCCACAAATATTCGTGGAATAAGTTCAACCCCTTAGCCAGGAGATAAAATGGTGAATAGGACAGGATGAGCTCTACCTTCATGGTGTACAGACTCCAGCTGGAGAGGCTTAGTAAAACAAAGAATCAGAGACACATATGAGCTTGGAAGGTGTGGGAAATGCTGCCAGGAGGAATTCGAAGGTGCCATGAGGAGTGTGACATGAGGATCTAATTTAGACAGTGGGAGAGAGGTCAGACTGGGGCTCTTTGAGGAAGTCACTCATGTATGTTGAAACTTCCACAGCCACAAAATGGGAAGAAATTGAGTTTTTTCAAAGAGCTGGAGGAGACACTGTGGTAATAGCTCAGGGAGAAGGGGATGAGAGGTGGGAGATGAGGTAAGCAGGGGCCAGACCACAGAGAGCTTGGAAGACCATGAAAAGGACTTTTTTTTTTTAAATATAAAAATGTTTATTTTTCCATGTTAAAACCATTCAATTGTGCCACACATTGTGTATTTTGTTTATTTACTTTTTGAGAAAGAGTGCGCACGAGTGAGTGCGAGCGGGAGAGGGGCAAAGGGTGAGGGAGAAAGAGAATCTTAAGCAGGCTCTATGCTCAGCGCAGAGCCCAAGGTGGGGCTTGATCTCACAACCCTGAGATCATGACCTGAGCCGAAATCAAGAGTCAAACAATTAACTGACTGATCCACCCATTGTGTACGTTTTAAACAAAGTTAGTCAAATAACCCCAATATATAGAAAACATCAATTATCAGTTCATCAAATCAGTAATACCTTTGCAGCATGTATTAATAATGTATATTCAGCCTGTCTGGTTGCTGAAACAGATTAGTAAGTGCCTCTTTCCCACATGAACAGAGGCCCACAAAATGTTGGCCTTTCATCAAATTTCAGTTTTAAAATAATGATTAGCGGTGATACTTGTTTTCATTCTTTTTTGAAAAAAACTTATTCTGCTGTGGTAAGAACACTGAACATAAGATCTACCCTCCTAGCACAATTCTGGGGGTACAACATTGTGTTGTTGACAAAAAAAGAGCTCTAGAGAGAGCTTACTCATTTTGCTTAAGTGAAACTTTGAGCCCATTGATTAGCCACTCTGCATTTCTCCTTCCCTGCAGTCCCTGGAAACCATCCTGCCATTCCTCGATTCTGTGAATTTGCTTACTTTAGTGTCCTCATCCAAGAGAAAGTGGAATCATGCAGTATTTGTCTTCCTGTGACTGGTTTATTTCACTCAGCCTCACGTCCTAGAGGTTTGTTCATGTTATTGCAAATGATAGAATTTCCTTCTTCTTTTTTAAGATTTTTCTTTATTTATTCATCAGAGAGAGAGAGAGAGACTGAGCAAGCAGGGAGAGTGACAGGCAGAAGGAGAAACAGGCTCCCTGCTGATCAGGGAGCCCGATTCAGGACTCGATCCCAGGACCCTGGGATCATGACCTGAGGTGAAGGCAGACGCTTAACTGACTGAGCCACTTAGGCGTCCCTAGAATTTCCTTCTTTTTAAAGACTAGTATGATTCTGTTGTATGTCTCCACCACATTTCCTTTATCCATCCATCTGTGGGCTGGCATCTAGGTTGTTTCCATGTGTGAAGGATTTTTGCTGTTTGTCCAAGTGCAATGGGAAGCAACTGAAGGGTTTTGAGAGGATGGAGGTGACAAGGATCTAATTTATGTTGTAAGATGGTCATTCCGTTAACTCAGATGAGAAGACACTAGGAGGAAACGAGTGGAGTTTGATGGTCCAGTTAGGAGTCTGTTTTAGGAAAAGATGGCAGCTTGGGTTGGGGGGGATGGCCAAAGAGCTGAGAGGAATGGGCAGATTGGGGAGAGGTTTGGGAATGAAATTGACAGGACCTTGGACGGGTTGGATGTGGGGCTGGGGGAGCGAGCAACACCATTTCAGACACCCCAGGCTGTCTCTACCATCATCCTCCCTCTTGGCTGCCTCCCAGCCTCCCTTGGGGCACAGGGCCAGGGTCATCCGTCTCCCAGCAGCTGCCAGAATCCTTGTCCCGAGCAAACCCGATTCATGGGAACAAGGTCAAAGAGAAGCCCTTTTCTTCTGGAAAAATCAATGAAACTCATAAACCACAAGAAAAAAAAATTATTAAGCCTGCGCCTCCCTTTCTTTCCACTCATCTGTCCCAACAGAAAAGTGCTTGTGGCCCTTCCCAATAATTAAGTCATATGGTTGTGAGGAAATGCAAGAGATTATTTAATTCTCCAAAGTCTTCTTCTCCTGGATGATGCTTCTCAGCTTCTTCTCTGGCCCCCGCAGGAGTGAGGCTCACGCAGACTACCTTCAGCCTCCGGCCAGAGCCATGCACCTGTGTCGTGGTGGTTTCGTCTGACCCACACTCAGTCAGAGCTTCCTGTTTTGAGTGCTTACCGTATGCCAGACATGTCCTCAGTGGTTTGCTCGTATCAACACAGCAACCTTGGAGGGTGCTGCTAATACTATCCCCACTGTAATGTAAGAAAATGGGAATATCTTGATAAATATTGGATCATAATACCACCAGCACACATTCAGTCAGCATCTACTATCTGCCAGGTACCAGGCTCAGCCCTGAGAACACAAACATTCTTTCCTTGTAGAAATTCACAGACCAACAGAACAGGTCGGTAAATACATAACTATCTGGAACTGCTATGTTCCCAGTATGAATACAAGTATATGCAAATACTGAGTTAATAAACAATTTTCTTTCTGAGGCAGTAGGAGAGAGGATTAAATCTAATGCCTAGGAAAGAACTATGTAAACCCGGAAGCACACACAAACAAAATGAGAAATAGTATTCTCAGCAATTAGAAATCGCTCCTTACCAACCTGCCCATATGAGAAAGAACATGCCTCAGGTGTGAATGGAGGAAGGCCAGCTTAGATCCACATTATTGCCAGCTTCCTTGGCTGGTTCAGTGGAGGGTTTTGAGATGGCTGAGTGATTCATGCGGGAATGGGGGATGATCCATCTCATTCCAAAGTGGTGGCCTGATGCGAAGAACAACAGTGACTTCTGAGACCTTCATAAAGGAGGCAAGCAGTTTTATTAGAAGCTATTTCATTCATTCATTCATTCATTCATTTCATTCATTCATTCATTCAACAAATATTCATTGAGTGCAGAGCTCTAGTCCAAGAGCAGATCTGTCTACAATCTAGGCAGAGCCTGTGTTCTCCCCACACATATACACATATACACATATATATTCCAGTAAGGGAGACGAACCATGAGCAAATAAAACAATTTGTTTATGTGTTATAATTAGTGTATTTTATGGCATTGAGTGCTTGTAGAGGAAAATAAAGCAGGATAAGGAGGGGAAGGGGGATCTTGGGACGGACAGTGGAATTATTACTTTATATGGTATATCCATTTACTAGGGCTGCGATAACAAAATCCTACAGACTGGGTGGCTTAAACAATAGAAATGTATTTTCTCACAGCTCAGGAGGCTCAAAATCTAAGATCGATGTGCTGGCAGGATTAGTCTCTCCTGAGGCTTCTCTCCTTGGCTTGCAGATGGCGGCCCTCTGGCTGCCTCTTCACAAAGACCCCCTCTGTGCATGTGCACTCTGGTATCTCTTGTTATTTTCTCATCTCCTCTTCTTATAAGGACACCGGTCAGATTGGCTTAAGGTCCACCTAAAAGCCTCATTTTAACTTCATTGCCTCTTTAGAGAACCCCCTCTCCAAATACAGCCACATTCTCAGGTACTGGGGATACTTCGACATATGGATTTTTAGAGGGCATGCAATTCAGTCCGTAACAGGTGGTTAGTAGAGACTTCACAGAACCTGAAGAAGTGAGGAATCACGTGGACATCAGGAAAAGCATTCTAGCAAAGTAACAGCAAGGGCTAAGGCCCTGGGGGTAGGCTACTGACTCGGTGAATTTGAAGAATGGGGGACAAAAGCTACTCAAACTGATTGAGTGATGCGTCAGCGAGGGGATGGAGGTATATGAGTCTCGTAGTCCATGGTCGAAATGTGAATTTTATTCTTGGTGAAATGGAAAGAATTTTGGAGGGTTTTGAACAGAGGAGTAATACAGATTGCATCACTCTTGGTTTTAAAAGATTACCCTGGATACCATGCCAAGAGCAACCTTTAGGGAGGGAAGGGAGGAGAAAGCAGACAGGCTAAGAAGCTACTGCAGTCATCTCGTGAGAGATGACGGTGGTCTGAGCTCAGGTGTGGCAAGAAGCAAGGTGGAGTAGGGATATGTTTTGAAAGCAGAGCTGACAGGACTTGCTGATTGGTTGGATGTGGAAAGAGAAAGAGAGGAGACAGGGAGACCCCCAGCTCTTTGACCCAGACCACCGGAAGCATGGAGCCCCATTACCAAGATCAGATGGGTGTGAACAGGAAGACAGGGAGCCCATTTGGACACATTTGGTTTGAGAAGCCAACGAGACACCCATGCAGAGCTTTTGAAAAAGGCGTCTCTGTGGAGAGCCCCAGGTGTGCAGGTAGAACACGGAGAATCGTCAACATATAAAGAAATACGTTTAAACCCACAGGAGTAGAAGAGATGGCAGAGGGAATGAATGTAGGCAAAGAAAAGTTCTAAGGAATTGTTCCCTGGATCACTGCAGCATTGAAAGCAGAGGTGTCCAGACTGGCCTGCTGATAGAATTCACAGAGGCCATGAACTCAGAAGGGAAGAATAAAATGTGACTTCGGGTCCACTAACTCCTAACTGAAATTTGATATGTCCCTCAATCATGAATGAGGGAATAAAGCACAGCAGTATGAGCATAGCTGTGATCTTGTCACCATTAGAAATCACAGCTATTTATCATTACAAGGGTTGTAGATATTTCAACATATCATTTACACTTATCACTGTTTCAAAATTAGGAAGTCTTCAGACCCACGACCGGATCTTTTTTTTGTGTGTGTGAACATGTCAATAATTAAGACCGTATATTACCATGTCACATATTCATTTTATTAAATATTTTGAGAACTATTTTTTTCAAGGTAATTAGTTTCTTTGAAATGCAATGTATTTTGTGGATTTTTTTTTTTTTTAAATCATCATTCTGAGGTTTCTACAAGCTTCATCTGCCTGCCTGAGGGTTCCAAGACCCCTGCAAAAAAAAAAGCTTCAGCCCTTTGGTTTTAAAGGTCAAACAAAGGAAGTAGAGATGAGCCAGGCTCTCGAGCTGGTTTACGAATCTGGCCTCTCTCCCTGTCTCCAGCCTCTCTTCCTGATGACCACGTTCTACTCACCTGGCCCTCTGCTCAGTGCAACTTGGATTCTGTATGAGCAAGCCAGAGCCTCTTCCCCCAGTGACCCTGTTTTCCAAGAAGCGAACAAGTATTTAAAGAGCTGTTATACTATCAGACATTCTTGCATCCTACAAAGGACACTCAGCCACTCTGTGCAGGTTCCCGAGACTGCCCTTGCATAGCATTCAAGTGTAGGTGTTTAGTGCGGGGGAGCAGAGAACTGACAATGTCATTGTATTCTTTTTTGGCTTGCTTGCTTGGAGAAGTGTTCGGCTCAGAGAGATCACTTTGGAGAGTCTGTTCTGTCTGCATTGATTCCATCACGGGGGAACGTGTCCCTCAAAGAACGCACCATGCCAGGACAGGCCACTCACGAGGGATAGGGTCTTCTCTTCTAGTGGCGTCCTTGGTTTTCCCCTTGCTCACTCAAGCCCCTTCCCAGCCCAGGCTAGAGTCAGGCATAGGGGGAGGGGACCTCCAGCGAGAGCTATTTTGATTGTTCTTTTGCAGATTTTCTATCCAAAAACTTGTAGCCGTTTTTCCCACCGCACCTCTGAAAATAGAAGCACCAGAATGTCCTGATCTGCTTTGGGGGCACTGCAACCTGAGGCCTCCTATCTCACGGATGCCATTTTTGGATGGAGCAAATGGCTGAATAGATTTTCTTGGCTCACACCCACCGTCTTGAGGCAGCAGTCAGTGGGGTAGAGCATTTCCGAGCATCAGCCGTAACCTAAAAGGAAACAAGAAGTCAGAAAGCACCATCCTGCCTGTGTTGCTAGGGCAAGTCTTCATACCTCATTTCCATAATTTGCAAAAGAAATATAGAGAAGAGTTTACAGCAAAACATGTATTATTGAGCTTTAAGAGACATTCTGGACCAGTTCTATTTTTTTCTCCCATTGCGAAAATGGGGGAAATAATCCCTACTCAATGAAAGAATGCATAGACACACCCTTTAATAAATTATGGGAACTTGATCTCAATCACCTTGGAGTGGGAAAGGGCTTTCTAACCATTTGTCCACTCAACAAGCATTTTTAAGGGCCAGGCACTGTTCTAGGCACAGAGATACATGTGTTTGTCTTCTAGATGCCTTCCCACATGTATAAATAAATGGCTGTCGCAGTGTTTGAAGAAATGTTTGCAAACCTAAGGTGTCAAGGACGCTAAAGGGTGCCTATAAGTTGGTGACAGAGAGTGAGGGCTCTGCCATCAGCTAGCCCCGCCAGGGTTCAAAATCCCAGCTATCAATCAGATCACCTTGCTCAAGTCACTAAGTTCTCCGGGCTTCTGTCACCTGCGGGGTTGTTGTAAGAGACGGGGAGATCAACATTAGAAAAGTAAGAGATAGCATTCTCTTACTTTTGAGAATGACAGGATTCATCTCTGCATCCTCTCGCTCAGTTCGTCATGCATCTTTGCATGCAGTTTGGGTTGTCATGACTGGGCTTGGGGTGCAACTAGCAGTGGGTAGAGGCCAGGGATCCTACTAAACATCCTACTATATCTGCAAAGAACCATCTGGCCGGTATGTCAGTCTTGTCGAATTTTGACAAACCCCTGCTCTAGAACCCGGGCATTCATGCTTCTCTCTGTACACTCCCATTCATTTGTGCAGGCTTTAAGCAAATATTTATTGAAGCCATACTATGTGTCACACACTCTGCTAGGTATTAGAAATACAGTGGTGACCAAGAGGGCCATAATCCCCATTCGCACGGAGACTGCATTTTAGGAGACGAGAGAAGGTAATTGCACAAATAATCACTTAGCAATGACAGTGCAGGTCAGCAAAGGCTACACGGTGAGGTGAGAGCCCAGGGGCAAACTGTCCCAGTGAGGGAGCTTGGGGACACTCTCCATGAAAGTGGCATTTAGGCTGACACATGAAGCATCTGGCAGGATTTAACCCATGACCTTGGTGTTCTAATCATTGTGTTTTGGGCCACCGGACTCAGCTCTCCCCTGGCACTGCTGTTCGCGAAAGCATAGTGAGATTGGAATAACATGGCGGTGAAGAACATGGATTCTGGAGCCAAACTGCTGTGGTTTTTCACCGCCTTGGGTGACTTCTCTGCCTCAGTTTCTTCATCTATAAAATGGGAATGAAAACAGTGCCTGCCTCATTGGTTCTCAGTGAAGGTTAAATGAGTAAAATAATGTAATTAAATAACAGAGAATGTTCATACTATAGATTTACCTAAGTATTAGCAAATATTCAAGTTAATATTGCTATCTGGAATGAAGGAGCAGCAGGTCTTCTCCACTAGAATCTGCCCCACTCATCTGGGAAATAGTGAGAAAACACTTGGCAAAAAGGGCTCATCCATGTAATCCTGTCTTCTCGCATTTTCTATGCAGTCTCATCATTTTGGGACTGAATTTGGGCCATCTTTCTTTGAAAATGACAGCATTTGAGGTACACCTGTGTAGTTCAGTCAGTTAAGCGGTGACTGTTGATTTCAACTCAGGTCATGATCTCAGGGTCCTGGGATTGAGCCCTGCATCAGGCTCCCTGCTCAATGGGGAATCGGCTTGTCTCCCTCTGCACCTCCCCCTGCTCGCTCTCTCTCTCTCTCATAAATAAATAAATCTTCTAAAAAAAGAAAGAAAGAAAATGACAGCATTTGAGATTGGGAGTCAGACCTCCATTCTTCTTAGACGAGTGAACAGTCGGTGTGAGGACTGCCGTGGGCATAACGTCAAGCAGAGACAAAGATGCAAAATCCAATTGTTCTCATGTGGTGATATTTTCAGACTCACCTTCATAGTCTTGATTCTATAAATCCTTTGTAAACTCATCCAAATCCTCCCTTCTGTGGAGCTCCCACTCCGTTAAAAAAGGAGTGAAAATGTTATTTTTATAGTTGGCATGAAAATACTCCTTAGGGGATTCTGTCTTTTTTAGAAAAACATCTTGATAATAAGCTTTTAAGTATGGAAGGACAATAAAACAAAAAGATAGATGACCAGGTCTGGACCCCAGAAATTTTGGTTTTGAGAACTAAGAGAGAGGAAAAGGGAAAAGTTACAGAAAAATATTCAGCAAAAGGGTCAGGAGTGGCATTAAAAACAAAAACAAAAAACAAAAAACAAAAAACAAAAAAAACAACCCAGCAAGAGGAATAGCTAAAGGATTTTTTAGATCACATGTGCCTAAAAATCAATTTTCAAGTTACTTGCTGGGTAGAAGTCATCCATCACCTCAAACTTCCCTTTAAGACTGTTACACACCCATATAAAAGTCTTTTATGAATTTTGGGCTCAGAAAATCAAGGCAAGGTTTCTGGCATCCACATCTGTGTTGACATCCCCAGAGTGAGATTAATAGGAAATTAGAACCAGAGGTCACAATAAGACTGTAAGACCCTGGAATCCGCAGAAATCTTGGAGCAGAGATTAAATTTTCCAGCCGAGTGCAGAATGGAGGGCTTGAGTCAATTGTAAGGGAACAAGGCAGGGTATTCTCAGCTGACTTGTGAGTCATGTGACTCTCTCTAACCTTTCGTGCAGTGATGCGTGGATCACTGGAGGAAGTAGGTTTATAGACCATTCTTATGATTGTTTGGGGAAGATTAGACATAAAAGACAGTGAAAGTAGTCATTAGGCTCTCAAAACAAAACAAACAAAAACATAAAAATCTCAACCTAAAAAATTATAAAACAGCCTAGCTAAACCTTCCAAAAAAAAAGAAAAAGTTTCCTGCTGACTGAAACAAAGAAATCAATAGAAAGCCCCAAATGAAATGGTTGTAGTGATCTAAGATTCACCTTCTCTTCTAGATCAAAAAGCTGTCTTTAAACTTTGACTTGCTTTCCCCCCTAGGCTGAACTTTCGTTTTGGGTGCGCTAAAATAAGTTTTAAAGAACATTCCTTGGAGATGTCTCTTGCTTGACTGATCACTCCGTGATCAGCTATGTGCTTTTCAACATTCAACATGATTCAATTCAATCAGCAAATTCTAGAATCAGCAAAATTTTGTAGAAAGAGCACGGAAGGTTAATTCTGGCAGAACCGGCTTTGATTTCTAGTTCCGTGTGATGATGGGCAAGCCAGCTGAGCCTCTTGGAGCCTCAGTATTTTCATTGGTCAAATGGGCATAACCTTACCTTACAGGTTGAGGGGGACCATAAAATGAGACCAGAAAAGGGACGAGTTGATTCTCATCACGTGTCAGAGTTAGGTACCATAAAGTTGCAAGAATACTAATTTAGCAACTAGTGAACTGTGGCTCCTAAGGGGAAGCACAGGTTAGGTTCCTGTGAGCCTCTGGTTACAAGATTTTCATCCAACAGTCAAACCTTGTCTTATGGGTGTTTATTTAATATTATTGTCGAATTGTTAACATTGAACTCACTCAGCCAGCGGTACTATAACTCCTGCCTGATAACCAGCATATCTGACAAGCCTATGATCTCCAGGAGGCACATGGCTGCCTTCTTGCGCTTTGAAACTCTAGCCAGCACTTCAGTGCTATGCTTGGGGACCATTTTAAATGACGAAATAAGCAATAAAAAGTACAAAAATGTAAAAACCTGTAGCACTCAGCAGACTGGGAAAAGGACCCTTGTTTACAGAATGGGAACTTCAACAGGAGTCGCTAGACCCCCGCCGGGAATGCACACACTGTGAGCCTCAGATTACTTGCTCCTCTGCTCGCAGCTGTGGATGTCTGCCAGAGCACCACAGGGACTGAACTGGGGATTACAAATACATTTTAGCGAGAAGGTGGATTCACAAATACAGAATCTGCAAATCATGAGAATCGATTGAAAGTCTGTGAATATATCTCCCATGCCCCGGTCCTTGGAGCCCATAAACAGATCCCAAAGCCCCACACACTCAGCCCTAACAGCCCTGGCTTTCATCTCTATCTTCATTTCCCACCCCTGGTGAATTTCCTCTCTGACTTTTAAGTTTGGGTGGGTATTTTTAGGTATTTACTGTGTGTTACCTAGCCTGACTATATGTTTGTAGCAAGAGAGGATGCCGTCTGCTTCAGCTTAACTTGCTGGAAATCATGTGTGGTTCATTTTCTCTCTCTCTTACTGTAACTTTTGCCCCCATGGCGATGCCGTTCAAACCCCACTGCACCCCACCCTGCGTTTCCACCACACATTGACCTCAAGCATCTTGGGTCTGCCATTTATGGTCATTGTACCCCATGTTAGGACAACACTTGTTCCAGGTTTTTCATGACAGAGGCCATGGCTCCTAACTCAGATCTTCAGTGTCAGGGCATCAGGTTCTAGAAATATCTCAGCTATGGCCTCATATACTCTCCCAGAACCAACCTTCCCCCCATGACAACCTCAGCCTGGTCTCAGCCCCCATCTCCAGTCCTGCTTCTCCCTCCCACTGGGGTGAGTCCTCTGCTGGTGTCCCCCATGGTTTGTGCTGCTGGCTGACCACAGTCAGAGCCACATGGGTCAGCAGAGACATAACCTTGAACCTTAAAGATGAAGGGATCAGCACCTCAATCCCTTTCTCCCCTCAAGGGGTCTCAGCACCCTGTGCAACTGTGCCTTCCCCTCCAACCATCAATAACCCTCCAAACTCGTTTCCCAGCAGTGCTATAACAAGTGACCTCACACTTGGTGGCTTCAAACATATTTATTCTCTTACCATTCTGGAGGTCAGAAGTCCAAAATGAGTCTTCCACAGTTAAAGTTCAGGTGTCGGCAGAGTTCATTCCTTTTGGAGCCTTGAAGAGAGAATTGTTTCCTTGCCTTCTTCACCTCCTAGAGGCTGTCCTTATCCCTTGGCTCATAGCCCTGCATCACATGGTCTCTTCCTTTCTCTCTGCTTCCATCATCAGCTTGCCTTGTTCCTCCTTTGACCTCCTCGCCTTCCTTTTGTAAGTACCCTTGTGATGACGTTTAGGGGCCACCCAGATAATCCAGGATAATCTCCCCATCTCAAAACCCTCAACTTATTCACAGCCGCAAAGACCCTTCTGCCATATGTGGGAGCCTCCTGGATCCGGGGATTAGGACTTGGATATCTCGCAGGGGGTGTGGAGCAGCATTAATCGGCCCACTGCACCCTCTATCTCTTTCTAAAGGAGAATGGGAGTGTGGAGGCCATCAAACTAAGGAAGAAACATGTTTACATGCTGTTGCATACACCCTGCCTTCGGAGCCCATGCTGCATCCTTGGATCAGACCAAAGGCACCATGGAAGTGGACATAGAAGGGGCTAACAGTGTTTAAATGGAAATCTCCCACCCTGTATTAGTAATCATTCTAATAACGTGTCTTACCTTACCCTGCGTCCTGCTGATAAGAAGGTACCGAATTCTAACAATGAGTGGAACATAACAGTAAATGCAGCATACACGTGCCAAGTCTATACAAGCTTTCTGTCATTGGATTATTCTCAGAGGTCTGTTAGCAGACACCATTATTACTCCTGTTTTCTGGATGAGGTGTGGCTAAGGAACTTGCTCCAGTTTCCCCAGGTAGTAAGAGGCAAATCCAAGATGGGGAGCCACACGTTCGGACTCCAGAGCCTGTGCTTCTAACGACTACAGATCATTCTCCTGGCAGGTTATGCCTCTAACTTGCTGTGTGGCCCTGAGGAAGCCACTTTCCCACTCTGGACATGGGTTATTAGAGTGGGAGCAGAGAGCCGGGTCAGAATGTCTCAACCCTAACGCCTCTGACTTGGGGACTAGATCATTCTTTGTGGTGGAGGGCAGTGTAGGATGTTCAGCAGCTTCCCTGACCTCTGCCCCCTAGATGCTTCCCCAACCCACACCTGGATGGGGATAAAGACAGATGTCTCCAGCCATTGCCAAACGTCCCTTGTTGGGGGCAAAATCTCCCCTGGTTGAGAACCACTGGGAAGTAACCCGTCGGGACTTGCCAAACTGAGAATATTCCAGTATTCCTTTCACTAGCTTCAAGTTAGAAAATTGCTTTACATTCAGGAAGCTCTCTAGGCAGGCAAGAGTTCAGATGCAATGTGCAAGCTAACCAGTCTTATAAATTAGCACAAACATATGTCAGTGGTAATTAATTAAGTATCTCTGTAGCATCACTAATAACACTGGCAGAGGACAATATTACCATTCAAAGAGCACTGCCATACATTTCTCAGTTTCACATCGCGTGAGGTAGAAGAGTAAACAGTTTGTTTAGGGGTTTAAACAAAAGCTGTTGCTTTTGTCACTTTGAAGGAAAGGAAGAAGCTCCCCCAAAATAGCCACAGAGTCTTCTCACCCTCTCTTGCGCAGGATCTTCCCAGGGAGCCAGTTAACAGGCAGTGGACAAAGGGGCCTCTCATTCTCTCTCCGTGGGAGAGTTTGTTTGCCCCTCAGTTCAGGTTTTCCCATCACATTACACCATCAGAGCTCTCCAGTCCTGCTGTTTTCATACTATTTGACATTATCCTCCACTTAAATCAGTGTTGGTTTTTGTTTGTTCATTTCTTTATTTTGGGGAGGGTGTTTTTGGTTTTGGTTTGGTTTGGTTGGTGCTGACAGAAGTCACGAAAAACAGAGACAAATATCTGATTCTGTATTCCAACTCTTCCTACCACTTGTGCGATTCTGGGCAAGTGGCTTAAATGTCTCAGCCTCAGTTTCGTCATCTATGAAATGAGGACAGGAACACTTATCTCATGGATGGCCATGAAGATTAAATTAGACTGTATCTATTCAGCACCTAGACTGTGCCAGGCAGGTATGAGTGGCTCTCTTCTGCCCAAGTGGTTAGCCCCCAAGCAAATAAGTGGCTCTGGACTTTTCCTTTAGCCTTGCTGTCACTATTGAAGAGCAGTGCTAATGTACACAAGATGGTCTAAATCCACACCAACAATGAGCACCTGACTACATACAATTGCTTTGGGAAGGAAACACAGCTCCAAAAGGCTGAGTCCATGCTGGCTTTAAGTAGGAAGGTATGTCCTTCTGACCTGAGCAAAGAGTGGGAAGCTTTATCACACATACACTTCACATGCATGCATAGTCAGACTGAAAAATCAGATCCACTGGGCCACCACACTCCTGAATCGGTGGAAAGAACAGAAGCAGTATTCCACAGGATTAAATTTGAGGAATGTAGCTAAAGGAACAAATCTCTGGCCTCTGTTGCAATGCTTAACAATCAGCTCTTTGACTAATGACGCCCGCCCTCCCCCGCATTCTCAACTCCTGTGTCAGTTAGCTTTCACTGTGTTCTGCTGTATAACAAGAAACCCCCCAAATCTCAGTGGCTTATGACAAATAGGTTTGTTTCACCATCTCCTTATATGCTGGTAAGCATAGGTCAGCTGCAGCTCATGTTCCACATGTCTTCTCATTCCACGATCCAGGTTGAAGGAACAGCCCCATCAAAGCTCAATGACAGTCATGGGTCAAAGGGAAAGAGAAAGAGAGCTAGCTGATCGAAACACATCATCTTAAACATCTGCTTGAACGTGGTTCCCATTACATCTACGTGTGTGCCACTAGCCAAAGCAAGTCATGTGACTTGACCTAATATCAGTGGGTAAGAAAAGTACAACCCTCTTATAGGAAGAACTGCTGAATATTTGGAAATATGCCTCCAAATTGGAGGGAGTGGTAAATTATGCTCTAAGCATTCCCAGGCCTTCTCTGATTTTAAACTAATTTTCAATTGTGAGAAGACAGCAAAGGCTTTTTAAAAAAATTTTTTCAATGTATTTTATAAATTCCAGTATAATTAACATACTGTGTTATGTTAGTTTCACATGTACTACCTATGTGATTCAACAACTCCATACATTACTCAGTGCTTTTCATGATACTTGCACTATTAATCCCCTTCACCTGTTTCATCCATCCCCTCCATCCCCTCCCCTCTGGTAACCAGCAGTGTGTTCTCTATAGTTAAGAGTCTGTTTCTTGGTTTGTCTCTTTTTTTCTTTGTTTGTTTCTTTTTTCTTAAATTCCACGTATGAGTGAAATCATATGGTATTTGTTTTTTTGTGACTGACTTATTTCACTTAGCGTTGTGCCTTCTAGATCCATCCATGTTGTTGCAAATGGAAAGATCTCATTCTTTTTTATGGCTGAGTAGTGATCCATTGTGTGTATATATATATATATATATATATATACCACCTCTTTGTCCATTCATCTGTGGATGGACATGGGCTGATTCCATAACTTGGCTATTGTAAATCATGCTGCAATAAACATAGGGGTGCATATATCTTTTCGAATTAGTGTTTTCATATTCTTTGGGTAAATATCCAATAGTGGAAATACTGGGTCATATAGTAATTCTACTTTTTATTTTTTGAGGAACCTCCATACTGTTTTCCACAGCGGCTGCACCAGTTTGCATTCCCACCAACAGTGCATGAGGGTTCCTTTTTCTCCACATCCTTGCTAATGCTTGTTGTTTCTTGCATTTTTTATTTTAGTCATTTTGACAGGTGTGAGGTGATATCTCATTGTGCTTTTGATTTGCATTTCCCTGACGATGAGTGATATTGAGCATCTTTCCATGTGTCTGTTGGCCATCTGCATATCTTCTTTGGAGAAATGACTATTCATGTCTTCTGCCCGTTTCTTAATTGCATTATTTTTTTGGTATCGAGTTGCATAAATTCCTTATATATTTTGGATATTAACCCTTTATCAGATATATCATTTGCAAATAAATTTTCCTATTCAGTTTGTCTTTTAGTTGTGTTGATTGTTTCCTTTGCTGTACAGAAGCTTTTTATTTTGATGTGGTCCCAGTAGTTTAATTTTGCTTTTGTTTCCCTTGCCAAAGGAGACATATTTTTTTTTTAAGATTTTATTTAATTGACAGAGAGAGAGAGAGAGAGAGACAGCGAGAGAGGGAACACAAGCAGGGGGAGTGGGAGAGGGAGAAGCAGGCTTCCCGCCGAGCAGGGAATCTGATGCGGGGCTCAATCCTGTGACCCTGGGATCATGACCTGAGCCGAAGGCAGTCGCTTAACGACTGAGCCACCCAGGCGCCCCCAAAGGAGACATATCTTAAAAAATGTTTTTACCTACACTTAATGTCAGAGAGATTACTGCCTATGTTTTCTTCTAAGATTTTTTGGTTTCAGGTCTCACATTTAGGTCTTTAATCAATTTTGAGCTTATTTTGGGGTATAGTATAAGAAAGTGGTCCAGTTTCATTCCTTTACATATAGCTGTCCAGTTTTCCCAAACCATTTGTTGAAGAGACTTTCCCATTGCATATTCTTGCCTCCTTTGTCATAGATTAATTGATCATATAATTGTGGGTTCATTTCTGGGTTTTCTATTCTGTTCCAAAAGATACTCGTAAATCCCTGAATACATTTCTTTAGAGCAGGAATCTATTTATAAGAACAGTGATCCATGGTAAAACATCCCCTTTAGGCATCTTTGTGGCTTTTAGGTACTTTCAGCTGAGGAATGTCATGATTCCTTTCTAAAACTGCTATGGCTATGCTAGATCTCCCATTGACAAAAGATGAAAGGACATATACAGAATATAGGATATGCATGCACATTGGGAGGAACGGACCACTAGGGAATACAGAAATGCTGTCACCAGATGAGAAGTGTGATGGACAGCAAGAACTACAGGTGTGTAAGGATCATCATTCCTTCCAGTGATTTCTGAGGTTTCTTCCACATTTAAGATGTTATAGGCCTACCTTCAGAAACCACTCCTCCATCCAGACTTCAAACCAATCACAACATCATGTTCTAAGTACAATCCTTCCCTTCACACCATTTACCCTATCCACCACCTCTTGGAAGGAAGCTCCCAAATTGTCCTTCATTAACGCTTCTATGTAAACTTAGGACCCTTTTTTAAAAAAGATTTATTTATTCATTTATTTTTAGAGAGAGAGTGAGTGTGGGCTCAGGTGAGCAGGGGTGGGGGGCGGTGGTCAGAGGGAGAGGGAGAAGGAGAGAAGCAGATTCTCCACTGAGCAGGGGGCCCAACTCGGTGCTCGATCTCATGACCCCCAGATCATGACCCTGAGATCATGACCTGAGCTGAAACCAAGGGTTGGACGCTTAACCGACTGAGCCACCCGGGCACCCCAGGATCCTTTTCTTTGTGTCACCAGCACCCACTCCAACTGCCATCACCCATCTTCCTTGTCTTCTGATTTCCCACTTTTCCCCAATGAGTGTACCTTGGAAAATTCTACTATCCTTGGCTGTCTATGGAAGGATTTCATAATATTCTTGAAGCAGCAGTATGAATGCTCACACTGAGCATGCGTGTCCATTAAAGGAAAAAAGCTCACCCGTCTTCTTTGTTCTCACCAGTCACTATCATGTTGGCTATTTATTGAGTCCCCTATGATGTTCTAGGCTCTGTGCATAATTTGCACGTAATATATCTACTCCTGAGTACAGGGGGGACCTATGTTATTACCCCAGTTGAAAAGATGAACCAGTGGAGGCTCATCTGTGATGAGCGACTTGCCCAAGTTCACAGACACGAATAACCGACTGAGCAGGAACCCAAACTCAGTTTTGCCTAACCTCACGATCCATGTCCTCCTGCCACATCGTGCTTCCTTCCACCTTAATACTTTATGGAATAAGCATTATGAAGGGCATGCCACACGGGGCCTGAGCACTGCCCATTAAGTGGAACTCACACCTACCTTGTTCTTCCTGCACACTTCGATTCACTCAACACACTGAAGCATGGAACAGGAGACAGTCCTCTCCAAACAATAAATCATTGGCTTTTTATCTGTCACGGGCTCGATTTTCCAAAGATTTGTTTTCGTCAGTTTAATGAATTATTGGATCACCTGGAAATTGCTCAGAATTAACCTGTGGCTGACATTAATGGATCTACGACACAAGCGTCGAGCTCTTTCTAACCAATCCAATCCATCCTCTCGCGAGACGGGGCTGGCTGCCCGGCCGAGGCGATCCATTTATTCTGAGGCTGCGTCTGCCTGTTTCCGGGGGGGTGGCTTCTGAGGAGGTGGCCAGCAGGTAGCCTGGGCAGGTACTCAGAGGCTTCCCACTGTGTTTGGAGTAAGACCCCACAAGAGCCTCCATGATCTGGCTCTGCCTCTCTCCCAGCAGCCCGAGTACCTCGCTCTGAGCTCTCCCTTGGCCCCAGTCACTTTGGCCTTTGTCCCTCCCACATTCCACACTCATATTTTGGTCTGTTCTGTTCACAGCTGTGTTCACAGCACCTGTGACAGAGCTCAACACACAGCAAGCACCGACTCTGTTGACTCCATTCACGAATCGGTTATTTTCAAGGTCCTAAGATCGTGATAGAGAGTGGGGAGACGGAGGGCTGCTGATGACCCACAAGTGGCTTAACAACCGAGTTCCACCCACAGGAGGTCACAGCTCCCTGTGCTCCCCTAACACCTCCCTTCACGCTCTGGTCTTCGATTTCCACTTGGTATGTCAGTTGACTCTCTGGACCAGAAATCGGCACACTTTTTTTCTGCGGAGGGTCAGGGAGTGAATATTTGCAGACCATTCCATCTGTGTCCCAGTGACTCAGTTCTGCTGTTGTAGTGCAGAAATGGTCACAGACAATATGTAGATGAATGGCCTGCTGGGTGCCAGTAAAGCTTTACCTTCCTGCAACAGGCTGGATCTGGCCCAATGGCATAGTTTTGTGCAGCCTGCTTAGACTGTCGGTTCCTGGGGGTACCTAACACATGGCTGGCCACACCACTCACTAAGAGTCCGTTGGAGAAGGTCCAGTGATGAAGGCAAAAATTCACCCATGGATGTGGAAATCCAAAAGCACTTTTCATAGCCTTCCATTGCTGGGACCAGCCTTTCACATCATGAATATTGGAATCAGGCCTGTCTTCCCAAGTGGCTCCTCCCACTGACAAGTTGTGCAGCTTTGGACAAGTTACCAAATTGTTTGCAGTCTTTCTCCTATAAAATGGGACAAACTAATCTTTTAAGATTCTTTCAAAGAGCAAAAGAGATAATAAGTGATTTCAGATGAATCGAGAATCACCCAAGACACACACACACACACACACACACACGGAAGCATGCAAGCACATGCCTTGCAAAAATAGTTTTGATTGTCACTGTTCAGTTAACAACCTGGCTTTTGTCCTCTGGAATGATGTTTACAATCTAGAGATGCAGCTGAATTGCTCAGGACAATGGAAGACATTTCTTTTGTGATGCTTTAGGGGAAATGGAGAGCGAAAGATGAGGTAACTGGCAAGGAGAGATTTGGGTGGGAAAAAAATAGGTGTTTGAAGGAGATTTTCATCCTGTATGTGGTGGCTGATTATTAAAATCACTTTCCCTTCACCACCCATGGGACTCTGGTTAAATATCCTTTTCTTATTGCTGCACTGGGGGGTTGGATCAGTTTATTTTCAGGAGGGGCTAATATGCAGAAAAGCCAAACCCTACTTCTTTTAGGTGTGAGCTGAGAACAATGATTCCCTTGCCTGGCACATGCTAGATTCAGTAAATGGTTAGTTAGTTCCATTCTCATTCTACCTTAATCATTTCATCTTTACAAAAAAATCTTGCAATTCAGACTCGGTGCATATAATCAGTAAGTCTCAAGTACTGGTTGTTTGTCGAAGGAAAAGAGTAAATTCAAATGAGGCTTGCCCGGTAGAGATCCCTCAAGGATACCTAAGAATGGCTTGCAATTAGCATACTCATTCTTAATATATAAATGGATGCTTCTAAAGTGCTGAAGTGTGCTCAAAAGCAATTTGATTATGAGAAGTTGAAGTATATTTTTTGCGACCTCTCCCCCCACACCATTCACACTGCCTATGGGGAAACTTTCCCAAGAGCAAGAGCGAATAGAGAACAGCCCTTGCCTGAATTATCACAAATTACAAATGAATAATAGTCCTAGCACTCTCTGGAAGAGAGAGCTCAGCTTTGAGTCCTGGGAGAGAGAACTTAACTGGTTTCCAACTGTCATTTTTCCATATGTGAGTTATTTGATCTTGAATAAGTTACTTATTCTCTCTGTTTCAGGATCCTAATAAATTGGAAAAGATCTGTGCCATGGATTGGAAGATTTAATATTGTTAGCTTGTCAATATACTTAAAGTGATCTATAGATTTTCCTGGCATTTTCTCACATCTGAGCTGTGATTCCATTCCTGGGTGAAGGTGCTCTAAAAAGTTACTAGTCCTATTTTTTGCCCTCCCCTAATTCTGGAGATCTGCTAACACACATGCGTGTGCACGCATGCACACACACACACACAACCTACTTCTTTTTTTGCTAGTGCTTTGGTATCATATGTAAGTCCAAGATCATGAAAATGTACCTCTGTGATTTCTTCCAAGAGTTTTACGGTTTTAGCTCTTATATGTAAGTCACTGATCTATTTGAGTTAATTTTTTGTCTAAGGTGTGAGGTTAGGGCATCCATCTTCAGCCTTTTGCATGTGGAAATCCACTTGTCCCAACCCCAACTGTCAAAGGCACTATCCTTTCCCCACTAAATGGACATGGCACCCTTGTCAGAAATCAATTGGCCAGAGATGTATAGGTTTATTTCTGGACTCTCAATTCTATTCCATTGGTATATACATCCCACACTGTGGTAATGACTATAGCATTTCAGTAAGTTTTGAAATGGGGAAATATGAGTACTCCAACAGTATTCTTTTTCAAGATTGTTTTGGCTACTCAGGGCCCCCTTGCAATTCCAAATGAGTCTGAATAATAGCTTTTTCATTTCTGCAAAAAAAAGGCCATTAAGATTTCGATAGGCCACTGAATGTACAGATCACCTTCTGTATACTGACATCTTACCAATATTAAGTCTTCTAATCCATGAACACAGGATGTTTTGCCACTTGTTTGGTCTTCTTTAATTTCTTTCAGCAATATTTTTTAGTTTTCAGTGTACAATCCTTTTTACATCCATTGTTAAATTTCTTTCCAGGTTAGATGCTATTTATAAATGGGATCACTTTCTTAATTTTCCTTTGGGATTGTTCATTGCAGGGGTATGGATATAACTTGTGTTCATCTTGTCCCCTGCAATTTTGCTGAGTTCATTTATTAGCACTAGTAGCTTTCTTGTAGATTCTTTGGGATTTTCTATATATAAGATCATGTCATCTGTGAACAGAGATAATCTTCTTTCTTTTCCAATTGGGATGCCCTTCAATTCTTTTTCTTGTCCAATTGCTTTGGCTAGAACTTCCAGTACAATGTCAAATGCCAGTGGATAAAGCAAGCATGCTTGTTTTGTTCCTAGTCTTAGGGGGAAAGGTTCTAGTCTTTCACCATTGAGTATGATGTTAGCTGTGAATTTTTCATAAATGTCCTTTTATTGTGTTGAGGAAGTTCCCTTCTGTTCCTTGTTCTCTGAGATTTTTTATCATTAAATGGTGTTGGATTTTTTTTTTAAAGATTTTATTTATTTATTTGAGAGAGAGAATGAGATAGAGACAGAGAGCAGGAGAGGGAGGAGGGTCAGAGGGAGAAGCAGACTCCCCGCCGAGCAGGGAGCCCGATGCAGGACTCGATCCCGGGACTCCAGGATCATGATCTGAGCCAAAGGCAGTCGCTTAACCAACTGAGCCACCCAGGCGCCCAAATGGTGTTGGATTTTTGTCAAATGCCTTTACTTTATCATTTGAGATGATTATATATTTTTCTTCATTTTATTAATCTGATATATTACAATGATTGATTCTCTTATGTTGAATCACCCTTACATTACTGGGATAAATCCCACTTGGCCATGGCATAAAATCCTTGTCAATATGCAGGTGGGTTCTATTTGCTAGCATTTGTTGATATAAAACAATATTTTTAAAAAGATTTTATTTATTTAACAGAGAGAGAGAGAGCACAAGCAGGGGGGAGCGGCAGGCAGAGGGAAAGGGAGAAGCAGGCTCCCCGCTGAGCAGAGAGCCCAATGTGCAGCTCGATCCCAGGACCCTGGGATCATGACCTAAGACAAACCGACTGAGCCACCCAGGCACCCCTAAAACAATATTCTTAATAAAAGGCAAATCCTTGAAAATTCCATTCCATATTGTAATGAACAATATTGCGCTCTCTCCTGCCTGTAACTAACTAGTCTTTCTAGTAATGGCACTAGATTTGTACTTTGATGATATGTTTGCTGTATACAGGGTAGCTTAGTAAAAGAGCTGATCTTTTACATCCTTAAATGTATGTGTGCATGTGTGTGTGCATATGCATGTATATGTGTGTCATGCATGTGTGCATGTGTGTCATGAATGCATGTGCACATGCATGTGTGTATGTGCATGCGTGTGCGCATGCATGTGTGTGCATGTGTGTGCATGCATACGTGTGTGTGCGTGCATGTGTATGTGAGTGTGTGCATATGTGTGTGCATGCGTGTGTGTGCATGCGTGTGTGCATGCATATGTGAGTGTGTGTGCATGCGTGTGTGCATGCATATGTGAGTGTGTGTGCATGCGTGTGTGTGTGTGTGCATACTCGAGGCAGCAGAGCACAGCAGTCGGCTCTGGGCCTTTGTGTCAGAAAGATCTGCACTGAACTGCCAGTTCTATCACATACCATCCTTGGGAACCTGGACCGTGTTTTAGCTTCACGGAGCTTTGGCTTCATCACAGGAATATTTCATCTCTAGCTCTCAGAGCTGTTAAAAAAGAAAAAGAAGCAGATGAGACACTGAATGCAAAGCATAAAACAGAAAGTCTCAATAAAAAGAGCAACTCACTTATCAGGATTATTTAGATTTAACAGATTGTAAGTATGGTTTGTTTGTGTATTTTTTCCCCAGGAAGTTAGTTTTGTTCAGAAAAACTGTTCAGTTAACATGACCCTCTGGTGGCGGCTGTGATCACATCTCCCCAGCCCGATGTACTGTGGAAAGAGTTCCATAAGGCACCCAGATGTGTCCACAGTGAAGACTGAGGGCACTGACATCTCACCCAGGTGCTGGGTGCAGAGCCTCGGCCTCAGTGATTTTCCTTGTTCAGCCTCACCCAGCCCGGCCCTTCCAGGGTGATCTCCCTCCTGGGCCAAGGGAAGGGTGCAATTCCCCATTTGGCCACCAGGTGGCGGGCGACCATTCCCAGGAAGGAAGCTTAGCTGAGTGGATACCCTGAACCTGAGGCTACTGGAATTAAAAAAAAAAAAAAAAAAAAGAGGTGGGGAGTGGAGAGGGGGGTCAGGTATTTGAGCCACAGCCTAAAGTCGCGGCCTAATTACAACTCAGTAGAAGAGGAATTGCTAATCCTGGGGCTTCCTTCGTTTCCCTGCTTTTTCTCAAAAAACGGTGCTCTAGGTTGACAGCAGACTCACCTTCGCTCTCCCGTCTGTTTTGATGGAAGTTACATCCAGTTCCAGGAATGATGCAGCGACCATAAAACTGAAGTATGCTCCGAGAGTCGCTGTGACAGTGGCGACACTGAGGAGAATCCGTGACAGTACCTCCCCAAAATGTGATTGTGAGAAATAAATAGGAGAACACAGGTCAAGTGTTTGGAGCAGAGTATGCACTCAGATGAAGGCTTACTATCAGAAAACAAAAAACAAAAAACCACGGCCTAACAATAGTTCTGAAAAATAAAGTTTATTAAAAATACTTTTTAAAAAAGTTTTTACTCTCAGCATCTTAAGGGGGAAATGTTTACAAAATATTGGTGTAGAAGAGGATACCATTTTTTTTAAAGTAGGGTCCATGCCCAACTTGGGGCTTGAACTCACAACCCTGAGATCAAGAGTCGGATGCTCTACCTACTGAGCCACCCAGGTACCCAAGGATACCATTTTTTAAATATGCAGAGGGATGGGGGAGATTTTTTTATCCTTCCTCTTCACCTCTGGTGCTGCTCCAAACAACCTTAAATAAGAATTTCATCCCCAGGCATTGCTGGGTAGTGGAGAAGCCTTCAACGGGCTTCAATTTCCTAATGGGATTTCAAGGACCACCACCAGCTATGCCAGATTCTGATGCTTACTCATGACCCAGGGCTCCTGGAACAGGGGTCTGAGCCTTAATGTGCCATGGACCCCCTTCTGCTATTTGAGGCCACCTATGGACTCCTTCTTACAATGATGTTTTTAAATGCATAAAATACATGACAGTACATTACAAAAGAAGCCTGTAATTTGATATAAGCTATGATTTCTGTAAGTGAAAAGTCACAGATAATACTAATACTATAGTCATTTTTGTTTCTAGTCATAATTGACTGAAATGCTCAATTTTAAGTGGAAATTTGTGAAAACTGATAAGCAGACTTTTCCCACCCAATTCACAGACTCCTGAACTCTAGCCACAGATATTTTGGGTCAATGGGCCTCAGGCGAAGAATCTTGCTGGGACAAATACACATTATTCCTACCACCTTAGGCGTGCTGAGTAGAGGAGATTTTGTTGTTTATTTCAGGAACAACAGACGTTCCATTGTGCCCCTTGAAATCTAAGTGAATTGATTCAGAACACATAGCTTATCACCTTTTTTTAATTATGAGACTGAGAAAAACTACAAGTGCACCTTATGTTGAGGGAAAAATCCATGTAATTGGTATTGAATGGTATCAACAGTTAATTTTTTTTAACACAGCAATTCTACATAGAGCAAATTGGTTTGGATGATCAATGGAAAAGAATAGTTTTAGGGCTTAATGAGAACAATTCTTCCCTTCCTTAAAAAGTTCTCACTTCATGGCTAGATTGATGTGCCTCTTGTCGATTGCTTTTCATTAAAAAAAAAAAAGAAACGTTCCTGAAAACGTTTAGTTCTGTGGGTGTTTGTGTGTACACGTGTGTGTCCACGTGTGCATATGTGTGCCTTACTTCCCAGAGTTGTGAAACTGAGATATATAGTTCTGTACCTAATAGAGAAAGCCTTTTGAGATTGTTTCCAGCAAGAAACAGCTAAAAGAGGTGGGGGATACAAGAAACGAGGGCAAGAGGGCAAAGGGATTCCTCACTCCAGCCTTGCTCCCCCAAAACAAGTGTTTCCTTGTTTATCTCCCTTTGTCGGATCAGTTAAGGTGACCTTGAACTATCAGGGACACCACCCTTAGAACACCTATCGCTGTTTCAAGGATCTGAAAAAAAATTAAAAGAGTTGTACTATGTTCCTATTTTGCTTTTCCCTGCCTATGATTACCTATTGCTTCTCAAAGCAGAGCCCTGAATATAGTTACTTCCTATTGTATCTGTAGCACATCCCCAGTGCAAGTGACTTGATGGTTTAGCTAAGTCAGGGCATATCAGAACCGCCTGGTATAAGGTTGGGCTATGGTTGTTTCAGCATAAAATCAAGCCAAAAATTTGAGTTGGTCAAGACAGTCAATTCTAGGGAGAGAAAAGGCAAATGAACTATGCCTTAGGGTAAAGAATCCATCCCTCTTCTCATAAAATATCACGCTGTTGGTGTCTTTCAATGTTATCTGCCAGAACAGTCTAAACAGAGCATTGAGACCTTAGTTGAACTTAGACCAAGAAATTCAGCATGTTTATGGATGCTTGCCTCATATGTGTCTACACTTGTGTGTCTACATGTTTGTCTCTTGTATGTGGTTGATTCAGCGTGTCTGTGTGTTTATGTTTGTGTGTGTGTCAGTGTATTTATATGCCAGAGTGCATTGTGGGTTGAATGACATGGTAGATGTTGCATTTGTGGGGGCTCCGGGATTATGCTCTGTGTGTTGTTTAACAAATGCCACCAGAGCAAAGCCAGTCATTCTTAGTATATTCAAGGGCCCCAGATACTGAGAAACTCCCTGAGAAGGAAGGCACAATTCCTGAATCTGTGGAATGTCCTGACACTCCATTTAGATGAGCAAAGGTGGGAAAGTTGAGCTAAAATTAAGAGTCTGTCAACAAAAATGTTCTTTTAATATTCTACCAAGCAAAACTATATAATGGAGTTGAATGCAAACTTGGGATGGATTTTTAAGATAAACTTGAGGTATTTTGTTGAGTGAATGAATATAGTATGGAAAAGTATTGAGGACATAGATGTTAAGGCTGATTGGTGCCAGGCTGGGGAGGGCATTGAATGCCAGGTCAAGGCGAGTGGCCTTGCGGGAGCCATCAGTGGCTCTGGCCAAGGTGTGGCACAATGAGGGGCAGGTAATGCCATCCCCAGGGTGGTCCTAGTATTGGCCATAGTCCCTGGGTCTTCCTCGTGGACCAATGTCGGCATATTCTAACAGGTATATAGTTGGGTTCCTTGTGGAAATGAAACAAAGGCAATCTGAGTCCAGCTCTCCACTAACTGCTTAACTCCTGGTGCTGCTATGCTTTCATCTCTTTGAATTGCCTAAATGCCCATTCTTATTTATTCACTTTATTAGTTCATTTAACAAATCTATATTAAGGGCCTACCATGTTGCAGGCTTTGTCCTTGGTACTGGGGATTGAGCAGTGAACAGAAGCAACCAACAGCCTGTCCTCATGGAGCATTCAATCTAGTTGGGGGGAGACAGACAAAGCACACATTAAGCTGGTGAATTATGTACTGTATTAGATAGGAGTAAGTGCTTAGGAGAAAAACCATGGTGAAGTAGAGGAGTTAGGAAGCAACGGGCCATTTAGAACTTTAAGTAAAGCTGTCAGGGAAGGTGGGATTTAAGGTGAGACTTGAGGACATGAGGAGCAAGCATATGTCTTGAGAAGGAGAGAAAACAGCATGTTCAAAGGCCCTGAGGTAGTAGCTTATCTGCCGCAGTCGAGGGATTCTGAAGAGGCCAGTGCGGCTGGAATGGAGTGAATGTAGGGGAGTAGAGGTCAGAAAGCAGATGGAGCTCATACTCAAGACATTGATTCAATCTGAATTCTGGAAAGAGTGAGCTGTGGGAGGTCAGGAACAAAGCCAGCATTCTTCCAAACAGCATCTGGACCTGCATCAACAAAATGAAGCCACAGTGTTTTAGGAAGATACCCAGAGCCAACCGTGGGTTGTAATGACACTGGCAAGCTGTGGCAGTAAGCTGGGATCCCTTTTAATTTCCAGATGCCCTGGTTGCAATCTCTGTTCACACTGGAGGCTCTAAGGTCCGTGTTCCAGTATCTGAAACCCTTTCTCTCCAGAGAATGGACTTGTCATCCACCGTCTATTAAATCCACCAGGCACTGAGAACTGAAAGGGGGTGACCAAAAATATCCAAATCTCTGTTTTGAGGGAAACTATGAGATCCAGGCTGTCTTTTATCCTACCCTTGTTCTGTCTTCTTTTCAAACACATCTGGATTTCAAAGGAAATTGAAGCCACGTGTAACCGATGAATCACAGACACTGAAACCATCGGGTGGATTTTGCACAATCCATCTACTATTTCAACCCTTTAGATTCCAATCTCTCTTCCCCCTTCCCTTCCTTTCCTTTTGTTTTTCCTTCTTCTTCCCCCTCTGCGAAATATCCCCCTTCTCTGCAGAGACAGAAAGTGGTTTGGGTTGTTTTGTTGTGTTTTTTTGGCTAACTGGGTGCTTTGTCTGCAAAGACTGGGGCCCTGCCTCTCTCTTCTCGTTGACACCCGTTGGTGGGTCCTGCAGCCTCGGCCCCCTGTGTGGCTTCTTGTCCCATCGGTCCCCTCCGTAGCCAGGAGGCTGACATTTCCCTTCGTCTCTCACCCCTCCAGGCTTGCCTCTGGAGGCGTGCCCGACAGCGAAGAGTCTAAGTGGAGTCATTGCATATCCCTCAAGAAGGAGTTGTAATTTGGCAGAGGGTCTTTTTATCACTGCTCTGCAAATTGCCTCCAAAGGAATGCCACTTAAAAAGAGGTAGTCTGTTAATAAGGCAGCATGGAACAGGCTAATTCCAGTCACGACTTGCCTGCCATGCTCAACTGCTATTTGAAGAGAAATGCTCCTTGCCTTGGAAGCGTATTTGGCATGGTGTATAACAAACATCAAGAAACCCTGATTCGATCCAGTTTGGCATTACTTGAGAGGATTCCGGCTTGAAAAGATCCCAGAGTAGCTCTGGGTTTGGCCTACCCCAACAGGAGGGGTGAGATTGGACGGGCAACAAAAAGTTGTCCTCACCGAAAATATCGCCCTTAACCACCCTACCGCCCTTAACCACCCCAATACCACAGTGGTTCTCTCTACTCCTCAGTCTCACGGTGCAAATGTTCACGTCACGTTTGTGTGTCCAGTGGAACTACAGTGGCACATCTTTGCCATCTTTACCAGTGAGACGGTAAGTACTCCGTTTACAACCTTCCGCCGTTGTTCAGCCCATCGCTGTTGTTGATTCTCGCAGCCACATGATGTCGCTGTTGAGGACTGGTCCTGCACAGTTCCGAGACGCTCCACTTGGTAGCCTAAATCCCAACAGCAGCCAGCAGCAGTGGTTCCTCGAGGGTCCACCATCCACTTCTTTGGGGTTCAGCACAGCCAAGAGCGTTTCATGCTCAGTTTTGTAACTTTACAACTCTAACACTCTTGCACTATCAGCCACGGCTCTGAGCATGGTGTTAAGGTGTCTGGGTCTGTGGGAGCTTCCTGCATCAGCTAAGACTATGCCCAACACGGACCCTACTGTTGAACTGAGCACTGTAATTAGCCCAGGTCTAGAACACAGCTAGGACATCCCCCTTTCTTTTTTATTTTTAATTTTATTTGTTTATTTGAGTGAGAGAGAGCATGAGAGGGGAGAGGGTCAGAGGGAGAAGCAGACTCCCCGCTGAGCAGGGAGCCCAATGCGGGGCTCGATCCCAGGACTGTGGGATCATGACCTGAGCCGAAGGCAGTCGCCCAACCGACTGAGCCACCCAGGCACCCCTCCCCTTTTCTTTTAAGTAATCTTATGTCAGGGGTCTTGTTGCCCTTCCCTGCTCCTTTGCCGTGGTCAGGCCTCCTGGTCAACCTCCACTACTTGGTGAATAACAAGCCCTGCTATGCACACATGCCCACCTAAGTCACAGAAGTACCCCAGGCCCAACTGAAAAACTCCACGTCCCAGCTTCCCTCGCAGGTAGGAGCAGTCAGTGGGGAGGCCATTGGGTGGAATTTCTGGGAAATGGCTCTTGATCTTTTCTCCTTGTTTCCGTCTGGAGGCCAGACTTATAGAGAAAACCCCAAGAAGCTCTCTTGGACCATGAAGTGACCCAGGAGATAACCATGTTGGAGAGAGAAAAGGATAGAAAGAATTTGCGTCCCTAATGACCAAGGAGCTGCTATACTATCTTTGCACTGCCTTCGATTCATCTTTTAGCTGCACTTGTTAAACTTTAATATGCATGCTAATCATCTGTTAAAATGCAGATTCTGATTTAGTGGGTCTGGGGTGGCCTGAGAGCCTGCAGTTCTCACACAATCCCAAGTTAGGGGTGCCAGATAAAATACAGAGCACCCAGGTGAGTCTGAACTTCAGAGAAACCACAAATGAATTTTTAGTATAAGTATGTCCTAAATACAATTGCATGGGATATACTTAAGCCAAAAAAATTAGTTTAAGTGTGATCCAAATCTTGCATACTAAACCAACAGGTAAGCTTCCTTTTAGGAGCAGCAAAAAGGCATATTGGCTTTAAAGGTCTTAGAGTTCATGGGGCTGGTGGATTTCCAGTGTCTTTGTGTTTTTTAGTATTGGTGCAAAGAAAAGAAACTCACTCAATTTAAGTTGGGTTTTAAAAAAAAAAGGCAGTGGGGGGGGCCCTGGGTAGCTATTCGGTTAGGCATCTGCCTTTGGCTCAGGTCATGATCCCAGGGTCCTGGGATCAAGCCCTGCGTCAGGCTCCCTGCTCAGTGGAGAGCCTGCTTCCCCTTCTCCTTCTGCTGCTCCCTCTGCTTGCGCTCATTCTCTCTCGCTCTTTCTCTCTCAAATAAATAAATAAAATCTTAAAAAACAAAAGGCAATGGAAAAGGTACATGGGAAGCCCTTGGACTCCAAGACAAGGTGTCCAACAGGTCACCACGACCAGTGACCGGGACCTCAGCAGTTGAGTACAGAAGGATCTCTCTGCCTCTCTCCATGGGCTTGAGTTTTGTCCTATCTTTGCTCCTGTCTCCTTACTATGAACCAGCATCTCCTTTTTTTGTTCACCTAGTCGCTGATACACTTTCAGCTTGCCCATGCTTTTTATCATGATGCCAGCCCTGATCTTGGCTCCCCTGAAGTAGAAAGAGAGTGTGGCATCAAGGCTCAAAGCACGGACTCTAGATCCCCTGCTGGTGCTGCCATTGTCAGTATGATGGCAGGGGATTCGTTGTTCTCTCTGTGCACCAACTTCCCTGTCTGTAAAATAGGGAGACAGTAGTACCCACCTTGTAGGATTGCTGTCAGCTTGAAATAGAGTGAAATAGGCAAAGTCCTTCGCACAGGGCCTGGCACAAAGTAAGCACTAAATAAATACATGCCAAATGTTAGCATAGCACAACTTCTGACTTCAAATTCCTAGGCTCCAGGGCATCTTAGTTTAAAATCTCCAGAGGACGAGGGTCTGGCTGGCTTAGCTCTGAGAACTGCCAGGGCAGGGGCTATGAGGAGGTCAATGGTGTCTTTGGGCAAAGAAGGTGGAGCCTTGGTACTGTGGGAGCCCAAAGGGGAAGCGTCAGGCTCGCCTTCTTTGGAAAGAGCATCCCGGAGAAGGGATGCTGATCATCTTGCAGAACACAGAGGCCGCCAGGTGGAGAAGGACAAGAACATCCCAGGCAGAGAGAAGACTTTGAAGCATAGGGAACAGAGAACTGTGACAGAGCTTGATGCCCTCTCGGGCTTTCATTAGCAGCACTGAAGATGTGTGCTGAGATGGGGAGCAGCGTGCCACGAAGAGGGGGTGGTCAACAGGCTGGCAAACTCAGTAGTTTGAACTTCATTCTGCGATGTCAGATGAGAGCCAAGAACCTCTCAAGGTCCTTTATGCCCAATCAGCAGTCTGGGAGTTCACTTCAAAGATTTTTCATAGAAATCTTCTGGTGGGATAACTCATGACAAGTTGATGTCACCTCTTTGAGCCTCAGGCTTCTCATCTGTAACATGGGACTAATAATAGTGCCTGCCCTATGGTGTTGTAAGGACTAAGTAAATTATTATATGGCAGGAACTTAGAACGGTGCTTGGCACATAGTAGTTGCTCAAACAATGCTGATAATTGTTATTTCTATTTCAGTGATAGTTTTAAAATTAGCATAGGCATTTTTTAGGTCATTTGGGTGGCCCACTTATAACCTGGCACTACGATGGAATTACGGTGCACATGCCTGCATTAATATTTATGAGCTTGCCAGCGCTAATTACCATGCCTTTCACTGTCATAGGTTAATGGGAAAAGAGCAGAGGTGGAACTCATCTTTATTGCACGTGAGGTTTGCGTAGTGTCAGAGTGTGGTATTGGAACAAAGGCATCCCAACGTGTTCAAACCAAGGAAAGGCCCCCAAGCACTGAGCCGTCCCGGGACCAGCGCACAAAGGAGAACCCCCATGAGAAAGAGCCGACCTACATCGTAGCAGCCAACATGGCACCATGGCCTCTCTGCCCAGGGGCACTTTAGTTTTGGCAAAGCAACCTCATCCCATTAAATTAATGTTGTTAATTTGAATTTTACTGGTTCTGTAGGCTTACCTTTTTTTTTTAATTGATAAACTTGGCTTCATGATTGGATAAGAGCTACGAGCATACGAAGTTGATGCCGAGTTTTATGTTGGGACATATTTAAGCAACAGGATAGCAAAGATCATTTAAGTCAATACGAGCAGCTTGCAATTTTTGTGTTATTGTTATCACTCGCATTTGAGAATACTGTGGACAGCCAGGAGGGCGTCGAAGGGCTCTAAGTCGGGGAGTGGCGTGATTCTGTGTTTCAGAAAGCTCGGGAATAGGTGCGAGGATGAGTGGAAGGAAGGGTTGGGGCAAGATCTATTGTCTCGGCAGCACATGTTGTTCTGAGAAACTAACAACCTTGAGGAGGTAACCACACATTTTCTGTACTGGATCTATGTATTCGGAGTAGGGTAACAGTGGTGGTTTGCCTGGGAGCAGGGCTGGCTTCATGAGCGTGCGGCGCCTACAGTCACACAAGGACCCCACGATCGGGACACCACATGTGGCTTAAAGCTCTGTCATCACCATCTTGAAAGGCGATAAATTTTTGAGCAACTCCTGCGCTTTCGTTTTGCACTGGGCCCTGCACATTTTTCATAGCTGGTCCTTTTTGGAGTGAGGGGGTTTCGGGATATGAGATGTTCAGGGTTAAAACTGGGACAGGCCCAGGTGAACTGGGGTGGCTGTTCTCCCAAACTGGCATGCAAGGCCAAGGCCAGGAAGAAAGCAGGTTCACTTAGAGGGGCATCTGGTGGCTTTATTCCCAAACACCAGGCCACTGCAAGAAAGACACCGGGCAAAGGGTTTGCTGAGAGCCTGGGTTTGAATAATGAGCATGGCCAGGTTTGGGGTGTCAGCTCAGAGACACAGGCTGGGATGTTGCCAGAGGGGCTGCTCACTGCAGAGCTGGCAGGTGGCGGGGGAGCAGGGGGTGCTGGGGGGCAGGGAAGGCTGGGGAAAAAGCTGGATCTCATTTGGCTGGAGGAGTGAGTGGGATGGGCAAGGAGATGGCGTGGCTCTTTGAAAATTGTGGTGACACGGCAAAGGAAGCGATATCTGGGCACGTCTCCTGGCAGGCTTGCTTTTTCCAAAGCATGAGACATTCACAGAAATCCCCCACCCACCTTGAGAAGTAAAAGTTGCTGCTTCATCTGCAACGAGAAACCCCAGCAAGGTAAGAGCCAGGCACCTTCCTGCCCAGCTCTCAAATTTGGACCAGCTCTGCAGCCTGCTGCTGCTTAACCCCAGGGTATGGGTAAGGCAAGGAGGAGGAGGAAAAAATAATCCTTTGGCTTGCCGGGTCCCCTGCTCTGGCCAAAGCAAGATTCGAGGAACCCAGAGAACAGACACGCCAGGATCATGGGAAGCAACAAACATAGAAGCAGCAAGACAAATATCTCTCTCACTGTAGCCCAAATTCCTTGCCTTTCCCCAGCAGATACTCCTACCCCATTCTATGTGAACTAGAACGAGCCAGTTGTCCTTTGAGGTTAGGCCAAGACGGTCTAAAACAGGGATAGGTTACATGATCTGCTGGGGTACAGGAGGAAAACATTAGAATTTCTGTGCATTTCACATTTTTATCTCATGATTTTCAATGGCCCTTTTTTTTGCATGTGCATTGTCATTAGGAGAGTATACAGTTCAACATAGAATTTATATATAATTATTTACATAATGGGGTGCCCATTTGCCTTTTTTTTAAAGGAGGTGTCCATGATCAAAGGTGTTCTGAGACTCTTGGCTCAGGTGTTTTAAGCCTTTGGAGGCAAAAAGAGGCTGTAATTTCTAGTCAGGCTCTCTTTTCCTTCCCACAATTGAGCAGATCATGTGCACCAACTACACAGAGCATCAAATACATGTGATGAAGAGTCACACACGCTCCATGTCCCTATGGTGTCTCCAATAGGATGCAAGAGACAGCGGGACACTTAGAAGGGGCTTAATGCATGTTTTGGAATAAAAGGTGGAGGGTGGGATTTAACTGATGGTTAAGGAGTTATTGGGTGGACAGAGAATGGGAAGGTGTTGTAGGCAATAGAAAGAGTTTAAGCAAAAATATGGAAAGAATGGTATTCCATTTGTGGTTGCGAGAACTCGGGTGGCGAGAGTGGAGAGGATGTTTTGGACAGAGGATGACTTGGCCCCCAGTGGGAGGAAGAGAAAGGAGGAAAGGTGCTTTGTCCTAGAATAGTGCCTGGAACGTAGCAGGTGCTCCATGCACATATTTTGAATGAATGAGGCAAAGGGTGCATTAAAGATGATCTTGAGCGCCAGGATAAGGATATGAGATTTAACTATAGGCCATGAGAAGGCATGATAATAACACTGGTTAACATTTATTATCTTAAGTAGTTTTGAGAATGGGTTGAAGTGCTCAGATCTTCACTTTGGGAAAATAGGCATATATTGTGATTGGATAGAGAGGCATTGAAGTCCAACACGGCGTCTGCTCCAATGGAGCTTAAATTCTGTTGGTGGAGACAGACGTTGAAGAAACATAAATACACAGAAAAATAAGTACAGAACTAGGAAGCAGAAAGCCAGGTAGTATGAGATCAAATAATGATGCTTTGGTTTGATGCTTTGATGAGATCAAATAATGATGCCTAACGACTGAGCCACCCAGGTGCCCCCCAGGCTTTTTTTTGAGGCCCACTGCACACCAGGCACGAGGTCATCAAAGACCAAACAAACAGACACAGGCACGGACTTCATCTCCATGCAAACTGTAGAGTACCAGGGCGCCTGGGTGGCTCAGTTGACTGTTAAGCATCTGCCTTCAGCTCAGGTCATGATCCCAGGGTCCTGGAATCGAGCCCCGCATCGGGCTCCCTGCTCAGCGGGAAGCCTGCTTCTCCCCCTCCCACTCCCCCTGCTTGTGTTCCCTCTCTCGCTGTGTCTCTCTCTGTCAAATAAATAAATAAAATCTTAAAAAAAAACAAAACTGTAGAGTACCTACAGAGACAGGTAGTGAACAGCACACAAGTAAGTGCAAAATGTGATGAAAGGAAAATAATAACTAATAAGATGAACACATAATAATCTTAGCACTTCCTGGGTGTCCTGCACTGAAACTGATTTAATTCTCACAACAACCTTGTGAAATTGATACTACTATTTTGTGGGTCGGAATCCTGGCAGGAAGCCAATGGCACACTCCAAGGGAAAATTGAGTCCAGCTCAGTAAGGGGATATTTACAAGGTGCGGGCAGGGCTACCAGCCGGGGATGGGAGGCACCTGAGGTCAGCAACATTGGGGGACTGCGAACACCATTGGTGCTGAAGGAGCACAATGTGGGGAGTGGGGAGCACTCCTAGAAGTTAGGACCCTGAGGTCCTAATCCAGAGCCCGAGGAAGAGGGATGGAGCCACCACCCACGAGGCAGTGAGCTGGGTGAATAAATAGCCTGATCTCTCATTGGCTGAATCCAGCCAGAGGATGTGAGAAAACCATTGATCAGCCCAATGCAGCCTAGAGGAAGGTAGGAAAGGAGAACAAATAGAGAATATCCACTACCATTGTTCCCTTATTTGCAAATGGGGAAGATAAGGCACAGAGAGAGGGAAAAACAGTTTCCAGATAAAGGATAATCAAAAGGCAACCTTTTGATATTGTGTGATCCAGGAAGCCTTCTCTAAGGAGGTGACCCATACGGTGAGTCAGGACCAGGGGACGAGAGAATATTCCATAGAGGATTTGCTCGAGTCAAGATCCTAAGTCAGGAAAGCTCCAGGTGTGTTGGAGGATCAGAAGGAAGATCAGATTAGAATGGCTGCAGTGTTTGAGCAAGGGGGAGAGAGATATTGTTCCAAAGAAAGCGTTTATTCTTGCTACAAGCCAAGTTTGCTCCCAAGGAGCTTGGCTAGAAGGTCCCTCAGGGCTTGGCTCTCTCATCGGGATTCACAGAGGGCCTGCTGTGGCCACCAGGCTGGTTTCTCCTCATTGGGTCACCCCAGTGGTGTGTGGTGACCTAAGAGTGCCCGCTTCTCAGCTGGAGGTTCTTGGCAGGATGCCCAGGCCGGATGGACCGGCTGAGCTTGGCTCCGGGCCGGGAGGACCCTGCAACTCGGCAGTCAATCCACTGAGTGATGAGCACTGCCTAATGGTGCAGGATGTGTTTAACATGCAATCCAGGTGCCGGGCCCTATTGTACATGCAGTACCATGAGAGAGGCTCCATCCTTGGCCAAACAGACTCCCGTATCCACAAGGGCACCACTTACAGTGAGATTGCCCTGAAATTGACTTTGGAGGGAGCAGAAATGAGCAGACAGAAGGGAGGTGGAGGGTACCTCTGCTCTGGGCACCAGGCGACTGCCCTAGGTCTCAGTCACTGCCGTCCCGCACCCCTGTTCCCTCAAGGCGCAAGGCACACTTCTGGGGGAAAACAAAATCTTCCATCTGTGTTTGCGTGCTGGAATCCAGGTGTGGGCGTTATATAATTTATGTGTTTATTTTAATAACTTTTATCCAGGTATGCATGTATGTATCCATCCATCCATCTACCTATCTATCTTTCTATCACAATTAAATAGGGCTAATATTTACATCATTCAAGGAATGCTTACAAGCACATTAACTTGTTTCATCCTCACAAAAACCCTGGGAGGTAAGAACTATAATAATGCCTATTTTAAGATGGTGATATTGAGGCCCAGAGGGTTTGTGTAATTTGCCCAATGTCATTGCCCAGCGAGTAAGTGCGAGAGTGGAGATTTGAACCCAGGAAGACAGGCTCGGCAGAAGGGTGAGAGAATAGTAGGGACCACCTTCTTATCTTCCACCTTAGATCCAAAATCATTGTCACTGTGCAATTCTGCTCTTTCTCACTCTTTCTCTCTCTACACACACACATACACACATATGCACACACACGCACGAGCACACACACACAAGCACACACGTTTTCCTAAACTATTTGAAAGTAAATTGCATATTTCATGATTCTTTATCTGTAATACTTCAGCATGCATCTTCTATGCATGCATCACATACTCTCCTAGAATTCTATTTTTTTCCCAGCTTTATTGAGATTTAATTGACATGTAACATTGAATAAGTTTAAGGTGTATAATGTGATGATTTGATATATGTATATATTGTGAAATATCACAGTAAGTGCGTCCGTCACCTCACACAGTTACAGTTGTGTGTGTGGATGATGAGAACTTTTAAGATTTACTCTCTTAGCAACTTTAAAATATGTAATACAATATTACTAACTATAGTCACCATGCTGTACCTGACATCCCCAGGACTCATTTATTTAGAACTGGAAGATTGTATCTTTTAACCCCTCTCACCCATTTCCCCACCCACCACCTCTGGCAACCACCAATCTCTTCTGTTTCTAGGAGTCCAGTTATTTCAAATTCCACCGGTAGGTGAGATCATACAGTATTTGTCTTTCTCTGTCTGATTTATTCCTCTTAGCCCACTGCCCTGAAGATTCATCCATGTCTTTGTTACAAATAACAGAATTTCTTTCTGTTTTATGGCTGAGTGGTATTCCATTGTGGATATATGCCCCATCTTCTTTATCCAGTCATCCATCCATGGACACTCAGGTTGTTTGCAGGTCTTGGCTCTTATGAATAATGCCCCAGTGAATATGGGGGTGCAGATATCTCTTTGAGGTAGTGATTTCATTTCCTTTGGTTATTTACCCAGAAGTGCAATTGCTGGATCCTATAGTAGCTCCATTTTTATTTTTTTTATTTTTATTTTTATTTTTTGTAAAGATTTTATTTATTTGTTTGAGAGAGAGAATGAGACAGAGAGAGAGAGCACGAGATGGGGGAGGGTCAGAGGGAGAAGCAGACTCCCCGCCGAGCAGGGAGCCCGATGCGGGACTCGATCCCGGGACTCCAGGATCATGACCTGAGCCGAAGGCAGTGGCTTAACCGACTGAGCCACCCAGGCGCCCCCCATTTTTATTTTTGTGAGGACCCTCCATACAATCTTCCACACTGGACGCACCAGCTTGCATTCCCACCAGCAATGCACAAGGGTTCCTCTTTCTCCATCTTCTTGCCCGCACTTGTTATCTCTTGTCTTTTTGATAATTGTCATCCTAACCTGTATGAGGTGATTACTCGCTGTGGTTTTGATTTGCATTTCCCTGATGATGAGTGATGTTGTGTTGCTTTTCTTGTATCTGTTGGCCATTTGAATATCTTTTTTGGAAAAATGTCTGTTCAGGTCTTTTGCCTATTTTTAATTGAGTTATTTGGGCTTTTTTTTTTTTTTTACACTACTGAGTTGTATGAGCTTGTGTTCTCAAACCTTGCTAACTACAGATAGCACACTGTTTTGTGATTTCTTTTTAGCTGATGGCCGGTTAAGCCCTCGGGGAAAGATGGACCTTGAGGTGTTTGGGGCCCGTAGAGCAGACTGAGGAGGTCTGGACAAGAGAGTCCCTTGTAAGAGACGAGAAGGAAGTAAAATCCCGTTTTACTGAAGATGAACCATCTCCAGCTGAGTGATTCTGCACTTCTCACCCTGATTATCGAAACCTGCAATCCATGAAGATAAATTTCAATCCTCCTTCCCTTCCCCCACCTGAAAAATTCAGCTCCCTCTGCCAGCTCTGCATCAGGATGCCCACAAACATCAGTCAGTCCTCTCCCTTGGTTGGTTCATCTAGAAATTTCTCTGTTGCTGCTGCAAGGCCACTCAGAGCAGACTCTGTTTCCTTCCCTCAGCATCTTTCACATCTCCTCAGCCATGAGTGGAATATTTTTCAAGTCCTGTTGGCTGTTTTGTTTGTTTGTTTTCCCCTGCCTCGAGCCCATGTCCTTGTTCCTGATTGGTGGCAGGAAAGCCAGTCTTTCTGACAGCTGGATAGACCTAAATAGATCACAGCCCATAATGGGACCCTACGATAAATAGCCGTATTGCTCTGAGTGATGGCCCCTCTCAGAATAAGTTATAAAGCCGCCTAATGTATTAGCATGGCACATTTGTACACTGTAACTTCTGTCCAGTGTGCTGTGTTCCACGGGGAGCGTCCTGAGCCCAAATCTGGCATTTTGCAAAGTCCAACAAGAGTTATTTGTGCAGAGTTTTAACAAAAGCTGCTTTTCGAGGTCTGCATGGGGCAGGGGTCTTTGCAGGTGGTAACAGTTGCGATAGCAAGAGTAGCTCCTGTTTTTTGAGCTCTTACTTACTGAGCACAGACACTGTGCTAAGTAGTTTACATGCGTGTCTCATTTCATCTTTGCAACGGGGCTCTGAGATCTAGGTACTGCAATTATTTCTAGTTTCACAAATGAGAAAATGGAGCTCACAGAGGGGAAGTCCTCTGCCCTACCCCCCAGAGTTTCGGATCCAGTATGTCTGCGGTGAGACCTGAGAATTTGCATTTCTAACAGGTTTCCAGGTGATGCCGCTTTGCCAGCCTGGGGCCACACTGAGACCCGCTGAGTTTTTGAGCAGCTGCTCTTGCGCCCGTGTTTCACCCGTTCACCTAGGTGGGTCCTCGCCACAGTTGAGCCAGTAAGTTTCATTACTGTCATGGAAGGTCTGAGGGCCAGAAGAGGGAAGTGGCGTGCCCAGAAGCACACAGGTGCGCCTGACTTCACAGCCCCTCCTGCACACACTGATCTGCAGCGACCTTCTGAAGCCGCTTTCTCGACAGGGATTTTAAAAGCAGCGTGTCAAACAGAGAATCCGGGGAGGGTCCCTCTTTGCAATCCTGAGATCACTGCAAGGAGCCTGAGTAAAGCCTCACAGAGTCCCTTACGGGGCCTCTTACTCTGCCCTGGATATTTTTCCAAACAGAGCTTGGGAGGACGTTCTCGGACACACACTTCTGTCGGTGTGTCTGTGGTCCCTGACTCCATGTGCCCCACGCCCAGGAAGGATAACCCTGTCCCTTCTCAGCACCGCAAATGGCCCTCTGGTGGACCAAAAGAGTTAATGCAATTTCCTCAAGGTTCAGGACAGGGAGCACAGGGCGTTAGAACCCACGGGTGTCAAGAGTCTCCCTCCTGGATGTGAGGGAGGCGAAAATGGCCAGCGGTCAGCCCCAGCATCAGAGCTGCTCATGCAGTTGGGCTGGGGGGCATCTAGCATCCCAGGCATCCTATCGTGCAAAGGCATTCCAGGTGAATTCTGAGATCAGCCAGGGCTAAGAGCTGCTGGAGCATGAATCAGAATCCTCCAGAGAGCTGGTTAAACCACACATCTCAAAGCTCCACCCCCTGAGATTCCAATTCAGTGGGTCTGGGGAGGAGCAACAGAATTTGCATTTCTAACAGTGTGCTGGATGAGGCTGATCCCGCCTTCCAGAACCGTGCTTGGAGCAAGCACACTCATCCATGTCCCATGCAGAGAACCACTCTGAACCAGAGGAGGGATTGCTTCCTGGCCCAAAGCGAGTTACTCTGCACACCCTGGCTGAGAACTCAAGGTCAGCTGACTATAGCCTGAGGCATGCTTTGCTACTGGGCTTAGCATCTCCATTCAGCAGACGTTTGTTAAGGACCAAGTAAGTACTTGGTGCTCTTCTAGGTGCTGGAGGTGGGGCTGGGGCTGGGAAGTATAGCGCCTGAGGATGAGAAAGACAGCCACAGTTCCTGTCCTCCCAGAGCTTATAATCAAGTGAAGTGGTTTCAACCAGGGACCATGTATTTCACTCCCGTCCCCAATGGGGACACTTGACAACATCTGGGGACATTTCTGGTTGTCACAACTGGGATAGCATCTAGTGGGCCAAGGCCAGGGATACCGCTAGACATCCTACAGTGCACAAGAGAGGCCCCCGCAACACACAGTGATCTGGCCCCAAATGTCAGTTGTCCTGAGTCCTGATCTAGTTGGTAAGTCAGACATATAAACAGGTGATTAGAATACAGCTGGGGTGACATCTGTGATGGAGGAAGTGAAGAGATCCACTGCTGGATTCAGAGAAAAGCACCTAATCCGTGGATATGGGATCTGGGAGGATTCCAGGAAGAGGTGATGTCTAAGCTGAAAACCGAAAGATGAGTCAAACAAGAGAGAACGTTTTTGGGGCATAAAGAATGTTTACAACAGACAAAGGAAACAGCCTGTGCAAAAAGGAAAACAAAGCACTTTAGGGGATCATTAGTCACAAGTAACCTCTTCTGAGCAACAGAACCCACCAACCACTGTTCTAATCACGGTACAACATTAACGCACTTAATACGCTCAGCTACTGTATGAGGCGCATACTTCTATCATCCCCATGTTGTAGATGTTGCACATGTGGCCCCGAGAGGTCAAATGACTTGCCCAAGGTCACACAGCTCAGATATGGCAGAGCCAGAATTAGAACCAGGCATCCTGGCTTCCAGAGTCCAGAACTTTGACTATTCTTCTCAATGCAGAGAATAATCCACTATATTGGGGCATGAAGGAAACGGGGGTGGGGGCAGTGTTGTGGAGGAGTGGGAGGGAGATGGGACCAAAAGGCAGGGGGCAGGCCAGCAGAGCTGTGCAGGTCACCCGACTGCTTTAGACCTATCCTAATGGCAGGGGAAGTGACTGAAGGATTTAGCTGGGAAAGGGACGTATTTAGATGTTCAGGGGAGTAGTATAGGTCAGGGAAGAGCCCAGATTAAGGTGAATTGAGGGAGAGAAGCCTTCTAAACTCCTGATCCTAAAGGAAATCCTGGATACTTTTGTGTTTCAGGGAAAGGTGTGCATTTCTGGGCTCCTTACGAAACCCCACTGTGCAGTATCTCTCCCTGTGAGGGTCAGGGGCTCACCTGTTGGCCTGCGATAAAATGAAAACAAAGTGGGGAAAAATGGGCTTCAGTGCTACATTTCAGAGTCCTCTCCATGGCTAGCCCCTGAGTATCGTTTAGCTAGCTCGCTAACTAGAAGCTTTAAAATAACAGAATTGTTTAGTAGTCGAAAAATACAGTTATTAGCTATGATTATAGGGGAATCCAATGGAGCCGTGAATATGCTCTGCCTATCTTCTCCTAACTGGCAATTTCGGGCTGCCTCCTCTCCCCAAATTTCAGAAAAGGAGGAACCCAAACCTTGCATGCAAGCGGCTCCACATTGTTTATTTGTTATTTTTAAACAAATCAAATGGAAGTTGATCTGCTTTCTTGGGAACGTGGTAGCTGCCAAATGGCCTGGCTCTCCTACAGGTTTTCGTGGCGAATACCATCCGTTAGCCATGATTGCTTCAATTGTGAATAATCAGGGAACTAATTACAGCCTTTGTGGCATCACCCTCACCAGCAGGTAACATAATTCACTACTAAGTGGGGTGAAAACGAGCCTCCTGTGCTTTGGAGGAAGCGGTCATTGCAACACTTGGTGTCCCTCTAGGAAGCTGGGGTCCCGTCAGCTTGAAGGAGAACCTCACCCACCTGCCCACCTGTCCATCCCTTCCTTCTCACCAAACATCGATTGAGGATCTGAGTTTCAGACCCTGCCCAATGGAGCTTATATCCTGCAGGGTAAGCTAGATGATAAGTAAGTGACTAAAGATCAATTTTAATGGTTATAAGGGCTGCGAAGAAAAACAAACCTTGTGTTACCTTAGAATGAAGGCTTCTTTGAAGAGACAGCATCCACAGAGGCCGGACTGATGAGAAGGACGTGGCCCTGCAAAGACCTTAGGGCAGAAGTTTCCAGCAAATGCAGAGGGCTGACGAAGGAGCGAGCTCGAGGTCCTCCACGGCAGAAGGCAGAATTGCCAGATGGAGTGATGGAGGTCATTTCTGCTTTGCAGCCATCGCCCTGAGTTTTGATGAAACTGAGAGCAGCGGGATACCCGAGAGGGCTTCAAGGAAGAGGAAGGCAGGATCCATGTGAGACCAGTGGAGAGAAGAGACCAATGGTGCACGCAGAGAGACCAGTGACCACGCTTGGCTACTGGTGGCTTGGACCAAAGTGCTTACAGCAGGGAAGGGGAGAAGGGCAGGGGTCCCAGGTATTTGTAATGGACGTGGAGCCCCTGGCTGCTCCATGTTTGGATGATGATCGTCCCAGGTCTCTGGATGCACCCCTGCATTTCCTCCTCAGACCAGTGGACAGAGCTTCTCTCTATAAAGCATCCTCTTCCCCACCCTGTATTTCTTAAGCACCTGGTGAGTACATGGGTTGGAGTTCTCTTTAAATACTCTAAGGGCGCCTGCCTGGGTGGCTCAGTCAGTTAAGTGTCCAACTCTTGGTTTTGGCTCAGGTCATGATCTCAGGGTTGGGAGATCGAGCCCTGCGTCGGGCTCCATGCTCAGCATGAAGTCTGCTTGAGATTCTCTCTCTCCCTCTGCCCCTCTCCCTGCTCTCCCCTCCCCGTCTCGCTCTCAAATAAATAAATATATCTTTTTAAAAAGTAAATTAAAAAATGGTCTGTCTACTATGATACCAATACTCAAAAGCAGTAGACCTCTCCGTAGAAAACCACGGTGGTTTCCAGAAAGCCTGCCATACAAACATGAAACAATACACATTGTTTTTGGTTTGGGTTTACTTCTGAGTCACGAGGAATTCTCATGAGGAGTTATATGGACTAACTTCCAGAAAAATGCATATGTTTGAAAGATCATTCATACATATATCCCCCCAAAGCCTATCTATAAACACTTTGGGGACTGTGGAACCCCAGCAGATTCCCTCCCATCACATGACAGGGCACTCGCCCCCTCTATCTGGAAAATCTTTAAATAATACCGCCATTTTCAGCATCAGTGACACCCAACATGCTCTCCACCAAAAGTCCTTGTGTGTCATAAGCAATGGAACAGGGGGCAGTGCTCCCAGAGGCATGTATTATCTCGTCCATTGTAAAATGGAGATGAACGGCCACTAAATGAGGTCATGGGGATAAAAGAATCACGAGCCAGCAAGGACATCTGAAGCCCGTCTTAACCCTGCACAGGGCAGTTTAGAGGTCACAACTGTGTCCCTGGGGAGTCTGGCAGCCTGGCTTCAAGAACCAGCTTCTGGGGTTACTAGTTGTGTGATCTTGGGCAAGCCAGCATGCTTTCTAAGATCTCGTTTGTTCTAGAAGAGGGAAGGGTATGGCAGTTTAATCCTATGTTTGGGAGGAAGATTAAGTGAGATTGTGTCTCCAGTGCTAAGCTCCCCACAGGGATGGTGGTTATAAGCTAAGTGGGTTTGGGCAAGTCAAGACACTTGGGAGCCTCAAGTAACCACGGTCCTGCTCTGTTAGGCTGGGTTATCTGGAGAATCAAACGTGAGAATGTAAATGAAAACCCCTCTACAATCCTAACAGGCAATATGAAAGTACTATTGCTCCAAGGGTTTGTCAAGACCTGCTTCTGAAGCTCCCCAGCTTGGAAAAGGGAGGTTCTATGATTTAAAACAAACCAACCAGTAAATAAACAAACTTTCTTTCTAGTCTGTTGCAACATCCTTTGAGATAATTGGTGACATCCTAAGAAACTGGGGCTGGAAAATTTTCGCCTACGCTCATAAAGCAGGTTGAATAAAACGTTTGTTGGATTCAGCTGAGTAACTGATGAATCACGGCTTAGATTTGGGCGCGAGCCAGAATGTGGTCACATCTGGATTAACTGGAAATGCCACGGAGGGAAATTCTGATCAATTGACTGTTCTGGTTGTTCGAAGTCTCCCTTTTTTGTTCTTGCCCTTGTATTTAAGAGGGTTTTTTGTTTTTTTTTTTTCAGAACCTAAGTCCGCAGTCCTTCTTTGTCAATAGGAATTGGGGGGGGGGGGGAAGTTTTGAGGAGTTCCGATCTTCATTGTTGTCAAGGTGATGGCCATTGTCTCTGCACAGGGCGGGACAAGGAGAGGTCACACAGGTTGCATATTCAGTGTGAAGGCAGACTGATCCCTGAATACTTTGTAGGTCCATAATATAGAATCTTTTGTAGCCATTGAAAACTCATTTTGTGAAACAGTCCTTAATGGCCAGGGAAGCTATTATGGGCTGTGCACCCCCGCCCCAGCTCCTGCCCCCCCAAAAGAGAGTAAAAAGATACATTGAAGTCATAATTCTCAGTATCTTAGAGTATGTCCTTATTTGGAAATAGAGTCCTTGCAGATGTAATTAGTTAAGAGGGGTCCTACTGGAGTCAGGGGCCCCTAATCCAATCTGACTGATGTCCTTACAAGAAGATGGCCAGGTGATGACAGAGACACTCAGGGGGGACGTCTTGTATGGTAAAGGCAGAGATTGGAGCGAGGCAGCTGCGGACAGAGGAACGTCCCAGATTGCCAGCAGCCACCAGGAGCTGGGAGAGGCACGGAAGGACTCCCCTACAGATTGCGGAGGGGTCGTGGTCCTGCAGGCACCTTGACTTTGGACATGCAGCCTCCAGACTGAGACAGGACATTTCTGTTGTTATAAGCCACCCAAGGTTGTTTCCGCAGCCCAAGGGAATGAATGCAGAAGCTGCTAGATTGATAGGTGGAGAAGCAGCTAATAAATCAGGGTGCAGAGTATGATCTCACTTGCACAGAAGTCATGATTAGGTAATTGTAAAGAACAGGGAGGATAAACAATAACATACGACCAGAGTCCTCATCAGGTGATGGGATGGCAGGTACACAGTTTTGCTCCTTCTCCTCCATAATTTCTAAATTTTCAGAACAAATAGATGGTTAGTATAATAGGGAGAAAGACTATTTTATACAAGAGAAATAATTGCCCCTGGAAATAGGCTCCCCACACATACACCTTATGCCAACAAATAGCATAGAAAATTTGCTTCCTCAGGTCTCAGCCTTCAGACATCCCCTTTCTCACCCACATGTGCTCAGACGATGTCTCTGTACTGAGAGAAGAGCTGAAGAGAGAGGATTTATACTCTCTCCCTTTTATAAAATCAGTGGCTCCCCAGTACCATCAGAGTGTCCATATAAGGTCTGTCATAACCCAGATCCTGGCAATATTTCCACTCTCCTTTCCCACCCATACTGGTCAGGTTCTCCCCCCCCCCCGCCCCCCCCACACACATACACATCACTTACACATTCCTATGTGGTAATATTCTGCCTCATTCCTGAAGGGATCTCATGTGGCTTCTCACATAAAACCAGGTTGTGCTGTGCCTCAGTGTCTTTGCTCATGCTGTTTTCTTGCCAAGAATCCCCTCCCCATCTGAGTGCCAGTCATCTTTAGATCCTCGGCTTAAACGCCAGTTCCTCCAAGAAGGCTTCCTTGATGCCTCTGCCTCATTAAGCTCATTAAGTGGGATGGACAGAAGGAAGCCAGCAATTGTGACTGGGTGTCCTATCCCCAGGCACAATTGCTGACTTCCTTCTGTCCATCCCATTGTGCCTGGGCCCAGTACTTTTGCCTCCTGCAGCCCATCATCCACAAACCAATCACTATAATTTAAATCGTATTAGGTCACCCGTGGCTTAAAACGCTTACATGGGTTCCAATTACTCTTAGAATAAAATTCAAATTCCTTGTCATGGCCAATAAAGCCCTGCAGGACTGCTTTGACAACCCCAACCTCAGCTTATATAGTATATTTACTATAAGACTTGCTAAACGATGACATGGATGGATGGGTATGAGAGTGGGTGGGTGATGGGTAGGTGGATGGATGGATGGATGGTTGGATAGATAGATGGGTGGATGGATTGTTGGGTGGATGAGTGGATAGATGGATGAAAGGAAGGATGGGAAAATGGATGGATGAATGGATGGTTGGATGGATGGATGGATGGAAGGATGGATGGTTGTCCTCTCTTCTTTTGATGTGAGTGTAAACTTGCAGGGAGTGCAGCTTGAGTATTTATTTTTCTCTTCAAATAAACTCTTGAAAACGTTCCATAGCAAGAGAAAAGTACATTTGATTTTTGGTTTTGCCAGTTATTGTCATTTGCAAATGTTTTGCTGCCCTGGGACTCAGTTTCCTTGTCTTTTCACAAGGCATTAAACCAGATGATTCGACAAACCAGTTCATTCGACAAAGTTCTTCTCTGGCCAGTGGTCCTCAGGCATCCACACTGCGCTGTCTCACTGACGGCTTTCACCTACTCTCCCATCTCTTCTCTCTGTTTTCCAGCCCACACTAGGGGAAATTCTAGAGAACCGTTAACCTAATGGCATCAGGGTCTCACTTTTCCTTCCAGCTACCCATCAAGGTGTAAATTCAGGTGAAATTCACCTAACATAAAATTTACTACTTTAAGTGTAAAATTCAGTGACATTTAGCACATTCGCAGTGTTGCGCGACTTCACCTCCATCTAGTTCCAAAGCACTTTCATCACTCCCAGAGAAAACCCCTTTCCCATTAAGCAGCCACTCCCATTTCTCTAACTCACTAACCACTAATCTCACGAACCACTAATCTGCTTTCTGTTGCTATGGATTTACCTATTCTGGATATTTCTTGTAAATGACACCATACACTTTGTGACCACCGTGTTTGCCAAGTTCATCCACATTGTAGCATGTATCAGAACCGTATTCCCTTTTATGGCCAAATAATATTCCATTGTATGTTTACACCTCATTTTGATGAACTTTTGAGTTGTTTCCACCTCTTGAGTTATGGTGGATGATGCTGCAATGGACATTTGTTTGAATATCTGTTTTCAGTCCTTTGGGAAGGGCCACTGCTGGGTCATAGGGTAATTCTGTGTTTAACCTGCTGAAGAACCCAACTGTTTTCCACAGATTCTGAACCATTTTACGATTTAGCTGCATTTTTAATGTTGCACCTTCTAGAACCCAAGCTTTGTTCACAGTGGTAGGCTTGGCATCGAGAAGTCTGGCTGGTACATGAGCAGGTCCTTGTTTCTGAAGTGAATGAACAGGCTTCTATAGCTGGGCGAAAATGGTATCTTAGTTGAAAGCTACTGTCCCAGCCTTTCCCTCCATCAGCGTCCTTCCAATCTAACTCCAGGTTAGACAGAATTCTCTCCCAGGACTCTCTGGAAATAGCTGGCTTCACTGAAGGAAATCGGGTTTATAGGGAGATGTTTTGGGAAAACTGTGAGTCTCAGAGGACTCAGGAGAGAAGCTTGGCAGAAATACAAGAGGCATGCCACTGAGGAATGGCCACCATGACCCAGTCCTAGCTGCACGGAGCCCCCACGGCACTCTGCCTTCACTGTCCGCCTAGCCGGGCAGAGATAAAGGATGACCTCAGCCCCAGGGTGAAAGCCATGGCAGTCAGGGAGGTCACCAAGATAATATTCACCCTTGGGATCTTAATCTCCTGTTGGAGGAGAACAGACTTAATGACTCCAGGACCAGAATTAGAGCCTGAGCTACTAAGTGCTTCATGACTCTGCTGAAGGAACAGATCACTCAGTCCAATTCTGTTAAAACGTGTAGTAAATTATATCCATTGGCGATGGCAACTTAAGCAAAAACAAAGAGACAGACATTTCACAAGTGGATGTTTGTTCTGTCTGGCTTTCTCTCCGTGCCTCCTCCCTCCTCTGCCTGCACATGCGTGCATCCATGTGGCATGCATATACACACATACACCCCCGTTCCTGGAGCCCCATGATGCTTTCTTCTTCAGGGAGGCCGGGAAAAGAATATGGATATCTGAAAGTCGGACAGAACTGTGTTAGCATCCCAGCTCTCCCATTGATTAGCTGTGTGACCCCCAGCAGCTTACGTTCCCTCTCTGAGCCTCTATTTCTTTACTTACAAGATGGGAATCTCATTAATATTTATGTCAGTCACCATGACTGGGATGACGCATATTCGAGGCACACCTACAGTTTGTAGAGTGAGGAAGCCTCTCTTTTCATCCCAATGGACCTAGATGTCAGTGGGAGGACAGGGCCAGGAGCTCCACATGCTTGAACATTTTCAGAGAGCGGGGCAGCCATGTCCTGGAAAAGTCATACTGAAAAGAGGGCCAATTTGGAGGTGTTTGGTGATAATTAAAAATCACAAAGAACAACATGTAACCCAGTAGTCTTTGAAATACCCATTAGCACAAACCGTTCAGGAAAAAGCAAAGAGAGCCACAGCATAATTCAGCACTCGATTTCAGACTGACACACTTTAATCTAGCTTTTAAATTTTTAATTATGTTAATCTAATTTTAGACATTAATGAGATTGTGGTGCACAGTATTTATTTCCATTTCAGGTTGTTTGCTTTTCTTCTCAATCACCCCCTCTCTCCACTGTGCAGGGCGCTGGAGCCGGCGAGCTCCCCGGGAACCCCGGGGGCTGCTTCCCAAAGTGCCTCAGTCTGGCCACTCGAAGCACGGTCTCCCCGCCAGCAGCATCTGCACCCCCTGGGAGCTGGTTAGAAATGCAGAATCTCAGGCCCCTGCCCAGCCCGGCTGAATCAGAATCTGCACTTTCCAAAGATTCCCATCCCCCCTTCCCCCTCGGTGATGCTTGAGTGCATTAAGCCCTGAGAAGTACTGCATGTAAGGAGCCCCTAGACCTGGTGATGTTTCTGTGAACACAGGCGGTCCATGGACCCAGAGGCCGCAGGGGGCTACAAAGCCAGGGAAAACCCAGCTCTTCATTCTGCCAGAATTTCTATAGTTAATCTCATTCTTGTTTCGGTTTGGCTTGGGGACGTGAGGGAACACATTCCCCTGAGAAATCCAAACCCCACAGTGGAACATCAGTCCTTTGGTAACACAAGATTAGTTCTATCACCATTAGCAGCGGTAGCTGAAGGGGCCCTGGTAAGAGTAAGCCCAGCTCCCCTTTTATTCTGTGTTGACCGTGTGCCTGGCCCTGTTCTCAGTGCCTTATAGGTAATAGCTCACGTGATCCTTACAGCATCCCTGGGAAGTGGGTGGCACTATTATCCCCATTTCACAGGTGAAGAGACTGAGACTCACAGGTGTAAGTGACCTTCCCAAGGTCACAGCTAGTGATCTCAAGAGCCTGACCGCAGAGCCTGAACTCTTAAGAGTTATGTGCCTTTGTGATCTTCAACCCAAGTGAGACACTAATTCTGTCATCCAGCAAATATCTATTGAGCACCTATGAGGTGCCAGGCCATGTGAAGCCCTGGGGCTAGGACTGTGAATAGAAACAGAGATTTCACCCGGGGGAGCTTATGGTCTTGGGGAAAACAAGGACATTAAGCAGATAATCACATACACGCATATGCACATATGTGTATCCTTACAAATGGGGAGAGTTAGGGAGAAGAGATAGGCGGTGCTCTAAGAGGAAGTGGCAGGTGTATCTGCTCACGGAGATACTAACTAACAAGGGGGTATGAATGGTCCAGAAACAAAAGACCACACGTGAAAATCTCCTGTGGAAGAGGTCCCTAGGAAGTATGGAGCATCTGAAAGGTCCAAGGGTAAAGGTGTAGGAAGCAAAGGGGATGGAGTTGTCCAATGGGGGGAAAGAGACAGGCCCAAGTAGGAGGCAGGAGGCCCTTGGAGGCATCCCTGTTCATGGTCTCCTTATCCCCACATGGCCCCTCTCAGTGGCCCAGGATGGGTCCCCTCTCCCATCTCCCACCTTGGCCCCTTGCCCCCTTGTCCCATGCTCCAAGCTTTCCTGTCCCCCTCTCCTCTTTGAGGACCTGGCCCTGCCTTTGTGGCAGCACAGATTTGCAGCTGTGGTCATCAGGACAGAGGTGGTGCATATGACAGGAGCCCAATTCAACAGGGCTTAAACCTGAATTCTCTAGCTTCAGGCACACCTGGATTCAGGGGCTCTACAATAACCTCTCTGCATCATCGGACTCTGACTTCTTTGGATAACTTCGTCTCCAATGGGTTTGTTGGCCTGCTCCAGCTCTGGACCAGTGTATCCCATTGGGTTATTACCAGCTAAGAAGACCTCTTTCCTGATGATTCTGTGACCTTTCCAAGGAGAAGCCCCAGTGGTCCAGCTTGGGTGATGTGCCTGTCCTTGAACCAGTCACTCTAGCCAGGATGTGCTGATACTTTGGTTGGACAACTTAAGGGACCACCCCTGGAGCCCAGGGCTCCTTAAGGCTCCAAAGAAAGAATCTGAATAGTGGACATTTCAGGCATGATGAGCATGGGGGGACAGGACTAGAGGGAGGAGAGCCATGCCCTTGTGTGTGCCCTTCAACACTGCACTTACAGCCATCCTCTTCTCTGTTCCTAATAGCAGGGGGGACTGAATCACTCTTACAGGAATGTACTCCAATTATGAAATGCCATTGGTTATTTTTAAAATGCTATATTAAAAGTAAACTTGTATCGGAGAACACATGCTGGCTTTGGAAATGTCAACATGGGAAGGGCAGCATCTTAGCATCAACAGGATGGTATTGAGCACTCCAGTGGGCACAAGGTCTTGGCTGAAGCACCTGGAAAACCCAAAGTAATGGTTCCTTGTCTCGTTTCCCCAGAAGTGCTGTGTTGTGTTCCCCGCACGATGTTGTTTCTGATAATTAATAAGGATATATTTGTTACCTACCGAGGATGGAATTTTGTATCTTGGGATGGAGGAGTGGAATAAGGAGACAGACAAACAGAAATGGGGAATGACAGGGACAGATATACATGGAGAGAGCAAGAAACCAAAAATAAATAAATAAATAGTAGGCTTTCAAAAGAGTTTAGGGGAGCGCCCCAAGCACAAGTAGAAAATTCAAGATTCCACTTGTAAGTGGATATGGCTCTTGGGCCAGAGGACAGGAAGCACTTTGGCCTGGAACCTTTTGAGGAACTGTGGACAGTTCCTGTGCCTGGGAGGGGAAAGAAGAAGGATCAGAGACGGAGACAGACACTCTTCTGGAAGCTTTCCCCTCCACCCCGCCCCCCACCCCAGAGACACCCGCCTCCAGGAGGAACTGTCATGGCCTGGTCACGTGGCATTCGCAACCAATACATCTACCCCCATGCTGTCGTTGATAAGACATTTACAAATTTAGTGAGAGAAAAATGTGGTCATTTATACTGCCACGTGTAAAGTCTGACATTAGTGGGACTATTGGAGCCCATGAATCACAGAAGGAGGTAAAAATTCAAATGGATATAAATGTCCATTAATAGGGAGAAAGTTAAATAAATTGCACTTCATCCACATCATAGACTAATATGAAGCCATTATAAAAATGAGATAGACCTCTACAGAGTGCCACGGAAAGAGCTCCCAGAAATGCTAAGTTAAAATAAAAAAGCAAATTGCAAACAATATGTATAGTATGATTCCATTCATTTATGCTACAGAAACTGTGTGCATAAATGCACAACGTATCTGTGCCAAGCAATACCAGTGATTATCTCCTAGGAGGAACTGAGCATAGTAGGATTGGGATCTCCATAATTTCTTTATACATTTCAATTCTTTACATATTTTCTGCTGTTGGACTCTTTCTTGATGAAAAATAATATATATAAATGACATTATGCCTCCCATGTGAGAAATAACAGTGGAAGTTAGTGATTTGGGGAAAAGAAAACAAATTACTTAATTTGCTTACCTTCAGCCTCATTATTCCTATCCCCACCAGCAGCTCATAAAGCCACCACTGATACTCCACCTCTGGCCACCTCGGTCTGTCTGTGGTTCTCCTGCCCAGGCTGGAATATACTTCCTTCCATCACTCTCCACCATTCTGGTCCATCCACAGGGTTGTTTTCGTGCACATGCATTTTGTTCAAAAACATGTAGAATCCAAAGGTGGTATTATTACTACAATCCCATAATACATAATACAGTGTATCAGTCAGGATAAGAATGGGTAACAAATGACCCCTAAATCGAATCGCAGTGCCTCAGAACAACAGAGCTTTATTTCTTGCTCATGTCTCATGTCCATCATGAGTCGGATGCAGCTCTGCCTCAAATTGTCTTCCATTCTGGGGTCCAGAGTTAGTCTCTGGAGCAGCTTCTATGTGGGATATTGCTGGTCTCATGTCAAAGGCAAAATGAGATCAGGGGGAGCCACACAATGGCTCCCAAGCTTTCTTCAAAGAAGAGAAGAGACCCAATCACTTCTGCTCAAATTTCACCGACTAAAACAAGCCCAGTGGCCAAGGCTGATGCCAAAAGGTCAGGGAATTATGATCCTCCTGGGTTAGGGGGTTGGATGGAGAGGGAGAAGCAGATATTCTGAACAGTAACACATTTCCTTGTGTGTGGTTTTCAAAGACTTGAACCACAGCAAATATTTCTGGAGTATCTGTTCCATTCCTAGGTACTACTGCACCACAGGAGGAATATGAAGACAAGTCATAATAAAAAATTTTTTAAAAAAGACCCTCCTACACCAGACAGTGTGTGAAACACATGACAAGCAACCATCTGTTTCATCCTTACATCACTATTATTAGAGATGATCAGCCTGGAGCTCAAAAATGTCAAGTCACTCGGTCAACTTCACTGCCCCCCAGGAGCTTATGGTCTTCAGGTATCCCAGGAGGTGTCTGGACTTTAAATATGAAGATTGCTCAAGATGCTATAATTTTCAAGAGTTTATTTATTAACTTAGCAATCACCCACCACAGGCAAGAACTGAGTGGGTTTTCTGGATGCTTTGGAAAAAAGACCATAAGGCAGCGCTTAAGAATAGCACTAGGACCTTAGTTCCTCCTATCTCTCTATTAGCTCTATGACCTAGGGAAGTTACTCCACCTCTCAGCCTCCAGATGGTCACCTAAAACTGAGGGTGATTATAGAACCTACCCTTTGGACTGTCTAAATCAACAGGATCTATTGAGCGCCTCCTCCACGCCAGACACCATTCCAGAAATCAGCAATGAGTGAATCATCCATAGACTTTATTTTCTAGTGGGGGAAGAAAGAAAGGAAACCAACAAATCAATATATAACTTAATGTTAATATAATAAGTGCTATGAAAAAAAAATAATAAGGCAGAGAAAGGAGATTGAGTGATGGGGGTGCTATTTTCACTGCAGTGGTCAGCAAAGACCTTACTGATGAAGTGATATTTGAGCAGAGGCCTAAATAAAGTGAGGGACAAACAGGTCACATGAATTTCTAAGAAAGTGTGTTTCCAACAGAAGAGGCAGCAGATGTAAAGGCCATGAGGCCAGGCTGTGTTGCATGCGTGTGGGGAGTAGGGGAGGCCCACACAGCACAACTGAAGCAGATGAGCAAGGAGGAAGATGGCAGAAGTGAGGCAGAGACTGGTGGACCAGATAAGGACCTCACAGGCCAGGAAAGGGGTTTCAATTCTGCTCAGCTGTGAAGGTTGAGCGCGATAACCCACGGCGCTCCGCACCATGCCAGGTGCCTAGCAAGCCTTCAACACATGAATGGATGCCAGCAACTCTTCATTCATTCAGTGACCCAAGATTCATGGAGGGCCTGTTGCATGCTAGGTATTGTCCTGGATGCTCGGGCCTCACTGGTGCACATGACACGCAAGTCCGATTGGAACACGAGAGCCAGACAACAAAATAAAAGAATATAAGAAGTAAATAAGTAAGTGATAGAGCGCGTTAGAATGTGGTAAGTGGTGTGGAGAACCGACAGGGAAGGAGGGACAGGAGTGGGGCTCTGGGGTGGGGTCAGGCTGGGGTGTAATAAGTACTATTAATGGGCAAGTAGGTCTCATTGGGAACACAGACTTGAAATGGGGGTGGGATTTGGGGGAGCATGGCAAGCAGGGGCAACAGCAGGAGCAAAGGCCCGTGAGGTGAGGCCACGACTGACATGTTTAATGAACACCACGGACTTCAGGGAGCAGGAGCTGGGTGAGCGAGAGGAGAGGAGCGGGGGATGAGGTCACGGGGGCGATGGGGGCCAGATCACGTAGGCCTTTGGCTTTTGCTGTGATTGCCACAGGTACCACCAGAGGGTTCTGAGCCCAGAAGGGACAGGACCCGAGCTAGGTTCTAACAGGGTGGCTCCAAAGTGCTGGGTGGAAAAGATACGGGATAGGTGGTGTCTGGAAGCAGGGAGACCAGTTAGGAAGCCGCTGCAGTCATCCAGGCTGGGGGAGCAGGGGTGGCTGGGGCCCGGTGGCGGTGGTAGAGATATTGAGAAGATAGAGGATTCTGGAGATATTTTGAAGTAGAACCCCTTCCCCAGACCCCTGTCCATCTCCTCCACTCCCGGACTTTGTGTTATCCCTGGCTCAAATAATCAGAGAGAAGAGGAAGTCACCATCAGTGTCCCATGCCTAAGCTCGGCCATCTCATGCGCCGCCACTCATTGCTTCATTGGCTAGGTCTCTGTTATGAATGCCAGCCACTCTCACCTCCGATGGTGCAGAAGCAGTTCCAGTAAGCTCAGACTGGCAATCTGAGGCTGGGCATAAGGGAGCAAGGATAAAGATGCCAGCAGCAGAAAGAAAGAAGCTTTCACATGAGAAGAATCTGTTCTGGTGCCCCCCCCCACCCACAAGCTCTTAAAGTCTTGGAAGACGGTTCTTGCCTGGTGACCTGTTATCATGCAGACCTGCGTCTTGGGTCTCTGTTTTTAAGAGGATTCAATGTCTTCTTATTTTCATATGTTCATTCATTTATTCATTTTGCAAATAATTTCTTAGGGCCAGCATTCTGATGAGTGGTAAAGATACACAGGAGGCCCAGTCAGTGAAGCCCCTGACTGCATAGAGCATATAATTGAGTAGGGAAATAATTAAATGAGTAATCCAACCACTAAGCAGAGGAATGTGGTGGTCAAGAGGAAGTAAGGGCCGGGCGACAGACTTCTGGGGCCAACTCCTTGCTGGGTGATTTCCAGCAAGTTAACCTAACTGCTCTGCCTCTGTTTTCTCATTTGTGTGAAATGAGGGACAATAAGACAGCCTATTTGATAGATTTGTAGATGAATTAAAGGAAATTTTATGTATCAAGCTCTCATGGAAATATCCAGCCCATTGGAAACATCATGTGGGTGCCAGCTACTATTATTATAAACATTTAATTCAGATTATGATAATTCTATGAAGGGAACATATAGGATATGTATAAAGGTGGAGAAGGTTGAAAATGTAGGTGAATTTAAGGGGAACACTGAAGGAGGATGAGGAGCTAGCTTTGCAAGAGTGTTTAAGGACAGAATGTTCAAGGTGGAGGGAAGGGTGTGGGTGAAGATTCTGGTGCAGGGAGGGAGGCTGGCCTTTTGGAGGAGTGCAGAGAGGGTGGTGCAAGGTACCGTGATCAGCAAAAGTGCTTGGTCCTTCCCTGAGTCTTAGACACCAGGAAGCAGAAGACAGGGGACTGACCTGCACTCACCGATAGCAAGCTTAATGCCCCAGACAATTCTGACATGGGTCCTTGTCAGGTGGTCCTTCCAGAGCCTGTCATTGCCAATGACTGCGTCTGTGTGGCCACTTCTCCTGATTTGTCTGTGGGCAGATGCTTTCTAGGACCTGTACCCAGTGCACGCCCCTGTGCTCTGATACCTCCCCATACCCCACAGGGGTCACCTGCTGTAGCCATGTTTGTGATATGTGACTTTGACTCCACCTTGGACACAAATGACTAGACTAGAGGCCACAAAATGGGCCAATCGGATCCTCCCCTAGGAATTTACATTTGGACTTAGTTGTTCTTACCAGTTCCTTACGGGCACTTAAATGGGAAGAACATGAAGAGAAATGGGTGGCCACATTGGGGTCATGGGCAAGAGAGGCAACAAAGCTGCTCTGCAGAGGAGGAAAACAAACAGATGAGCTGAGAGCAGCAGAGAGGAGAAAGAACACAGCTCCAGGATGAGGAGCGAGAACAGAGTTTCCTTAGACCCTGATATGTCAGGTCCTGGGCTCTAGACCCTTTGAGCCCAGCTGTGTTCTAGGAGATACTGTTGAATACTTCCCATGAAGCCTGGACAGATGTGAGTCCGTTTCCTTGGTTTGCAACCCAGCACCCCATAGGAAACTTCTTCCTCTCCTTGACCATTCCATGAGATGCCGAGACTGGTGCCATTACCCTGTTGGACTTCCTCGATCGGGTTAGTGGGCAAGATAAGAGTCCATGGATGGTCTGCAGCGTCTTCCACTTCCCTGAGCCTTTTAAAGTAGAAAATTCTTGGCAGCTAACAAGTGTGTATTGCAAGAACAAAAAACCCAGCTCACGATGGAAGCCCTTTTTGCATAGATTTATACAAATAGCAATATTTTTAGATGGTTTATCCTAGAGCTTCTGCACATATGGGCACCTAGTTGACTGAAATATTTTGACGAGCCTTAGATGATTTTGACATTATAGGAACAGATCTGTTCACAGAGGGGCACGTAGGGATTTCCTTTGTAAATACTTTCTCTTCTGGATTAATTTGTTGTCTAATAATAGTTAATATTTATCGACTAACGACTGTGTGCCAGATCACTGCTTTGTGTTGCTCGACACAAATGAACTTACTTAATTCTCATAGGTGCTATCATCCCAATTTACAGATGAAAAGACTGAGCCACAGAAGATTAAGGAATTTGCCCAAGAGCATCTAGTAAATGACAGACCTCGAGTTAAAACTCATGTACTGAGCTCCAGAATCCAGGCTTTCAACAGTTGCCCTGCATTTGCTCTCCTGCAGAGTTTCACAATCCATAGAGCTGGCTCTGTGGCTGATCTTTATAGTATTATCATACTTCTGACACTGACTGGTTTCGTCCTCTGAGGTACTCAAAAGGCTCCTTCCCCAGCCCCTCTGCTACTCTCTCCTTCCCCCTCCATCTCAATATTTGGTAGATTTGGCAGATCAACCAAAAGACATTATTTGCATGTGGGACAGTAGAACCACCAGGAAAATAACTCACCCAAGGTAATAAAAATAGTAGGTACCATTTATTTAGTACTTAATGTCTGCCAGGCTATCCCCTTTAATGGTCACTGTTTCATTTAATCCTTAAATCTCCCTATGAGGAAGATGTAAGTATTTCCCCCTTTTTTCAGATAATAAAGCTCATACTTAAAAAGATGATGTGACTTAGCCAGGGTCAGTGATCTAGTATATGACAGAGCCAATATTTAAACCCGTGTTACACGACACACAAACATACAGAAGCAAAGCCTGGACTCTTAACCACCAAGATCCGTGGTTCCAGAGCTGGAAGGAAAGGCAAGGTAGAACCCAGCATGGCTCTTGCAGCTCAGATCAGTCCTCCTTGCACCTCTGGGACTCATGCATGAATGCTAAAAAGCACAGTCTACAGAAAAAGAAGGAGTTAAAACCAAGATGGTTGTTCGGTGAAATTTCTAGGGACACTGAGTACACAGTGGTTATCGGTGGGCTCAGGAATTTTTGTTTCAATGGGTACTTTGGAAGTGGCATGGTGATTCCAATGCCATCTCATCACTGTTGGCCCTGATGGTGTCCTCACCTCCTCGTCCACAGGATGCAGTGCAAAGCAGAACGAGAAGGGCAATTTTCCTTCACCAGCCAAGCCAACAGGACTCAGAAGAATAGGTGAGAGATTCCCCCAGAGGCTCCCAGAAATGGTAATACTGCTGGAATTGGTGAACTTTAGGTGCAAATTGGGATGATTGCCATGGTCGGTAGGATGGAGCCAGAGAAATATGGTTCTAGGATATGTGTCCAGGGTGATCCATCAAGTTTTATCACCTTATGACCCATTAAACACAGATTGCACCCCAGTCAAAACGACAGAGCGTTAGACATCAGAATTTCACCGAACACATATCACGGGACCAGGCCCTGTGGAGTAGAGCACACACAACAGAAGAGGTAGTACACCTCCAGATAACTGATTGCAAGATGATGCTTTGGGATGAGAGGGACGACAGCAGAGGCAAAGGAACATAAGATGTTTTCACATGCCCACACGTGCCAATGCTCCGTAAGCAAAGACCTTTGCTAAATCCACCTACACACACAAAAACAGAAGCAGAACCCAAAGAAACAAACAAATAAAGTAGGTTTCATATCCTTCAGGGATGAGAAAACAGAGTCTCAGAAAGGTGAATAAGGTCCTGAAGGTCACACAGCTAGGAAGCAGTGGTACCAATTTCCACTTTGACCCAGACCCCTCTGGCTCCTGAGCCCAAGCATGTCAACGCCATGCTATCTTGCTTCTCACGTTTGTCAAGTTGTTGCTTTCTTCCTCAGAGTGGGCTCCAGGGATTAATGAGAAGTCTCCCTTGGAGAGACTCCACTCCTTCCCACCAGCTGACAAAAATCAGGGCTTGCTGAGAAGTCAGGGCAAAAGTCTAGAGAGGTGAGGAGACACCAGTCTCTCCAGAAGCATTCTGAGGGCTTGTGCTTATTCCACGGCTTTCTGTGGGTGTTTGTTCTGGTTTTTATTTTTTAACAAAACCATAAATAGTTGATGTGGTAAGGCTGACCAGCTCGCCGGCCTCTCTGTGGTGGGGTCTGCATGGCAACCTCCTAGGGCCTGGAGACATCTTTCAGCTGAAAAGAAAATGTCTCTACCACAGAGCTGCTGACACAGCATTTCGCTCCTCCACACAGACAGAGGAGTCAAGGTGAGCCGACAGGAAGGCCAGAGTCTCGGGCTGGGGATCCTAAGCAGGGCTGTATTCCAGACGCTTTGTCCTATCTGAGGACATAGAATGGAAATAGAGGTAGAGTGATGTTGATGTCAGGCTTCTGGTCTGCAAACAACAGAACCGACTCAGGCTGGTATAAGCCGAAAGGAAATGTACTAAAAAGTATTAGTTAGCTCACAGGATCTCCCAGAGGTGGTGTAGTGGGTTGAATGGTGGCCTGCCAAAAAAAAAAAAGAGAGAGAGAGAGAGAGAAAGAAAAGTCCATATTGTAATGCCCAGAACCTGTGAATGTGATCTTATTTGGAAAAAGGGTCTCTGCAGATGTAATTAAGGAGATCATTCTGGATTATCCAGGTGGGTCCTAAATCCAATGATAAGTGTCCTTATAAGAATGAAGCTAGAGCAGACACAGGGGCAGAGACTGGAGCGACAGGGCCGTACAAGGGATGCCAACAGCCGCCAGAAGCTGGAAAAGGCAAAGGATGGATTCTTCCCTAGAGCCTCCTGAGTGAACACAGCCCTGCCAACACCTAGACTTTGAACTTCTAGCCTCCAGAACCATGAGAGAATGAATTTCTGATGTTCTGAGTCACCACATTTGCAGTCATTTGTGACAGCGGTGGTAGGAAACTAATATAGCTGGAGAGAACAGGCTCTGAGGACAAGGACACCAAGGGCCGTCTCTGAAGTCCCACTGCAGAAATGGTAAAGCAGAGGCCTCATGAGCCGGTGTAAAATGCACATTGTTTTGCTTACTTTTTCTTTATTGTGCCTTCCCCCCACCTAAAACAAAAGTTCCTTGAGAAGAAGCACTTTTATGCTTTGCTCATTGCTGTGTCCCTTGTGCCTAGAATAATTCCTGGCATGTAAGAGGTGCTCAATGATATTAGTTGAATGCAGAAATCATAGTGTCATGAACAGTTGAAATATGTTTTCTTCCCCACTAGGATTTCGCCATTTCTAGGAAATGATTCTATCGTATTATTCTGTATCTCCCCCTAGAGCCTAGCACAGTGCTGAGCACATAGAGGGCCCCAGGGAATATTTGTGAGAGGGATGCAGGGATGGGTAAGCACATTTACACATGTAAATCCCAAACACTTGGATGTAAAATGCAAGATTTGCAAAGGGAGATTTCTCTGAATGGTGTTTCCCGGCTTTAAGCGGCACCCAGTATAATCGGATCTTTTTCTAGCTATATTTGCACACACAGCAGCCCATGTGGTTTTATGCTCATAGAATCCTACTCTAGCAAGTAGCTAATAAACATCCATCTAACTTGTATGCTTCTAGTAGAAGAGCTCTCTTTTCCCCTAAACAAGAACTGTGGCTGAATGCCAGTCTAGGAAACAGGTAAACAGAGACTGCCTCTGGCCAGAGGGCCTGAGTCCTGCCCATGTGCCCCCTCCCCTCCTTGTAGCATCTCTACTGTAAGCCCTGGGTCTCTCTAGCAGCTTTGGGAATACCTGTGCTGTTAAGAACAGGAGTGCCCATGTCTCCTGGAGGATTACAATCAATGTCCCTTCTTCTTTCCTTCTTCTGTCATCCATGGCAACTCTTCTGGTGGTTTGTACAGGACTTGGATAATCGCATGGGAACTAACAGGCCTGGGCAGAGGAGTGTGAGTAAGAGAAATCAAGACAGTCTAGATGGAGATTGCCATCCTCACTGTCTACTTCTGTGGATTTCTTTTGGCTCAGTCTGGGGCCATTATGAGAATTCATTAAACACACACACACACAAACACATACACACTGTGTGCTCTGCACCATGTTACAGCATTAAACACATTCCCATGTTTACACTGGGTGGTTGGGACTATTACTCTCGCCCCCATTTTATAGATGAAGAACAAAGGCTTAGGGAGGTGATCTTATTTATCTGGGGGCACAAGAGACAGAGCCTTAGAAACTGGGTGTGACTTTCAACCTCAGCCTATAGAGGAAGGAGGAAAGGATGATTTCTTTCACAGCCCATTGGTGTTTTTCACTGGTTGCTTTTGAGAGTGCTAGACCGATGGCCACTAGACTCTCAGCCTCATTGGGCTCCCAGGTGGACCCTGGCAGGTCCCTGGGCAGTGGTGGCCCAGCCTCCTGACTTACTGAGCTTGCAGCATGGCTGATGGCTGACCCGGGTGAACTGCATGCTGACGAGGAGGTGCAGCCTGCTGTGTGGGCCTGGGAGGCCTCTCTGCCTGCAGGGCGGCTCTTCCCTCCCCTCTCAGTGATGAACCGTGCTCAGCCAGACTGCAACCCCTGATCCCCATTTCCAGGCCATGGCTCTGTGCCAATCACTGTACTGGGTGCCCGGGATACTCGGCGAGCATACGGCCATGGCCAACTAGGCCAGCAGAGAGAGGGCTACTTTCAGCCCCCGGGAGCCCCCCGGGCTAGATGCCTTGTGCAGTACATGGAGGTGAAGTGTAGACTAGGCCCCTGTCCTCATGGAGCTGCTCATCAAAAGATAGAAAAATATTTGAGTCTACAGAATACAGCCTTAGTCCAGCAAAGTCAAGCTATGGGACATCCCGGGATGGTGGGGATTCACACTGCCTTTGTGGACTGTCGTGTTGGAAACCTTAGTTACACCATATTAAGCCTGTAATTAGGCTCTGACTGGATGTGATTTCGGACATTTGGCACTTGTCAAAATGCAATTTTCCTTTTTTTGGGGGGGGGGTGTTTTTTTGGTGCAGGTGATTAAAGTCTTCCCTGTTTATTTGGTGCAGTGAAGTATAGCAGATGAAATGGGGAAAGGGGAGATTATCATCTTTAACAGGATTAATTTTTAAATGTTTGTTGGGCTTTTTTTAAGATTTATTTATTTGAGAGAGAGAGAGAGTGCAAGTGGGAGGGGCAGGGAGAAAGAATCTCAAGCAGACTCCACGCTAAGCACAGAGCCCATCACAGGGCTCCATCAAGACCTGAGCCAAAACCCCAAGTTGGACACTCAACTGACTGCACCACCCAGGCGCCCCTAAATGTTTTTTATATATATTTGGAATTGTTAAATTGGCTTCGCCAAAACAGAATTTCACCCTTAAGATACAATTTGAATGTTGGTTTCAATAAAGGCTCTTGAAATTGTTTAAAAAAAAACAACGTAAGTGTGACAGGGGAGGCATAGGAATATATAAAGAAAGGAGCCGGGTCAGGGAGAGTGAGGAAAATCATTCCAAAAATAATATTTGATTTGATACCAGAAAGATGAGCAAGAGTAAATAATGTGGGCTGGTGTGTGTGTGTATGTGTGTGTGCGTGGATGGATGTGTGTGAGTATGTATGTGTGTGTAGGTGTATGGGTATGTGTGGGGGGTGTATGGATGTGTGTGTAGATGTGTGTATGTGTATGTGTGTGTATGTGTGGGAATGTGTAGATGTGTGGGCCTGTGTGTGGATGTGTGGGTTTGTGTGGATTGTGGATGTGTGGACGGATGTGTATGTATAGATGTATGGGTGTGTGTGTGTGTGTAGATGGATATGTGTGGATGTGTGTGTGTAGATGTATGTGTGCGTTCGTGTGGGTATGGATGTGTGTGTGAATGTGTGTAGATGTGTGGGTTTGGGTGGATGGATGTGTGTGGATGTATGGGTTTGTGGGTGTATAAGAGAAGCAGTAAAGGCAGGGCCTGGAACCCACACTGAGGGCAGAACTTGTGGAAAGAGGAGGCAGGATGCTCCAGGTCCTGAGCGAAGTCCAGTGGGACAGGTGACAGGAGTGCAGCGAGCCAACCGTGGACCGGTGTGGGACGCAGATGAAATCAGGCTGCCCTCAGTTCCGTCTCAGAAGGTACTGTGCCAAAGAAAGACAAATCCAAGCCCAAAGAAAAGCTGGGAGGAGTGATATGTGTCTTTCCTGAAGAACATGTAGCCATACTGAAGTCAGGAGCCACCAGCCAAACTGGCCGAAATTCTCATCAGCCTCCATCATTTTCCCGAATCCCAAGAGCTGCTCTGTGGAAAACAAAGCCAGGACTCTAAAGGGAGGATGAAGGAGGAAGGGGGCCTGAATGATTCCCCTCTCTTGTCTTTGTTTTAGTGACGCCCAAGAATCTGAAAGCAAATCAGATATTTGTTGCTCTTTGAGAATCAATCTATCGATAACCGTCATGGGGTCTACGGACGAGATGCATTGGCCCCCACCCCCGCCCCTCCCATTGTCAGCAGGTGTACTGGTGACAGATCATTTTTAATTTTCCTGTTCTGACCTTTTCCACTAACATGACGTGGAAGAGGGGGGTAACCTGATCAGTGTTCCTTTCCTAAATTCCGGCCTTCTCCTCCTTGCTGCCCAAGACGAGGAAAATATTTGCACAGGGCCCCGGGGACTGCGTGAGGCATCTTGGGCTTTTTCCTAAAAATAATAAGACATCGGCTGACAATTTTACACAGAGGAGCATGATTAGGTTTTTGAGCCAACATCAGAGAATTTCACCTTTCTTGACTCGCCATGAAGTTTTCCCAAGGTGCACACCATCCTGTGCCTGGCCCGTTGCTCCATGGTTCAGTCTCTTAAGCTCAGTGGTGTCCATGCTGTGGACCAGATCATTCCATCTTGTAGGCAGTTGTGTTGGTATTGTAGGATGTTCATTAGATGCCAGTTACCTCCCCCCCTGGATGTGACAACAAAAATGCTTTTATATTGCCAGGTGTTCTCTGAGAGGAGAGGGCAAATTGCCCACATAGAGAAGCACTCTGCTCTTTGGTTTCATGCTCACCTTTTTTTCTCACCATTTCTTGGGACTATCCTCTAAATCGCATCTATCCAAGATACATGGAAGGCTCTGTTTCCATGGATATTGATATTAGAGCCTTCTGTTTAAGCTCCTGTGGATTTTCTTCTCTCGCTGATAAGATGCAAAGCACTTGCTGACCCTTCCACCACGTTCTGAGACTCTTGTCCAACCCCATCCCATTTGCCTGACTGGCCTCTCCTTAACTCACATGGGCTCACCTTTCTCACATCTTCGTGGGCATAATTCATTATGTGGTGGTCATACAAAGGCTTGGACAAGGGGGGCATTGGGTCACTGTGACATGACAAACACTTCTGTTTTGGGAACTCTCAGGCCTTTTATGATTTATTGGGGATGACTCTAGACTCTTAAATTGTTTGAAATTTTTTTTAATGACCTTGAGCTTAATGATCTCTGGATAACAAGTAAGAGAATTCATATTTCTATAGCAGAAAGCCATCCTAAGCGCTCTTCAAAAGGAGACCTATTGTATTAGCTGGGGAAAAGGAGGTTCAGGCATACCCCTGACTGCCTATTTTATTCATCCATTCACAATGCTCTAAAAAGCACGAAGCTTAGGATTCCATATCTCAGATCCCCATACTTGCTAATTTCTCCCTATCAGAAGAGCAGGTGGCCCGGCTACCACAAAGTACCTAGGAGGAAACTCGTTGGAGTTTGCTTCATTGGAACAAAAATGACAGAATGTCAATTTCCTCCTAACTGCATGTCATCGTCAGGAATCAAATAAGCAATTACAGAAGGCTAAATTGAATTCATTTCAAATTCAGATGGACAGCCTGCACCTAGGATGCTCCACTGAGGGGAAACCGCCTCTCTGACTCTGACTGAGCAAGCCAGTGCTGCCTCCTTCCCCCTCAGGGTCGGCCTGGCTGACATTGCCCCTGTAGGCTTCCCACCCGGCCTTTCCATGTCAGCTCGTGATCTTGCATCCGCTGGCCACACCAGACCCAGAGGTGTCCAGGGTGGCAGCGGCAGGGCTCTGATGCTGGAATTTATGGCATCAAGTCAAGGTGTGGGGATGTGTCCATGTAAGACCACCCCCTTTCAAGCAACTCCTTCCAGGGACTCTCTAGGGCACCTTCTCCATTGGTCCTGCCAGGGAACTCAGTGGTTCATTTTTTTTTTTCTTTCGAATATCAGTCACTGGATGACACATGATTAAATAAGCTAATCCATTTTAGCTCATTTAATTCTAAAAATAACTCTGAAATAGCTATTATTGTCATTGTCTCCATTTTTACAAAATCTTACTTAACAGAGAAGGTGCTCACCATATATTCATGTTCTCTCTTATGTTTCCTTGTCTTCCTTGATATTAGTTCTACGCCATGAGACTCATTCTGGCCAATAGGCCGTGAGCAGAAACGAGGGGTTACCTCCTGGCCGAGGTAGCTAAGAGGCCTCCTCCTTCCCTCTCTTCTCCTCTTGCGGCAAACGTGGAGGTCCCATGGGCCGAATGGCGCAGGACCAAGATGGTGGGGGGTGGTGTTAGTTATGCTCATACTCTCATATTTGGAAGGATGTTTAGAAGCCTGATACCTTTTCCATCATTCTTGCTAAGTTCATTTCCAACCTCTGGTTGCACACTTTCAGTAACAAAGAACTCACTACCTCACGAGCTATTTATATGTGGTTAAACTCTGTCTCCACTGCCCCTCATTCTATCCTGGGGAGCCACACAGATCCATTATCCTCGTCCATCAACAGAACATTTGCTCCATGTTTGGACAGAGGTACTCAGTCCTCATGAGTCTCCCTTTTCCCAAGCCTCATTCTTTAAGTGGTCCCTTTCTCATGCTTGGTGTTGAGAATTGACTCCCCTCTCATACTACAAACAGGAAAGCAGATGCCCACAGAAGGTAATTGGTGCATCAAAACGCAAATCACTCCTGAATGACAGAAACTGGTTCTAAGTTCCATGAAGGAAAGGATTTGTGTCTGTTTGCTTCATTCACTGTTGTATCCCAGAACAGTGCCTGGTACATAGTAGGTGCTCAATTAATATTTGCTGAGCCAATGAATGAACCAAAGAGTCCTAGATCCCAGTCATTTTTTTTCTCTTTCCTTTAAACAATGTAAAGAAATTAACAGCCAATTGTAAATTCCATGCTAAACTCATGTCTTGGAATCCTTGGGCACAAAACACTATGATAACACAGCTACAATCCAGATAAAACATGTATCAAATAGGCTTGGGCTTATAAGGCACCTAAATTTGGCAAAAAAAAGAATATTTTGCCAAGTATAAATATATATGTAAGATATAAGTATACAAATATATATATAATATACACAGAATATATGTGTATATTATATATATATTTGTATACATATTATATATATATTTGTATACTTATATATATATATATATAATTGCAAAAAAATCTTAAAGATGATGGTGAAAACATGTTTGACCACCCCACCTCCCATCCTCACAGCTTTAAACTTTGTTGGGTCCATACTAAGGCATTTCTCATGGAATTATTCCAGATGCCTTCTCTTCTAATTCCCTCCACCAATGTCATGGTTAGTCCTAAAGCCTTATTAAGACACACATATTCTGAGGCATATTTCAATAGTTTGGGTAGTAGCTTCAAGGATGAGAGCTATGCACAATAACAGAATGTACCTAGCTTTTGACATTATAATTGTTATTTACATCTGGGGCTTTTTGCTGTGATGTGGCATTGTAATGAGGGTAAACTTTTCTTGTGAAAAGATGGATAGGAATCTGGGATAAAAATGAACACTGGTTAATAAAACCACAGATAAGTATACCCTTGTATGATGCCATTGTGTTTAGGCAATAATTCAAACATGACTGCCTTGTGGGGGACTCTCCTCCCAGCAGATGAGGCAATATCTTCCTGAGAAAAACATAGTTGAAGAGATGGGTGCAGATCCTGGTTATGCATCAACCGTTGTGATAGACCTTTTTATTCTGTATAAAATGAGAATACAAGGAAATTCATTTATCCATTTATTGAAAAAGTCTTGAAACTCCTGATATGCCATGCACTGAAAGTTTAATTGCTTTCTACAATAAAGGGAAAAGCAGTCACTAGCTAGTTAGTTATCTGGGTGACTAGGTGGGTGAGTGGATGGATAGATATGTAGGTGGGTGAATGAATGAACCAATGAGTGGATGAATGAACAACCAGATAGATCGAAAGGATGCTAGAGAGTCTTTCTTTGCATTTCTGGGATCACACACACCCCACCCCCCACTTCATCCAGGAAATAGCAGTCCAATTCTCCTTAGAGAATCACTCTCTTTGCTCTCTGTCCATATGGTTTATGTGAATCTGGCCTGATCTCTGACCAGTGGACCATTCTCGCCAATGAGACCACTGAGACAAGGCAGAACCCATCAACTCTAAATCTAGAACTGGGGCAGTCCTGACCTAGAGAGAGGTAACTCTTTGCTACCAGACTTGGATTTGGGAAGGTCTAAGCCCGGCTCTGCTCAGTGGGTTGTGGGTGCATGCAAAGGGACTGTGCCTAGGAGTGAAGCTACCAGAAAGGAAAGTAGAGGGGCGCCTGGGTGGCTCAGTCGTTAAGCGTCTGCCTTCGGCTCAGGTCATGATCCCAGGGTCCTGGGATCGAGCCCCGCATTGGGCTCCCTGCTCTGCGGGGAGCCTGCTTCTCCCTCTCCCACTCCCCCTGCTTGTGTTCCCTCTCTCACTGTGTCTCTCTCTGTCAAATAAATAAATAAAACCTTAAAAAAAAAAAAAAGAAAGAAAGAAAGGAAAGCAGAGATTGAGAGAAAGGAAAAGTCAAGTACCGTGTCAGTGACTTGAACATCTGACTTCTACTGTGCCTGATCTGAACACCTGCGCTTTTGAATTCATGTGAGATTGTACATCTCCCCTTCTTTTTTTCATACTTTTTTCTTTTGGTCTCTTGCAATCAAAAGAGTTCTAAATAACACAGACACATAACCCAGGTAAGGGACCTAGTTATTACACAATGTGCTGGAGAAGATGAAAAGTGGAATCAGCCACAGCACTCCACTCACTACCTCCTGGATAAGTGAGCATGGTCTCTGGGCCACGTGTGACCTGACTAAACTCTGGGATACAGTCCATGATCTAATTTCACATTGAACCATCTAAAAGCCAGCTCCCTGGGCCTACTTCTCAATATACCCAAATATTAGTCTTTTTGTGGCCAAAAAGCCATGTCAAATCATTTATTGACAGCCTTCCATTTAATCAAGTAAGTAAGCTCAGTTTTGAGAATGTCCCCCTTCCTACGAAGGAACTCAATACAACTATTTTCACTTTGAATTCACTTTGAATGAACCAAAAGAATGTGGCCAGAAAACATGCTTATTTTCCCCAAAGCAGTCCTGTGTGCAAAAGGCTGCTCAGCATTATTCTTGATAGAGGATATTCTCCAGGGGTCTTCTCAGCTTTTAAACTCTTTGATTGCAAGAAAAGACCTGAGAGAAACTTCTCTTTGCATCATCACGTAATATCCTCCAAGCTCAACACAGTGCCTGGCACAGAGGACATTCTCAGTATTTGGCAAATAATTAATGAAAAATCTTTGACCCTTCCATAATCCCTATTGGCTGACTTAGGGGGACCCCAGTAGAGAAGGATCTTAAGAGGCAGTTAGATTCCAAAGTCATCATATAAAGAAACAATCACGGAAAGCATAATTTCACTTAAAAGTCCTTTTAAATTATCCATGCCATGAGGAAGTGGATAGTTTCTCAATGTGTCCAACATAGTCCATTTTGCCTTTATCTTGAAAAGACTGCTGTGTCTTGGGCTGAGCCACCGATGATGAGGTTGAGTTGTGTTGAAGGGATCATACTGAAGAAAAACAGCAGTCTGGCACTCAGCATGGGGATGCTCATACTGCAGGAGCCAAAAGGACAAAAGCGGGGATCCGTAGAGTCAGATTGTCCATCTCCTGCTTTCTCAGGCTGAGTGGGATGGAGGTTGAAATAGGCTATACGATTCAAAAGAAAAGATTCTCCCGCCTCTGGCTTGGCCTCCTCTTTCTTCACTCCCTCTCTCCCTTTCCATCCCTCCCCCTCCCCCGCTCTCCCCATTACCCACCTCATAGAATATAATTTGAATAAGTAAAATATACTTCTTGCTGAAACTAGTAAATATTCTTAAACATTCGCAGACTAATGGCTGTCCCTGGTAAAGGGCACAGAAAAGGAGATTTCCCTCCATCTCCTGATGTCCGTCCTAACACAGAACATTCTAGGGTTGATAGAAAGTATTCTTTGCAAGCTTCTTCCTTCCATATTCAGTTGATCTTGAGGAAGCGGAAAGATTGGAGGGAAATGCTACAAGCAAACTCCACATTAGATGCTAAAACCACTATGATTCATTCTTTTTCCATCCAAATGAAACCCATGTCTTTACAGTAAATGTGATGAATGGAAATGGCATCCTCAGAGATTTATATATATATATCGTGGGCTTCCCCCCCCTTCCCTCTCTTCTCTTTTTTTCATTTTGCAGAGCAACAAAGTTTCACAAGGAAGGATTTTATAGAAAATCCATGTCTGGGGATTTATTCAGGCCTTTGTCTTAAATTATGGCAACATAGAACCAGTCTCTTGCTGTACAATTCCATATATTTCAACAAGGTGATTACAATAAAGTCCACAGCTCTCTTCAGCTGGAGTAGGGCTGGTGAGCCCAGTTGCTCTCCCAGATATGAGGGAGAAAAACGTGCCACAAAGCCTTCCTTTGATGAGAAGGCAAAGCTGGGTTTTGGAAGGGAAGGCAGTCTTTTTCCCCCAAAGAATACTATGTTGAAATAGAATTATCTTTTTGAAACCCAGATCTGCATTGATGGGCCATAGAAATGACAGCACACAAGACAAAAGAGTTTCCCTGGATGAAACATGACCTCACCCCTTGATTCATCTTTGCAGTTAATATAATGACCTTTAAAATCGAGTTGCCAAGAATTGGACAAAGTTAAAAAAAAAAAAAAAAAGCAAGAAAGCCCAGCAAAGATCATAAGGGGTAGTTTAAATGCCTGTTAATTGGGAACCCTGTCATCTCTGACCTGCAACATAAACCAAAGGAGTAGATGAGCCTCTTTCTCCACTGTTTCTACATAAAAATCGAATGTGAGAATCAAGAATCACTTTGATGAGCTGTTTCCAATCTGGGCCAAATCTCTGTGGCCGTCCAATCCTTCATTCAATCTCCATGGAGGCCACCGGGCATGGTCAGTGGTCCAGCTGACCAGCTCCAATCAGCAGGGTGGTCCCCTCCATCCTCTAGACGATACTGTTGGTTAAATTCAGCTTTGAGTAGGAACTTATGGGTCCTTCCAGTTCCAAGAGCTAAAGTTTTATCTGGATTGGCTTGGTCCTTCACATCTCAACACGACTGCCACCTCCTTCAGAGGTCCTCCTTGGCCACTTTATCAAAAGAGTCTTTCCAGACCCCAGTCACCAGTACCATCCCCCATCTTATTTTCATCATGGGTTTTAAAGACCTCTATGTCCTCATGAACATCCTCACGTATTTGTATGTTGTCGCTCTCCTCCCCTAGGCCCTAAGCTCTGAGAACCCATGTCTCATGTACCACGGTGACCACAGTACCTAGGACAGTGGCTGGATCCAGGCAGTTGCGGAGAAAAAACGTCAATAAGGAAACGGCTGTCCTTTCTAACAAAAGCTTTTACACATGGGCCTTATTTTGTGTAAGCCAAACGAATGAAAATCTGGTATTATATTCTTAAATAATCTAAAAGATTCTCCCACTTGAAATTCTACCAGAGAATCCTGCAGCCAGCTCCACAAGGGTTTGAGGGGACAGCTCCACCCTCTTCAGGACTGCTGCAGGTACAGGTGGAAACTGCGGAGGCCCCTGTAGCAGGTCAGGCCTTCTGGAAGCAGATGTTGACTTGGAGTCTAGGGTCTGAGGTGTTAGGAATCCACACCTGGGAGAGGAAGGGGCAAGAAGCAGGTGGGAGATAGAGTAAGAAGTGGAATCGCAAGGCAGGCAGGTCGGAGCTCTGGAGCGAGTACCGGGTCACACCAGAGTGATGCGGGTGGGTCCTTAGCTCATACCCCTGTTTCATTAAGTCACAGGGTGTGTGGGCTGACCTGCAGCCGAGGCCGACCTTGAAGGAGCTGATAGCTGGAGGCAATCATCCAGCCACGTTCCCTAGAGCTGGGCAGCAAGTCCCTCCTCAAGGGGACACTGGGCCAGTTCACCTCCTCTGCATTCCGAGGTTGCAGATTCCAAGCTGAAACCTGTGTGCTTTCAGAAGTCTGGCCACTGGTGTCCACTGAGTTCCTGCTGTCTTCGAAGATGAGCCACAAATAGTGCAATTCCTAAATTAGAAGTCACGTCCTGTAAGTGCTTGCTGACTTGGCAGCAGCAACACTGACATAATTTCACAAATAATGATGTTATCCAAGGCAAAAGTTGCATTAGATCAATTACCACTCTATTTCAGTGCCATCTGAGTAGCTCTCAGTGTTTATTTCAGTTCGCCTATTTTTAAACCAAAGCTCTCAGGCTTCTGAACCACAACCATGAGTATACCTTCCTTATCCAGTCCTTGATAGCATCTGGCTCACATTCTGAACTAAAGACAATGATTTGAATACCCTGCCCCCAGTCTCTCTTCTCAGTTCCCTTTCTTTGCCTCCTTTAATTGGCGGGAGTGGGGGTCGGTTGTTCAGCTACAAAGAGAGTCCCAAACTTAAGGCTCAAAACAGAAAAGAGAATATTGTCATTTTAGGAGATTGAAAGGCGATTAAACTGTGACAGGAGAAGGTTTGGGCTGGATTGGAGGGTATTTTGCTATTGGAGAAGGATATTGAACCCTAGTAGGGCTGGTTATCAAGAAAAGTCTGTAACCTAAGACGCACACCCATGTGGCTGGTGTTAACGGGTTGACCTGTGTGGCCCCAAAATTCATATGTTGAAGTCCTGGTGTCCTTATCTCAGAATGTGACCTTATTTGGAAAGAGAGTCATTACAGAGGTTGTAATGTGGTCATTAGGGTAGTCGCTCATCCTTTAGTGTCTTATGAAAAGGGGAAATTTGGACAGGCAGAGGGAAGAAGTTGTGGAGAGACACAGGGAGGAGACCATTATATGGGCTGAATATTTGTGTCCCCACCACCACCACTACCTGCCCCACCCCACAAAGGAAAATCCCCAGTCCTCCTCCTGTGTGTCTCCTTTGCTCTCACACGACTACCACACAATGCTTCTGACACCAGAGGTGTGGGGGCTCTTCCCACACCACCAAGCAATTCCACAACACCAGCTGGGAATCCTACAACTCAATTCTGACACTGTCTACTTGGAGATAGCACCACATCCCCCAGGTTAAGGGCTCAGTCCCACAAGACTGCCTTCTTCCCTCACTTGAGATGCCAATCACAAGTAGTAGGTCCCCAGATTACCCACAACTGTCCCACTTGGGTACAAATCAGAAGTTCCCATGACCTCCCCACACGTGGATCCCATTATTTGCCAGAGCAACTCACAGAACGTAGGGCAACACTTACTTACCTCAAGCAATTTATTAAAGTGTATGACAAAGATATGGATGGATAGTCAGATGAAGAGATACATCGGGTAAGGTATGGGAGGGTCCCAAGCACAAGAGTTTCTGTCCCCCTGGAATTGGGGTATGCCACCGTCTCAGTACATGGATATGCTCCCTAACCTGGAAGCTCCTAAAACTCATACTATTGGGATTTTATGGAGGCTTCCTCAAGTAGGCATGATCAATTACTGTATTTCCACCCCTCTCCCCTCTCTGGAGAATCGGGCAGGTAGGGTGGGGGAATTGCTGAAAATTCCAAGCTTCTAATCATGACTTGGTCTTTCTGGTGACCAGCCCCCCTCCAGGAGCCCACCAGAGTCACCTCAGTAGAATAAAAGATGCTCCCAGCACTCTTACCACGTAGGAAATTACAAGGATTTTAGGAGCTCTGTGCAAGGAACCAGGGGCAGAGACCAATGTAACAGAGGAACTTGGAGGATGCAGTCCTGCTGTTGTGCGGTGGACCCAGGAGGAAATAAGAAAAGCACTTCCCCGTGCTTTTTCTCTCCTCTCCTCGTCTCTCCATTATCTTCACCTTTTCATTCCCTGCCCCCCAGTCTCTCTCAGAATCTGTTAGACAGTAGATATTTTGGCTCCACGATTCAGTGCCCTCCCAGGTATGAAATGAGCATAATAAAACCGCCGATGTAGAAGGCTGATCAGAGGGAATCCAAAGGAATCATATGTGCATGTGAAGTGCAGGCACATAGTAAGTGCTCAGCAAACAGACACCACAACCATCATTACTGTGTCAGCAAAAACTTTCCGTTATACTTAATCATCGTTGTAATTCATGAGTAGAAATTATAATTAACAGGTGGATCATTATTATTTTTGGCAAACCAAAGTCCCCTTTTAATCTGTCTGTGATTCCTGGGATGTGTCAAGGGTCACATAAGCCTATGGTCAAAGCCTAGCTCTACAGTTTACAAGCGGTGGGCCCTAGGTAAGCGCTCAACGGGTCTGTAGGGATGGATGTGAAAGGGGTCCCAAAACATACTGAAAGATTGCAGAGGGTGGAGGTGGGGATAGGGCAGGGGAAACGGCCATCCTGATGAAGGAGGAGTTGAGTGGGAAAAGAAGGTGGGGGACCCTGTAACTGGATGGGTTTTTTTTTTTTTTTAAGATTTATTTATTTGAGAGAGGGAGAGAGAGCACACGCCCAAGTGGGCGGAGGGGCAGAGGGAGAGAATCTCCAGTAGACACCATGCTGAGCGCATGCCCAACTCAGGGACTCGATCTCACGACCCATGAAATCTTGACCTGAGCTCAGACTAAGAGTCAGACATTCAACTGACTGAGCCACTCAGGCACCCCTGTAACTGGGTGGTTTTAGAACATCTGGATATCTTGGGGGAAGAAGCAAGAGGAGTGTTGAGTTTGTTTCCTATGCCCCTGCCCACCCCACTCCAGTTGGTTAGTATGGAAGATGGAGCCCTTCGTGCTTAGCACCCAACTCCTATGTCTTGATGATCTCTTTGGAGTTAAAGATCACAAACATCTTCAAGTCTTCCAGGGTCCAGAGAGCGTTCCAACTATTGTGATAATAAAAATTGGGGGTGGTTTTTTGTTGTTTCTTTTTCTTCTTGCCTCTGTTGTTGTTTTGAATCCTACTCTGTGCCAGGGCCTTTGGTGACTAGCCATGTTGGACATATTTTTTATTCCCTTCACAATTCCAGAATGTAGACTGTCCTGTTACCCCGTCTTGGAGAGATAAGAAAACCTAGGCTTCAAGAAGCAAAGTAACTTGTTCGAGGTTCCACAGCTAGTAACCTCTGTATTAGTTTGCTGGGGCTGCCATACAAAGTACCACAGGCTGGGTGGCTTAAAAGCAGAACTTTATTTTCTCATCGTTCTGGAAGCTGGACATCCAAGGTGAAGGTGTCAACAGGAATTGTCCCTTCTCAGATTTCTCTTCTTGTCTCGTAGATGCCCATGTGTCTTTACTTGGTTTTTCCCTCTGTTCATGTCTGAGTCCACATTTCCTCTTCTTAGGAGGGAACCAGTCAGAGCAGATGACCGCTATGACCTCATTGTAACTTAATCATCTCGTTAAAGAACCTAATGCAAATACAGTTACCTTCTGAGATACTGGGGGTTAGGATTTGTACATAGAACTTTTTGATAGACACCACAGAGCCCATAACAACCCCCCATCTGTGTGCATGTGTCCTCAGGTGGAAAACCCATGACACTGTTAAAGCAGCATGGTTTCTGGCATAACCACTAACGGCAGTGAATTATACGTAGAGAAGCAATTGTTTTCAGGGAAAAGGTCTTAACCATCTTCTTTACCCATTCATCTAGCCATGGACTCTTGGGCTGCTTCCATATCTTGGCTATTATACATATTGCTGCTGTAAACATGGGGGTGCATGTATCCCTTTGAATTAGCGTTCTTATATAATTTGGGTAAATGCCTAGTAGTGCGATGGCTGGATCATATGGTACTTCTATTTTCAACTTTTTGAGGAAGCTCCATACTGTTCTCCAGAGTGACTATATCAGTTTGCATTCCCACCAACAGTGTAGGAGTGTTCTCCTTTCTCCACATCCTTGCCAACACCTGTTGTTTATCGTGTTTTTGATTTTAGCCATTCTGACAGGTGTGAGGTGATATCTCATTGTGGTTTTGATTTGTATTTCCCTCATGATGAGTGATGATGAGCTCTTTTCAGGTGTCTGTTGGCTATCTAGATGTCTTCTTTGGAGAAATGTTTGTTCGTGTCTTCTGCCCATTTTTTAATTGCATTATTTGTTTTTTGGGTGTTGAGTTTGTAAGTTCTTTATATATTTTGGATACTAACCCTTTATCAGTTATGTCATTTGCAAATATCATCTCCCGTTCAATAGGTTGCCTTTTAGTTTTGTTTATTATTTCCTTCACTGCGCAGAAGCTTTTTATTTATTTTTTTAAATTTTTAATCAATTTTTTTAAGATTTATTTATTTATTAGAGAGAGTGCACACACAGAGTGGGGAGGGGCAGGGGAAGAGGGAGAAAGAATCCCAAGCAGATTTTGCCCACTGAGCGTGGAGCCAGACACGGGGCTGATCCCACCACCCAGAGATCACCACCTGAGCCAAAACCAAGAGTCAGACGCCCAACCATCTGTGCCACCCAGGCACCCCAGAAGCTTTTTATTTTGATGATGTAGCGATAGTTTATTTTTGCTTTTATTCTCTTGACTCAGAGGACATATCTAGAAAAGTGGCTACAGCTGATGTCAAAGAAGTAACTGCCTGTGTTCTCTTCCAGGATTATTATGGTTTCAGGTCTCACATTTAAGTCTTTCATCCATTTTGAGCTTATTTTTGTGTGTGGTGTAAGAAAGTGGTCTAGTTTCATTCTTCTACATGTTGCTGTCCAGTTTTCCTGAAACAATTTGTTGAAGAGACTGTCTTTTTCCCATTGGGTATTCTTCCCTGCTTTGTCAAAGATTGATGGATCATAAAATTGTGGGTTTATCTATGGATTTTCTATTCTGTTCCATTGATCTGTGTGTCTGTTTTTGTGCCAGTACCATACTGTCTTGATGATGACAGCTTTGTCATAGAGCTTGAAGTCCAGAACTGTGATGCCTCTAGCTTTGCTTTTCTTTCTCAAGGTTACTTTGGCTACATGGGGTCTTTTGTGGTTCCGTACAATTTTAGGTTTGTTTGTTCTAGTTCTATAGAAAATACTGTTGATATTTTGATAGGGATTACGTTGAATGTGTAGATTGCTTTGGGTAGTATGGACATTTTAATAATATTTATTCTTCCAGTCCAGGAGCATGGAATTTTTTCCCATTTCTTTGTGTCCTCTTCATTTTCTTTCTTTTTATTTTTTCCTCTTCAATTTCTTTCATCAGTGTTTTATAGTTTTCAGAGTACAAGTCTTTTGCCTCTTTGGTTAGTTTTATACTTAAATATCTTACTATTTTTGGTGCATTTGCAAATGGGATTGTTTTCTTAATTTCTCTTTCTACTGCTTCATTATTGGTGTACAGAAATGCAACAGATTTTTGTCCATTGATTTTGTATCCTGTGACTTTACTGAATTTGTTTATAAGTTCTAGTAGTTTTTCAGTGGAGTCTTTAGGATTTTCTAGGTATAGTATCATGTCATCTGCAAAGAGTGAAAATTTTGCTTCTTCCTTAGTGATCTGGATGCCTTTTATTTCTTTTTGTTGTCTGATTGCTGTGGCTAGGACTTCCGGTGCTGTGTTGAATGAGAGTGGACATCCTTGTCTTGTTCCTGACCTTAGGGGGCAAAAAGCTCTGTTTTTCCCCATTAAAGATGATGTTAGCTGTGAGTGTTTCTTATATGGCCTTTATTATGTTGAGGTATGTTCCCTCTAAACCTACTTTGTTCAGGGTTTTTATCATGAATGGATGTTGTACTTTGTTAAATGGTTTTCCTGCATCTATTGAAATGACCATATGATTCTTATCCTTTCTCTTATTGATGTGTTGTATCACATTATATATGTATCAATATATGATTGATTTTCATATATTGAACCACCATTGCATTCCAGGAATAAATCCCACTTGATCGTGGTGGATGATTTTTTAATGTATTGTTGGATTCAGTTTGCCAATATTTTGTTGAGAATTTTACATCTGTGTTCATCAGATATATTGGCCTACACCTCACTTTTTTAGTGGTGTCTTTATCTGGTTTTGGTATCAGAATAATGCTGGCCTCATAGAATGAATTTGGAAGTTTTCCTTCCTTTTCTGTTTTTTGGAATAGTTTAGGAAGAAAAGGTTTAATTCTTCCTTAAATGTTTGGTAGAAACTTCCTGTGAAGCCATCTGGTCCTGGACTTTTGTTTGTTGGGAAGTTTTTTGATTACTGATGCAATTTCTTTGCTGGTTATCATTCTGTTCAAATTTTCTATTTCTTTTTTTAAAAATATTTTATTTATTTATTTGGCAGAGAGAGTGACAGCGAGAGTGGGAACACAAGCAGGAAGAGTGGGAAAGGGAGAAGCAGGCTTCCTGCCAAGGAGGGAGCCCGATGCGGGGCTCGATCCCAGGACCCTGGGATCATGACCCGAGCCGAAGGCGGACGCCTAATGACTGAGCCGCCCAGGTGCCCCTCAAATTTTCTATTTCTTCCTGCTTTAGTTTTGATAGTTTATAAGTTTCTAGGAATTTATCCATTTCTTTCAGGTTGTCCAATTTGTTGGCAAATAGTTTTTCATAATATTCTCTTAGGATTACTTTTATTTCTGTGGTATTGGTTGTAATTTCTTCTCTATCACTGGTGATTTTGTTTATTTGAGTCCTTTCTCTTTTTTTCTTGATGAGTCTGGATAGAGGTTTATTGATTTTATTGAGTTTTTTTTTTTTTTCAAAGAACCAGCTCCTGGTTTCACCGATCTGTGCTATTGTTTTTCTAGTTTCTGTATCATTCGTTTCTGCATCATTCATTTCTGCTCTAATCTTTATTATTTCCTTCCTTCTGCTGGTCTTAGGTGTTGCTTGTTCTTTTTCTAGCTCCTTTTGGTGCAAGGTTAGGTTGTTTGAGATTTTTTTTGTTTCTTGAGGTCGGCCTGTATCGCTATAGACTTCCCTCTTAGAACTGCTTTTGCTGCATCCCAGAGGTTTTGGACTATTATGTTTTCATTTTCATTTGTTTCTGTGTTCTTTTTTATATCTTATTCTATTTCCTGGTTGATCCATTCATTGTTTAATAGCATGTTATGTAACCTTCATGTATTTGTGGTCTTTCCTGATTTTTTCTTGTGGTTGACTTCGAGTTTCATAGTGTTGTGGTCAGAAAATAGGCATGATGATTTCAGCCTTCTTGAGGTTTGTTTTTTGGGCTAATATGGGCTCCGTTCTGGAGAATGTTCTGTCTGCCCTTGAAAAGAATGTGTATTTTCCTGCTTTAAGATGGAATGTTCTGAATATATCTGTTAAATCCATCTGTTCCAGTGTGTCTTTCAAAGCCATTGTTTCCTTGTTGATGTTCTATTTAGATGATCTGTCCATTGCTGTAAGTGGGGTGTTAAAGTCCCTTATTATTGGGGCACATGGGTGGCTCAGTCAGTTAAGCGTCTGCCTTCAGCTCAGGTCATAATCCTGGGGTCCTGCTTCTCCCTCTCCCTCTGCCTGCCGCTCTGCCTGCTTGTTCTCTCTCTCTGTCAAAAAAATAAAATCTTAAAAAAAATAAAAAAATAAAGTCCCCTACTCTTATTTTGTTATTATCAATTAGTTCCTTTGTATTTGTTATTAACTGTTTTATGTATTTGGATGCTCCTCTGTTGGGTGCAAAAGTATTTACAATCATTATATCTTCTTGTTGGATTGTCCCCTTTATTATTACATAATGTCCTTCTTTGTCTATCCTTACAGTCTTTGTTTTAAAATTTTCTTTGTCTATCCTTACAGTCTTTGTTTTAAAATTTCCTTTGTCTGATATAAATATTGCTACTCAGGCTTTCTTTTGACATCCATTTGCATGATAGATGTTTCTATAACCTCTCACTTTCAATCTGCAGGTGTCTTTAGGTCTAAAATGGGTCTCTTGTAGGCAGCATATAGATGGGTCTTGGTTTTTTTCCATTCTTTAAGAGGGGGTCCATTTAAAGAAACAAAAGTAGTGAGCAGATCAGACTAAGAGTGGTTCGCAGAGATGACAGTCTGTAGGAGTTCCTACAGTGACTAAAGGTAGGTAGACTCATCCCTACAGCAGCCAGCCACAGGCACTGCTGGAACCCAGAGAAGGAATCCATAAATCAAAGCCAGGAAGAAAAACTTCCTGACAGAATGTCCCCGCTGGGGCTGGTGGGAGCAACTCAGGATGGTCTGGGGCTGAGACTCTGGAGTCTTGAGCTGGCACTACCAAGCTGACCGACCGTTCCTCTTGAGGAACGGGCTCCAACTTGGCAATTCTGCCCTTTTCAGCATTCAGCTTCAGAAACGCACTCTTTCTTCTCCCAAAAAGGGTAAGAGCTTGTCAGTTTCAATGAAGCCTTTCTTTTTCTTAAACCATCCCACCAAACAGCGCCGGGATGCGGCCTCTGGTGGTTCATTGCTGCTCACCTTTTCAGATTTTCCCAGGAGCCCATTGGGAAACAGCTTGCCGAGACAGGTGGGTTCCAACGCCAGCTTCATGGCTGAGCAGCCACCAGTCTCCAAAAAGTTTTCATGACCTCCCTGGATCTCAGTCTACTCACCTGCAAAATGGAACTAACTGTAGCCAGCTGTGCCAGGCGAGCGGGAAATCGCCTCTACAATGAGCTCCTGGCACCAGGTAGGCATTCAATAAACAGTAACTATTATTAGCTTCCCCCAAGGCAGAGAAATGTAAATGTGTACTTGCCAAGTGTTCTGGGAGTGTAGCCAAAATCACCCCACCTCAGATGAAAATTTTTCCCAGCCTTAAGTTTGGGATTCTACTCTGTAATATATCCACATTTGTTTTAATATAAAAATAATGCTTTAAATTACTATCAAGGACAATTAGTGCTCCAGGGAAGTATCTTCTGCCATGAGCCCATCATTTTCCTGGATATAAACAATCTGAGCTTTGAGAGGCATGTAGGGGTTCCCTTTCATGTAATGGTTCTCAACAAAGAGCGATTTTTGCCCACAGGGTACATTTTAGCAAAGTCTGGAGACATTTTTGGTCACAACTTGGGGATGGGGTGTGAGTGCTCCCGGCATCGAGTGGGTGGAGGTCAAGGATCTTCTAAACATCCTACAGTGCGCAGGACGGCCCCCCACAACAAAAAAGGATCTGGTCCCAAGTGTCAAGAGCGCAGGCGCTCGTTCCCCAGAGGTATCCAGAAGGCTTTGTTACTGAAGCAAGACTGGCTGGTTTGCTCTCATTCTCTGCCCGCTCCTACCAGTCCCTCCTTCATCCTGTCTCTATCTTTGAGTATTGTGGCCCTAAGTGTGGAATAATGGGATGTTGCAATTATTGGCAAACTATTTTAAGAATCCCTATTTTAAAATGGGGGTGAGGGTGCATTGTAGCAACAGGAGATGTTTATACTGACGTGTTTTCCACACCTCTTTAGACCAAAGCAGTGAATAAGCACCCAAATGCTGTCCTGGGCCCACACCAGCCCAGTAGTGCTCTGGAGTGTTAGACTGCTCCCTCAAGAGATGGCCGTGGTGAGCTGAGCCAGACCTCAGCAAAGCCAGGGAAAGGACCGTTCAGGTCTTCCCACCTCCCATGTCTGCACTCATCTCCCTGTTCTGGGCACTTCTAACTCCCAGGCAGGTTCATATTTTCAACCATCTAGCTAAGATATTGTCAGCTGTATAAGGCAGTGTTGTCCGGCAAAACAGAACCAATGGGATATGCATATCTATCTGGAAGGAGATTTATTATAAGGAGTTGGCTCCCATGATTACAGAGCCTGGTGAGTCCAAATCTGCAAAGCTTGCTGGAGACCCGGGAGAGCGCGTGGTGCAGTTCCAGTCCCAAGGCAGTCTGCTGGAAAATTCCCTCTTTCTCTGGGAGGCCCATCTTTTTGTTATGTTCAGGCCTTCAACTGATTGGATGAGGCCCACCCACATTTAGGAGGGTAATCTGTTTACTCAGAGTCCACCAATCAAATGTTCGTCTCATCCAAAGCACTCTCCAAGTTGACAAATAAGATGAACCATCACACCTGCCGACTAGGGTGGTGGGATAAATCATGGGACTCTAACCTTGTCTTGACATTGGGTTATCATGTGTGCTCATCCCAAGCCAGTGTTGTCCAAATGTTGCTGCTACTGCTGATGTTCTTATTGGTGGTGGTGAAGGGATGCTAGAAGGGAGAATAGGAGCTCACTTCTTTGGGTCAGGCTGTGGTTTGTTCTGCTGAGCAACATGCTATGTTCCAGAGCCAGCATTGGCAAATTTCAGCCTGCTGCCTATTTTTGTGCATAAGGTTTATTGGAACATAGCTATTCACTTACAAATTGTCCGTATCTGCTTTCACATGCTACCATGGCAGCACTGAGTATTGGTACAGGGATGGTATGGCCCATAAATATTTACTGTCTGGCCCTTTACAGAGAAAGTTTGCCAACCCCTTTTTAAAAGCAGGGACTCTGGGGGCTCCTGGGTGGCTCAGTCAGTTAAGTGTCTGCCTTCGGCTCAGGTCACGATCTCAGGGTCCTGGGATTGGGCCCTGAGTCAGGAATCCCTGCTCAGTGGGGAGTCTGCTTGTCCCTCTCCCTCTGCCCCTCCCCGCACTTGTGCTCTCTCTCTTGTGCTCTTTCAAAGAGATAAATAAAATCTTTAAGAAGAAAAAAAAAAGTATGGACTTTGTAGCCAGACTGTCTGGTTTTCATTCCCCACTCCTCTACCTACTGGCTGTGTGATTTTGAGCAAGTTACTTAACCTCTCTGTGCCTCAGTCACCTCCTTTGTATATTGGGAATGATAATAGCATCTTCATAGATATATACTTGAAAAGTGCTAATAACAAGGCCCATGTCATTAAGCGCTCCATAGTAGTTGGCTGTTAGTGTTATCCTTAGCAAGATTTTGCTTTCCTGAAGGTATGTGCATGTCGACAGGACCAATTTGGCTGGAGAAGCTATCAGGAATATTGTTTTGTTTTGTTTTGTTTTGTTTTGAAGGTGGTGGTCAGCAAGAAGAAAGGAATATTAGGAGAGGATGAGTAGGAAGTTTGACATGCAGAAGGCAATGTCAGCCTCTCTTCTATCTCCTGAGACAACTGCAGTGAAATCTGTCACTCATCAGTGCTTTAAAGGGTGTATGGGTTGGAGATATATGTTACCGTGCTGTTTCCAAGGTGGGCACCAGGTGAGAGCAAGAACAGCCCCCAGAAGCTGGTGGCACAATTTTGTGTGGGGAGCCCCTCCCAGGGACACTTCCTTTCTCCTGGGGTCTCTGGACATGGGTAATTCCTGAGGATCCAAGGGGATACGTTTCTAGTGGTGGAATGTGAGACACCACTACAGGCAAAAGGGAGGAGACTCAGGGAATCCTGATCCTCACTAGTGCTCACACGGCAAGCACCTCCTTTTCCTATTATAGCTGGCCCTAGACATAAGAAAGTCACCATCCATTGGCCACTGTAGGCCAGAATTGCAAGTGGCTGACCATGGGTGAAATGGAGTTGGCAGATACATTTTATTTAGCCTAAGCAATGTTTTTTAAAACTTAGCCAAGTTTTAAAAATCTAGGGATTTTGTTTTCTCAGAGTCCATAGTCTCTCATGGTTCACAGGGTTTTAGAGGGGAGGGGGTGGGGGGATGGGTTAGCCCGATGATGGGTATTAAGGAGGGCACGTATTGCATGGAGCACTGGGTGTTATATGAAAACAATGGATCGTAGATCACCACATCAAAAACTAATGATGTATTGTATGGTGACTAACATAACATAATAAAATAAAAAAATAAATAAAAATCTAGGGATTTTGCACACACACACATACAAAATGTCAATGTCTTCCTTCTCTTGAAACATTAGGAAATGCAACAAGAACCCTCCTTCCCACATGACAGCAGTTAGCTAAAATTGGGCATCCTATGTGTTCCAGTCACCCACAGTCCCAAACACTCCCCTTTGTCCTACATCTGGCCCCCCGTAACTCATTCCTCGTACCCGGTGGACCTGTGTAGGCATGAATTTGCAAGTTCTATGCTACATATTTGCTAGAAGTGCAGTAGAGGGGGAGAAGGTATTTTTTTAAGAGCACAATCTGTAGCTGATGAATTCTTTCTTAATAAAATTCTTTCTGACTAAAATAAATCTCCTGTAGATTCTGGAGTAAGGCTGGAAAGTAAGGCTGAAACAGTCCCTCATTTTACACTTGGGGAAACCAAGATTTAAAGGAATTAATTATCTTATTCAGAGGACTGATATCCAAGTTCTTTAACTCCTGGTGTGTGTGTGTGTGGTGTGAAAGAGAGAGGCAGGGAGAGGGAAGGGAAGGGGAGGAAGGGGAGGCAGAGAGAGAGATTTGCAGAGAGATAAGAGAGAAAGTTATATTGACAGGGACTGTAGAGCAAACTGTTCTCCGCTACTGTAACATTTTTGTTAGTCTGAAGAATAGAAATTTCCACCACCACCACCACACCTGGAATTATTAAAAAGGAAGCATCTATCATTCCTTTCATCTGATCCCTCCCTCCCCTCCTAGAATGGAGAAATAATCATATCTGATTGGCGAGATTGGGAAGATGGGATCTGATGGTGATTTGGCTCAGCCCATTGGGCTTGCTTTTGGCACACTGGCCTTTCCCCCAGTCAAGGGTGTCTTACATGGAGTCAGCGTGCTTGGGTCAGGGCTTGGGGCTGGCGTTGTGGAGACAGGAGTGGGTGTCCACCTCTCTCTGTCTCCACTCCTGGGACCCAGCACAATTCTCTTGCAGCTGGTGGGGTAAGTGTTCTACTCCCCAGCTGCTCCTCTTTAGTGGATCCCAGGATCCAGTCTCAGGGGCAGACATCAGGGAACCACATTGTGGTCATAGGTCCAAGCCATACCCTCCAGCCAAGCATTACAAATAATAAAGGTGATATGTTAGCCAGCAATTTGTTTCTGTGCCTACTTCTCAATTGGCTCATAATGCAAAGGAAAAAGGGGGTTTTTCTAAGTAGCACATGATAAGGATCTCAAAAGGGACAAGAGCCAAACTTCTGATCTGTGGGTTCATCCAGAATCAAGGAACAGGAGCAGCCCAGAGAAGATGACCTTCAGTAGCAAGGTCAGAGTCTGCTTTGGGCAAGTTGGTGTAGACCACATCCCATATCCTAAGTCATTGGTGTTCATCAGTGGTTATAGCCACAGACAGTTAGTCAGGGGCCAATTATGCCCCTGTGTGTGGGGAACTGTAATCAAATTTACCCAAAATACAGAGGGTATGGCACTCTGTAGGATGTATACTATGGTTGATCAGTTGGCCGATTGTTCTGCTCTTGTTGTCCTCTATCACATTTTTTTCTATTTTATTTCTGCAAAGAGAGGGAGGAAACTGTGAATGGATTGGCAGGCCAAATAAGAGACCAAGATCCCTCTGTACATCAGTCACTTCCAAAGACTGACCTCTTCAGTTCCCAAGATCATCAGAAACCATTAGATCTATTTAACAGAAGTGGTTTTAGAGACAGCCCCATTCCCTGCCTCAATGTCCTACCCCTTCCTTCTGGCGTTTTCTGGGATCCCCAGCCAAATACAGTACTTCTACTTACATCTTTGTTTCAGAGTCTACTTTTAGGGTAACCCACTAGAGAGGATATATTGGAAATTATTAAGAACTAGTAGTTGATTAAACAATTTAAATTGAAGTTAAGCCATAGACTTTGGGGTCTGGGTCTTAACCTACCTTACTACTTATGTAACTCTGCGTAAGTTCCTTGACCCTAAAGTCTCCTATTGTTCGTCTGTCAAGTCAGGATCACCATAGTGTCTGTATTTTAGGGACAGTGTGAGGATGCGATGCAGTAGTGCAGCTGGATCTCTTCGCAGAGGAATTGGCACATAGTAACTGTGTAATAAGATGTAATTATATGTGATTTTAGGGGGTGATGACTGGTCCATCAAACACTCACAGACATTTGAACCTGAAAAGAAAGGGTTGGTTGGATTTCCTGGGGCTTATTCATAGAGTATGCCTTTGTAGCCAAGATCATAAAGCTTTGGGCTTATTGCTTGGGTGACAGGAGTATCACCCTCTCCAAACAACACCAGCCATTCAGGGGGTGGGCAGAAAGTGGAATAGACAATGCCTTATCTTGTCTTGATGCACAAACTGGATCGAATACTTCCCCAAAGGGACCCATTTAACTAAAGTCATCATCAGAAATTAGTGGAATTAGTTTTATGATCTTCTGAAAAGAAGTGGACACTATCATATCTTATTGGATTCCATGTTAAGCCTGGATTGCACATTGGATAGACAAGCAATCCTGCTGTGACTGATTGTAGACTTTGGAAAAGTTATTTCCCTTGCCTTAGCCTAGGTCCTCATATGTAAGAAGGAAATAGAAATACTTACCTCAGAGAGGTATCCTGAAGATCATATGGCTCATTTTATGGAACAAAAACTGTGCAAGGTCTAGCTGGTAGCAGATGGTCCACATTCACTCTTTTTTTTTTTTTAACTCCTCTTTTAATGCTCCTCCGGTGATACTAACTTGGATAGGAATTTGGTTCCTTCAACCTGTAGGAAATAGAGCATGTGTCAGAGCTTAAGTGACCATCATTAAATTGGCAGAAGTAATCCAGCCGACATGGCAAATGCATGGCACATGCATCACCATTCCCCCTTCCACAGCAATAGCAGACATTACTAATCGATCATTGCTCTTTTCATTTGAGTTTGGATACCATCCCAGAATCTTTTCCAGCAGAGCACTCGATACCACCACTACCAACTGATCAAATTTGGCATGCGGGATGAAAGCTATTTTCCAACTTCTGGTGTACGCTTAAAAATAGTAGAGTTTAGCACAAATTCTGGTACTCAATAAATACTTAATAAGTGGATGACTAAGAATAAATGAGTGTGATTATTTAATACTGCCATCACCTATGTCTTTACTAGCAATCTTGCTTAGAGATCAAGCCCAAATTCCTCAGCGTTCCTCCACCCATAATGTGAATCTCTCCTTAGTGATGGAAAGTTTAGAGAATACCTGGAATAATCATAATTATAGTTCCAAAGGAACCTCCTCAGAAAATCTATATATTGGTAAGATCTTATCTTGGGAGATTAAATCTCCTTGAGTTACAGCATTTCTGTCCAGCACTGGCTGCACAGAAACTTCCCAGAAGTCTAAGTTATCTGAAGAGCTATTCTGGCGATGAAGGAGAAATCCTTAATTGATAGAACATAGCCAACTATTTTCTGACCAGGAGGCACATCTCAAAACTGTATGTCAGGAGGCTGCAACTGAGCTGTAATGCTGAGGCTGATGGCGATCTCCTTAGGAAATTGGTTTTAGCCATAGGAATGACTGCTCTTTTAAAGCAAAAAGACCAGCATGTGACATCAAGTCTGCAATTCCAAGCAGCCCATGCTATTAGTCACTGCAAGATTAATTCATGGTCCAGTTTTTCCTTTTTTCTATTATAAATGTAAAAGTATTAATTATATTTATACAATTATGAAAATTGAACACATTTATCATAAATGCAGAAAATCTGAAAGAAGAAAACAAAATCACCCGGGGGCGCCTGGGTGGCTTAGTCGGTTAAGCTGCCAACTCTTGGTTTGGGCTCAGGTCATGATCTCAGGGTTGTGAGATTGAGCCCCATGTTGGGCTCCGTGCTCAGCACTGAGTCTGCTTGAGATTCTCTCTCTGACCCTCCCCCCCACTCATGCACATACTCTCTCTCGTTCTCTCTCTCCCTCTCTCTAAATGAATAAATAAAATCTTGTAAAAAATCATAGCTTCACCACTCAAAGATAGCCAGTATTAAAATCTGGGATATTTCCGGGGTGCCTGGGTGCCTTAGTCAGTTGGGCATCTGCCTTCAGCTCAGGTTGTGATCCCAGGGTCCTGGGATCGAGCCCCACCTTGGGCTCTCTGCTAAGCACCAAGTCTGCTTGTCCCTCTGCCCACCCCCACCCCCACTGGACTCTCTCTTTCTCTCTCTCTCCCAAATAAATAAAATCTTTAAAAAAATAAAATAAAATTGGGGTATTTCCATCTTGTCATTTTTCAACGCATATTTTCGCATAATTATACTTCTACATTACACACAAATATTTTGTCTTGAAGGCTTTTTAAAATTCAACTTTATAACACAGCATTTCTCCATGTTTTTGCAAACTCTCCATATACATTTTTTTAAAGATTTTATTTATTTTAGAGAGAGAGTGCGAGCAAAGGGAGGGGCAGAGTCTCAAGCAGACTCCCTGCTGAGTGTGGAGCCTCACATGGGGCTTGATCTCACAACCCTGAGCTCATGACCTGAGCCAAAATCAGAGTCCATTGCTTAACCACCTGAGCCACCCAGGTGCCCTTCTCCATATACATTTTAGTTGTTGCATAAACGTTCCAGTGAATGAGTATGCCATAATTTACTTAACCATTAGCTGATACTGTTCAAAGTTAAGTTGCTTCTATGTTTTGCTATTGAGAGAGGCTTTAATGACTATAACTACATATAAAGCTTTTTTCTGTATATATGAGTGTTTCCTTGGAACACTTGACTAGGTTCCAAATCTCTCTCTTTCTCTCTCTCATAGAGGTATAAAATACATAACATGCTGAAGTATACCCGAGTCAAGTGTAGAGCTCAACTAATTTTTTTTTTAAGATTTTATTTATTTATTTGACAGAGACAGAGATAGCGAGAGCAGGAACACAAGCAGCGGGAGTGGGAGAGGGAGAGCAGGCTTCCCGCCGAGGAGGGAGCCCGACATGGGACTCGATCCCAGGACCCTGGGATCATGACCTGAGCCGAAGGCAGACGCTTACCGACTGAGCCACCCAGGTGCCCAGAGCTCATCTAATTTTTACACATGTATCCCTAGGGTACAACTATCCAGATACGGTATAGAACATTTCCAGCACCCCAGAAGGCACCCACAGGTCCCGTCTGTGGCATGATTTTTAAACAAACATGTGCACTTGGCAGCCTAGAAAGAAACACATGTCCTTCTTTGCCCTAAAAAATTAGTAGTTTCTTTTTTTTTTTTAAAGATTTTATTTATTTGACACAGAGAGAGAGATAGTGAGAGAGAGAGCACAAGCAGGGGGAGCGGCAGGCAGAGAGAGAGGGGGAGAAACAGGCTCCCCACCAAACAAGGAGCCCCATGCAGGGCTTGATCCCAGGACCTTGGGATCTTGACCTGCGCTGAAGGCAGCCGCCTAACCGACTGAGCCCCCCAGATTAGTAGTTTCTTTACTGACCCAGAATGCTATCGCTGTGTTAGATTATAGCAATATATTATTTTATTACCACTATGGAAGGAAGGACTCTCCCAAAGCAAGCTGCTCAGAGGTGTTTCCACCGTTTTTGAAGATTTATTTTTATTTTTATTTTTATTTTTATTTTTTAAAATAATCTCTTCCCCCAACGTGGGGCTTGGAACTGCGACCTCAAGATCAAGAGCTGCACGCTCTGCTGACTGAGCTAGCCAGGCAGTCTTTGCAAGAAGTCAGAGGAGTGCTATTCAAACTCTACAAATGGCCTTTAGTCCTCTTCCATCTGTCCTTCGCACACTGATTAGACAATTTAAAGATACTCTATGTCTTCTCTTCAGTTTAATAAAAAACCTTTGGGAGAAGCCAGCAATTTTCTTTCTAGCAATTGTGGAACTTTACATAATTAGTTTGTTAATATCTACTCACCATGGATAATAGCATGAATGTTAAAATTAAAAAATGTATAAATGTATAATAGTAAAAAATATAATGAATAATATCTATATATATATACACATATTAGACTATTCTCTGATTCTTGCTCTGCTCTTATCCTATGCACCATCACCACCACCATCAGCATTGTCCTCACCATCATATTTATTGAGGGTCTACTGTGTGCCAGAGATCACCTAAATTCTTTATAACAACACTTGATTTAATTCTCACAGTTGATCCCCTTCCCATTTTACAGATAAGGAAACTGAGGCTGTGTGTCACAGAAGGAGTAAATATTGGGACTGGGACTGGGACTCACGGTGGTCTGCCTCCAGAGCCTCTGCAAGGGGAATGCACGCTCAAAATTTACTGAGCTCTCATTCAGATTTCTGACAGTTGACCTATTTGACATGGTATATGCCAATTCTAGAAAAAAAGAAACCTGTATTTTATATCCTTGGTGAAGGAGGTACCGTATGTCTTACAAAGTTAAGAAACAAATGTGGGTTTAGTGGCCTGAATATTTTTAATGGGTTTATTGAGATAGAACTTACATACCGTAAAAATTTACCTGTTTTAAAAAAAAATCACCTGTTTTGATGTGTTTACAGTTATGCAACCATTACCATAATCTAATTTTAGAACATTTCCATCAGCCCCAAAAGAAATTACATACCCATTATCCTTCACTCCCCATTTCCCCCTTCTCCCAGCCTCCAGGAACCACTAAGCTTTCTGTCACAATAGATTTGCTTATTCTGGACATTTCATGTAAATGAAATTATACAGTGTATGGTCTTTTGTGTCTGGTTTCTTTCTTGAGCATGTTTGAGACCCATCCATGTGATAGCATAAGTCAGTACTTCATTCCTTTCTGTTGCTAAATAGTTTTTCATTGTGCCATTAATGTTTTCACCATGCTAGACATCTTTCTCTTTCATTCCTTCCCAGTTTATAAGAATTTGTTCAAAACTGCCTTCCTCTTTCTCAAGCCAAGCCCTGCTAACCTTTTCCTCCTGTTCTGGTTCATTCTTAAGAGTTACTTTCTCCTTCCTTTCTTTGTCTCCTCCGACATTTTCAGTGTTTTGTTTTATTTATATTCAGGACTCTAACCCATCTGGAGTTTCCTTGTACATGATATAAGAGCTCAACATTATTTTCTTCCAATGGAAATTTAGTTAAGCCAGCAACATATTTTAAATAAACCATGTTACCCTATTGGATTCAAATATCACCTTTGTTATATATTTAGTTCCCTGCAAGAGATCTAAGTGATCTTTTTTTTTCTATTCCTAAACTAGCAATACCATATTTATATGCTTATATTTGACTTCATGGTATATTCTGATATAAGTTAAGGCAAGAATATCCCTGCCATTTATTTATTTATTGACTATTTTAGGGCATTTCCTTTTCCATTTGTTTAATCCAATCTCCTTTCCCTCCCCTTAGCACTGAAAGCAGACTGTTGATATTCTAATGAGTACTGGGATTTTTAGTTGATTTTATTAATTTGGAGAAGGCTTGCATTTTATCTCAATCTTCCCACTCAAGAACATAGTGTTTATTTTCATTTTTATAGATCTTGTTTTATGAAATTCAGGGAGATTTTGAAGATCATTTTAGAATAGTTTTCTTTACATAATTCCTAAGTCTTTTCTTCATAAGTGTTTTTCCAAGTTATTTCAGAGCTGGTGTTATTGTGACGGGGATATTTTTCAGAGTCCTGAGGGCTAACCATTACACTATGGATGAGATATTTTTTCCATCCAATTTCTCCCCATATCCATTTCACAATCATTGGTGTTCATATGTAGAAAAGGTATTAATATTGTATAATTTTATTGTTTCCAGTCACCTTGCAAATGATCTTCTTGAGTCTATGAGGATTATTGTTTTCTTCTTTTATTTTTTACTAGAGTCCATTAGTTTCCCTTAGTACGTAGAGCAAGCCATCAGGAAAAAGAGAGTTTAGGTTCTTCTCTTCCAATGCTTACACTCATTTTATTTTCTCATCTTAATGAATTTTAAGAACTTCTGAAATTATTTAAACATTTAAAAAGTTTACCATTTTAAAACGTATTTTTTCTGTCCAATAGCTTTCATTATATTTAGGTGGCTTCTTCCTATTAAGGTTTTAGTTGGTGACTTGTCAGGAATGACTGCCAAATTTAATCAAAAGGCTTCTCAGCTTCACCTTTAATATATTGATGTAATTAGTGGATTATGTTGATACTGTCTCTGGTTCAAGCCAGCCTCGAATTCCTGGAATAAACTCTTCCTGGTCATAGCACTTTAGTCCTTTGATGCTAGTAATTTATTCAAAAGATTTGTCTTTCTTCATAAATAAAAGTTACTTAGAGTAAGATTCGTCTTTCTTCATAAGTAAAAGTTACTTAGAGTTTTCTGGTACTACCTTTATCAGAACTGGGTTTTAAAAGAATTGAAAAGCTTCTCATTACTTCCTCTAGAAGAGGTTACCTACCCTGGCTACATGTGAGAACCATCTGGAGTTCGATACCTGGCACAACCCAGACCAATTGAAGAGGAGTATCTAGGGCTAAGGTTTGGACATCCTTAATTTAAAAAAAAAAAAAAAAAAAAACCGAAAAGCTCATCTGGTGATTCTCTCATTCAATCAAGTCTGAAAACCAGTGTGTATGATTTGGAACTGTTTAAATAATACTGGAGCGGGGCACCTGGGTGGCGCAGTCAGTTAAGCATCGGACTCTTGATTTTGGCTCAGGTCATGATCTCAGGGTCGTGAGAGCCCCGAGTTGGGCCCTGCACTGGGCATGGAGCCTGCTTGAGATTTTTCTCTCTCCCTCTCCCCCTCCCCCTCTGCTTTCTCTCTCTCTCAAAAAAAAAAAAAAAAAATAGGAGCAATCTGGTTTTTTACATAAGGTGAATATAGAACTCAGCAATGAAACTCTCTGATCTGGAGATCTTTTTTTTTTTTTTTTTTAAGATTTTATTTATTTGACAGAGAGAGATACAGTGAGAGAGGGAACACAAGCAGCGGGAGTGGGAGAGGGAGAAGCCGGCTTCCCACGGAGCAGGGAGCCCGATGTGGGGCTCGATCCCAGGACCCTGGGATCATGACCTGAGCCGAAGGCAGACGCTTAATGACTGAGCCACCCAGGCGCCCCTGGAGATCTTTTTTAATGCTAAATCTTCCATATCTCTGGTAACTGGTGTCTTCAAGTGTGTCAACTTTCCTTGGGTCATTTTAAATATTTTTAATAAATTAGCCATTTTATTTTGGTTATCAAACGTGTTGCCATCGAATTGCATATGGTATTCTCTTCTGTTTTTCTTCTCTTCTGTAACTTTGGTTAAGCCTCCTTTTTGACAGAACCGTATTTTCTATTTTCTTTAATCAGACTTGGCAGGGGATTTCATCAACATAGGGATTCAGTGTTTGTATATATTACAAAATGATCACCACAATGAGTTTAGTTAACACCCGTCCCCATACATAGTGACAAAAATTTGTCTTCTTGCGATGGACTCTAAAAAACAAACTGAGGGTTCTAGAGGGGAGGGGGGTGGGAGGATGGGTTAGCCTGGTGATGGGTATTAAAGAGGGCACGTTCTGCATGGAGCACTGGGTGTTATGCACAAACAATGAATCATGGAACACTACATCTAAAACTAATGATGTAATGTATGGGGATTAACATAAGAATAAAAAAATTAAAAAAAAATTTGTCTTCTTGTGATGAGAACTTTTAAGATCTATTTTTTTTAGCAACTCTCACATATGCAATGCAGTATTGTTAACCACAGCCACTGTGCTGTATATCACCTCTCCAGGACTTACTTATTTTATTACTGGAAGTGTGTACCTCTTGACCCCCTTCATCCAGTCTGGTATTTTCAAAAATGAGCTTTTGAGTTTATTTTCCCTTCTGCTACTTATGCTTTCTATTCCATTACTTTCAGATTCTATCGTTATTAATTTTCTATTCGGAATTTCTTTGAGTTTATTTTGTTCATATTCTAACCTCCTGGGGTTCATAACAATTTCCCTTGTTGTTTTATTAGTCATTCTTTATAATGGAAGCACTGAAGCCTATTAATTTTCCTCTGACTACAGCTTTTGTTATATTCCATAGATTCTATTACAAAGTGTTCTTTTATTTATTGCTTTAAAAAAAGATTGGATTTTGTTGTCTAGAATTATGTTCCTCAATTTTTAAGTTATAAAAAAGGTATTTCTAACATTATTAGATTATTATCAGAGAGAATTTGGCTTGTGCAAAATCTCTTTTATTTGTCAAGGCTTTCTTTATGTCCATTGCGTATGACAGATTTCATGGATATTAGACAATATATTTCTTTTCTGTTAAGGTAAGCTTGTTTCTGTATACATCTATTAAATTGAGTTTGTGGGTTGCACAGTGCAATTTCTCTATGCCTTTACTTATTTTTATTTCTATTTATCTGCTGACATGGAAAACGAGTGTACTGATTTCTTCAAATATATATGTATTTATTTTATCAAGCTCCCATTGTTTTTCTAATAGTTTTCAGTTTTTGTACTCTATGCTTTGCACTGCTCCAAGTGTTTTTTTTTTTTACCCTTAAATCATTTATTTAAGCTTTATGACAATCCTAGGAGGAGGGTGAGATGTCCTCTGAGAAGGAGCAGGGATGGGAAACAACTTGGCAAGTCCCCAGAGTTAGTACCAGGTAGACGCAGGATTCAAACCAGAGTGTTCTGTATCCAGAGGCTCGTTCTCAGCCATCACCCTGCATGTGCCATCTACCGTCCTTCCCCTCCTGCAAATGGCCCCCTCGTTACATGACTCATGTAGGTTCTCCATCTTCTTCTGGGATTCTCTTTCTGTAACTGCAGTTGATGACTCCCAGGGGAGCTCCAGACTCAAGCCAGGGCCATGATTGCCCTTTGCTGAGATGTTTCTGGACTGTGACTGAGAAAGTGATTCATTCATTGATCCAACACGATGTAATTGAACACCTACTAGGTGCCAGGTACTTAGTGCTGGGGGTAGAGCAGCGAACAAAACAGACAAAAAGTACTCTCGTGGAGCTTGTGATCTAGTGGTGTGAGACAGACAAAAAACAACAACTAAAATCAGTGATATATTTACGAAAGGTAACCAGTGCCCCAGGAAATGACAGAACCATGTCCAGACAATCAGGAGGGCTGGCAGGGGCCATGCAGTTTCGTTGGGATGGTCATATGGGCTGGGAGTAGCTCATGAGCTGAGAGGGCTGAGGCGCTTAAGAGCAGCTCCAGAGTGTGTGAAGGCTGGTGGGCGATGGGGGGCATAGGCCTGATGAAGAGCAAACGGGAGGCCCTGAATTAACAACTCTTTTGAAGCCTTCCTGGGAAGGGAACAGAAACACGGGGTAGATGCTAGAGAAGGAAGTGGGGCCAAGAGAGGACTGTTTGTGTTTGTTTTCAATCAGAGAAGTAGCAGTACGTTTAGATCGTGGAGGGAACAATGATGACAGAGGAAAGAGAGAGGAAGAGTTGGAGTGGTCTTGTGGCAAGCAGAGGAGGGGGCCTCGGGCAGGAGCCTGGGTGGTTTGTCCATCAAAAGTCACTCAGTGCTCCAGAGCAGGGGAGTGGGGAAATGAGGTTGAGGAAGCTTTCGGGAACTCTCCTATGCCTGCTTCCTCCTTTCTCAGCCCCCTAGGAGTCAAGGTCATCTGGCAAGTGAGCAAGGGAGAGGAGCACCAGGAACTGGAGGGGGTGTGAACACGGAGCCTAAGGTGCGGGAGGGCACCTGAACCAGCACAATGCGCAGTGGTCGGGCAGCATCGAGGGTCCACTTGAGGCCCATGGTTGTAGAGGGAGATTCTGTCCCTTTGTGGTGGCTGCGGGATGTGCCACTCAGGAGCTGTGGCAGCTGTGTCTCTTGTTATACAAGGAGGGCATTGGTCTGCCATGAGAGAGAATTACTCAAGCATTTGGAGAGAAGCAGGGGCAAGAGATGAAGGACGTGACTTGGGTGTTCAGGTCTCTGGTTCCAGCTCTTCCCAAGGCCTATCTCTACCCTTGACCTTCTCTCAGGGAAATGGTTCAATTTCACCACACACCTCAGCAGATCAGATAGAGAAATAGAAACCCAGCTAGAGTGGCTTCAATCAGTGGGAGGTTCATTCTCAGGTTTGAAAAGAAGTCCAATGGTAGGCCATATACGGCTGATCAGAAAGCATCAGGGACCTCGCCGCTTCTGTCTTTCTGGCTTACCATCTCTAGCACTGGCTTCTATCCTCATGGACACAAGATGGCTGCTGGAGTTCCAGCTATCCTTCCTACGTTCCAGACAGAAAGGGCACTCATCCCAACTGATTTAGCACCCTCTCCCAAAGGATTTCTTGGATGCTTCACAATGATGTTTACTGTTCTTTCTTCTTCGATCACCCTCAACTACAAGGAAAGCTGAGAACCATTGCTTTGTTTGGGCACACCATCACCCTAAATAAATCAAGATTCTTTATCAAGCAAGAAGGGAACATTAGATGTTTGGTAGGCAGCTAGCAGACTCCAGCATATTCGATATGCTTCCAATAAACGGCTTTTTCCCTTAAGTCTTTTTGGAATGGATTCCTGAGGTTTACAAGCAAAAGATGCTCGAAAGATACTGAAGAATCACAGTAGCTAAAATGTGGGTTGAGATGCGGGTGTAGAACAGAGTCTGTGAACGAGACAGGAGATGAGTTTGTGGGGACAAGGCTGAACCTACCAAAGCAAAGATACAGGGGCTAGGCGGAAACGTCTGTAACACAGAGAACCTTTGAGAGGGCTGAGGGTCAAGTTAATAAAATAAAAGGCTTTTTGGACAAAAAATATTTGTGATTTAATGCAGCAGTTTCTCCCAATCTTTTTTTTTTTTTTTTTGTAAGATGGTATCTTTTCAACCTTTCTTTGTTTACGGACTTCTTTCTGACCCATTTCCAATTCCCCGTCACACTGGCCAACAGCTGAGTTTTTATTAACCAGGGTTTGAGAAAATTCAAAATTACAGAACTACTATGAATTAAGCAGCGTTTTTCATTTATCCATCTCAAAGGCATGTATATACATTTAAAAAAAGTAGATCTGCCGTTATTTATTCACCGGACAGATGATACTTGGCGCTTGAACAGAATCAGACCCCTCTGAAAGGTCACGTTTCGTGAGACAGTGCAGGAAACACTCCAATGGCATTCCGCCGTGAGGGCCCCCCGACCAGCCTTTTTTAACTTGCCCTATTGTAGTCACTGGCAGATGGCTCCTTTTTACTTCCTTCAGAGCACTCATCGCTCTCTGGTGTTACCTGCGTACATCTGTATTTACTGGTCTCGGCCCTTGTGCCCCCACACTAGAATGTAAGTAAGCTCCATGAGGTCAGGGACCAGCTGTGTCTTATTCACAGTTGCATCCTCAGCAGGAGCACTGTCCTGGGCATCGAGGGGGTTCTCAGCAGATATTTGGGGATTATTATCTGTCACAGTCTTGAACACAGGGCTTGGCATTGAGTAAGCGCTTGTCGTCATCGTTATCACCTACGGTCCCTGGGACCACACACGACAAATATTTATTTTAAAGAAAAACAAAAAATGCCTGCCAAGATCGTCTGCTAACTGGACCTGGAGCGGGTCCTTTCTTCAAACATCACAGCCTTCGAGGGTAGTATAAAGGCTGTGAGACCTCAGGGCTCAAAGTGCTGGTACCGTGCAAGGTCAGATAACCCGTAGGCAGTGTGGTGGTTCCTGATATCCACCTGTCCTTTCTTCAGCCGGCGTGTCCCCTGTCCTCCATCACGCCCAGCCCCACCCGCACACGCTGCCCTTGCAGATGGCTGGGGGTCCCTTCGGCGCAGGATGGATGGCAGCTCCGCTTAGGACTCCTGCTTTTCCTTGCTGTCTCCAGATCTTTCCTACAGGAAAGTATGCTGTCAGAGGAAAGTTATCTGCTAACTAGAGCTCCCTCTGCTGATACACAGGGTGGCCGATTCCCTGGAACCGCAGCCTGTGTCAAAAGCACAGCTGCGTGTCTGGCAGGACGAGTCGCCTACCTATGTCTGTGGTCTGATCAGAGGCTGCTTCCTGCTCTTGGGTGGAGTGGGGGGAGGGGTACAGGTGATGCGTGTCTGTGGCCTCGTGTACCGGGGGGCTTCCAGCGTCCTGGCTCCTCTGCTCTCCACCTGCCCAGGAATCATGGTGCTTGCATGCACTTGTCTGAAAGAGCCAGAGGTTCCTAGCGATGCGACGGTGTTCTGTGCGTAACCCTCCCCCTGACACTGCGAAACAGGTGACCCATGTTTATGACTTCTGTTTGATGCTGAAGTGAAACGGAGGGGGAGTTTTTAAATTTTTTAAGAGCAGAGTCAGGGTCAAAACAGAGCCTGGGTAAAAACAGGCTCTAAGAAACCAAAAAGAAACAGACACATTAAGATGAAGGCAGATTAAGATTAAAGAAAAGCAAAAAACAAAAAACAACCCACGTATTTGACTACATGTGACTCTTTGGCTGAAGTTTATTTAAATTCAGAAGAAGGCATGTCATGCCCTCGCTCTCTGGTACCTTCTGTCAGGAGTACTTGAGAGGAGGGGAGAGCATTTCTCTACAGACCAGCCTGCCACCACAGCCAGGCTAACATTCCATCAGTACTGACACTGGCCAGGGCCAACATTTTGTACGGAATACATGGCACTTTGTTTTATACCGTACCCTGATCCCATACCCCACCCCCCAGCAGCCTTAAGACGTAAGCATTATTTTTCTTCACCTTTTACACATTGGAAAACTGAGGTTCAGTAATGTTAAGCAACTTGCCTAAAATCACACGACTAAAAAGTTGCCAAGGTGGTGGTGGGTTCTGCCAACTTGTAAGCTCCAGTCCACCAGCTGGTGTTCATTCTATGCCCGAGGTTTACTCCATGTCCTGCACTATGCAGAGTACCAGAGACAGAAGAGGTCCTTGCCCTTTGGGATAATGGGAGTCTTTTATCAAAATGGTGGGCTAGATTTAATGCCGCTTCCTCCAGGCAGCCTTCCCTGACTACCCTTTTTTTCGCCCCTCTGATACCTTTGGACACTCATAACTGACACTGCCCTACTGTTATTAACGAAATGAACAATGCCTTTTATGGAGCGCTTACTATGTTCAGGTCTCTATAGAAAAACCCTTTACATGGGTTATCTCATTTAATCCTTATAAGAAATCTATGAGAAAGGCCCTATTATTATCCCCCCCATTTTACAGATGAGGAAACCAAGGCATAAGGAACTTAATTGATGCTGAAAGTCTCAGATACAAAGCAGGAGAGCTGGGCATCTGTCTGATAGCTCCCTGAAGGTGAAGACCGTTCTTCCCTGATTTCCCTCCTGGCTCCTAGCTTCGCGCTGGGCACACCCAAGAGCTCAAAACTCCTTGCTGCCTGATCTTCTCTCCCCTCATTGGAAAGTGATGATCAAACAAGATTTGGGGGTGGGGATGTGGAGGGAATCCCACACATCAGTTGGAACTTCTTACAGCTCAGGCTCTCAGTTAATGTGAGAGTAGGAGCTATATCAAAAAGGAAAAATCCTTAGGGAATCTTCTTCATATCCATTTTTCTCTTGCCCAGCATGGGTCCTGGCACATAATAGGGTCCAATATATCTGTGTTGAATGACTGAATGAGGTTTACAAATTCTAAAGAGACTTGATGCTGTTGCTACGGCCACTGCTGCTTGCCTACCCCAGCCCCGTCTCCTACAGATGCTTGAGGTCCTGTCTGTCTCAGGGCAGGAGGAATAGTCTTGGCGACCCTAGGAGCTTGCCTGCCTGCCCTTCTATCTCAGGTGATTTATCACCCTAAAAACCTCACATAAGCTGTTTATGGCATCCATAACCTGCCCGGAGCTTTTAAACCTTTTTCTCACATGGCTTTTTATGAGTTGAGATAAACAAACAACTCTCTCTCTCTCACTCTCTCTCTCCAGAGACTTGGGGGCCTGGATCCTTAACCTCACTCTCTCAGCCAGTGGCCCCCAAGGGAGCTGAACCAGAGCATGGGCCCCAGAAGACCATGGTTAAACGTGTCATGTGCAGGAAGTAGATAACATCATTGTTGCTTAGAGGAAAAATGCAGCAGAGACCTTGAAGCAAAGACGGGCTGGAAGGCGTGGATGCCCAGGGTCCCCAGGGCAGCCTTTGCTTGGATTGGGAAGCTTTGTTTAGACACTGAGGAAGAGTTCTGAGGACATGACATGATGATCTTGGGGACCATCTCATCCAGTCCATCATTTGGCATTAAAGAAACCAAAGTCCTTGGAGGGGAATGACTTGCCCAAGGTCATGTAGCATCAAAGTGGCCCCACGGAATAGATTATGGTGCCTGCCTCCCCTGTACTTATTCCCTCCTTCCCATAAAACCCTGATCCCTATAGAACATCCAGAAGGTGGCTGCTCCCCAGTGCCAACGGTGGTGATAGATGGGACCTTGGCCAAGCTGATCAGCGCATTCTATGTTCCTGGCTACCCTGCTTGGTTAGGGGCAACCAGCATCTCTGCACCTTTGAGGAGAATGCTGGGAAATACAGACCCTCCTTCCTGTGGGCTAGAAACGAACAGAGGACACAAGTAGTCTCAGCAACTGATGCCAGGTTGTGACATGAAGAGAGAGCCTCAGAATGAAACAGACCCCTTGAAAGGCAGAGAGGAGAGATGGAAAGAAAAGGAATTCGAAGTCATAGTTCTGAGTTGCTGGATCAAACCTCGCCTGATGTCTTTACTCTGAAATACTCAGTTACATGATCCACTAAACTCTTATTTTTAAGACAGAATAGAGGTTTTATTCCTTATAACCAAAATATTCCCAAGTGATAAACAGATGACAGAAAGCCAAAGAGCTTGTCTGTGTTCTATTTCACTCCTGGTTAGGTGGGCTGAGCCCAAAGGAACTTCCCCTATGCCTGTCCATATGTCTGGCCAGGCTGTAGATACCCTGAAGGCTGTCTAGTCTGCAGTTTAGAATCCCCACTAGCTGACAGTTTATACTGTCAGTTCAGGGAAGTGGGTTGGCTTGTTCTGTGGGTCCAGAAAGCATTTTCTAGGTGGTCCCTACCACCCCACCCCCATGAACCAATAGCACTTTGTGCACATCTCTAAAGTGACACTGACCTCATGGCTCTTTAATGACCAACATCTACATCTGGATCCCCTTTGGAGCCCAAGCTTGCTGAAGGGGAGACTGAGCCTTACTCACCTTTGGGTCCCTGCACCTGGCCCCAGTGTGAGACACAAGTTTGATATGCATGGATTCTTGTTGAGTGGGTGAAACCATCTCTTTCCCCTCTCTGCCTCCTTCTCTGATGGATCCTGTTTATTCCTCCACTCTCTTCTCTTTAAAAATTAGGATGAGGTTTAAAAGCACAGCAGACAAGATGCAAAGCATTCACCCCCCACCCTCCACCCTGGAGTCCCTCATTTACAAGCTGGGGATTTGATCTGCTGTTCTATTCTCATAGTGCTAAGTCCTGTCTGGGACACCCCCTCCCCCCTCTGTCCACGTGTGGTGTGTTCAGGGTGGCTGTGTATAAAGCCCTGGGCTAGAGGACAAGGGAGAGAAAGACTGGAAAGACTGAGTCAGAGAAGGCTGGGGATGAAACTCGAGTCCGTTGGGATGATCAGTCTGAGCTCTCTTTGACAGAGAAGGAAGCTCCGGCCCAGGGAGGAGTCCTCCTGGCTCAAGGTCACTGGGACAGTCCAGCCCAGATGGGAAAGAACTCCACTTTGCAAAGCAAGACCCATTCCCCCAGGAGCTGAACCCTGCACGGTCAGGAAGGCAGGCTTCGGAATGGATTGGAAGAAAGACCTAGATGAAAGCTCAGGGGCCAGACTTTGGACCTTGAAGCCATTGAAGGTTGAGAAACTCCACTGGGTCCCCCCTTACCACCGAAAGCACTTGCTTGCCAACTGGGTTTGGAGTCTCTTGGCTTGCTCGTCCTTAGGGACCAGAGAAGTGACTCAGTAAAGCACTTAGTACATCGTTGGCTCTAGAGGGTGGGGTGTGACTCAGGAGTCACTCACAGAGACTCATTCATAGCCTCCTCCCTGCCCCTTCAAGCCAGGGAGGGATCCAGGGACCCGCTGCGTGAGACCCTACCCCGGTTCCGACACTCCTGATACGTTTCTCACGTCTCCACCTGCCCGGCAGTCTTTGTGCCCGTGGAATATACCTGCCGGCAAACTCCAGGGCGGGGAGTCCGCCCCACTCAGCCGCCTCGTGCTGGCGTCCCACAGGGAAGGCAGGATCTCAGGACCCCCAAATCCTCCTGACCTCCCCTTGATTCGGAGCGCGCCCATCCTCACCCAAAGCTCCCTTGCTTTTCTGCCCTCGCCCCTTTTCCCCGCCGTGGAAACTGTCCCCCTCTCCCCCACTCCACTCCTACTCTTGTCGTGGGGGGCGTGCGTCCTCTCCGCTCGCCCCCACCCCCTTCCTTTCCCTCCTCCTTTTTCCTCCCTTGCTCCGCCTCCAGGCCCCGCCCCTCGCCGCCTGGGCCCGCGTCCCCCCCCCC